>NC_057398.1:58608210-58945710 GCF_019320065.1 Cervus canadensis | reverse complement strand
TTAAGGATGTTGGGAAGGTCGTGTACACACTGCTATATTTAAAATGGGTAACCAACAAAAACCTATTGTATAGCACCCAGAACTCTGCTCAATGTCATGTGCCAGTCTGGATGGGTGGAAGGTATTGGAGGAGGATAGATATTTCTATATATATGGCTGAGGAGTTCCTTCACTGTTCACTTGAAACTGTCACAACATTGCTAATCAGCTACACCCCAATACAAAAAGCTTTTGGTGTTAAAAAAATAAAATAAAAATTAAATTTAAAAACAGAACTGAATTAATTGATTAAACATACTTGGCATAATCCTTTGTATATGGCAAGTGCAATATAAATGGAGCCTGTGAGACTCTTACAGACTAGTTTCTGTCCTCATGCATTATTAACAGTGCGTCATCCATCTGCCAATCTGTCTTCACTCCCACGGATGGCACCAAAACTGTGTGTGGGTAGATCAAGGTGCAGACTGGTTCTGCAGCCCACCAGGAGCTGAAACACTCCCCAGTTCTGCAGAAGACTGGAAGGGCTAGTCCCCTTGCCATGGATTTGCCCTTGATCAGGGAGCACACCTGCTTTTGGAAATGTTTATCACAGTGGTCTGATGTGCCAAGAAGAAATAAGACTGGCTATGTTTTTTTCTGAACAAATCAGTATCATCAAAAACACATGGAAAAGGTCAGTACAATGTACTAATATTTAAAACATACTATATCTATATATAAATAGTTTTTACTTTTTAAAAATTAATTTATTTAAATTGTAAGCTAATTACTTTATAATATTGAGGTGGTTTTTGCCATGCATTGCCATGAATCAGTCACAGGTTTTCATGCGTCCCCCAATCCTGAACCCCCCCCCACCTCCCTCCCCATCGCATCCCTCAAGGATGTCCCAGTGCACCAGCTTTGAGTGTCCTGTTTCATCCATCGAACTTGGACTGGTCATCTATTTCACACATATAAACAGTAATATATACGTTTCAATGCTATTCTCTCAAATCATTCCACCCTTGCCTTCTCCCACAGGGTCCAAAAGTCAGCTATTTTCATCTGTGTCTCTTTGGCTGTCTTGCATATAGGGTCATCATTACCATCTTTCTACATTCCATATATATGCATTAATATACTGTATTGATGTTTTTCTTTCTGACTTACTTCACTCTGTATAATGGGCTCCAGTTTCATCCACCTCATTAGAACTGATTCAAATGTGTTCTTTTTAATAGCTGAGTAATATTCCATTGTGTATATGTACCACAGCTTTCTTATCCATTTGTCTGCCGATGGTCATCTAGGTTGCTTCCATGTCCTGGCTATTATAAACAGTGCTGCAGTGAACATTGGGGTACATGTGTCACTTTCAATTCTGGTTTCCTCAGTGTATACGCCCAGCAGTAGGATTGTTGGGTCATATGGCAGTTCTATTTCCAGTTTTTTAAGGAATCTCCACACTGTTCTCCAAAGTGGCTGTACTAATTTGCATTCCTGGCAACAGAGTAAGAGGGTTCCCTTTTCGCCATACCCACTCCAGCATTTATTGTTTGTAGACTTTTTGATAGCAGCCATCTGACCAGTGTGAGAGGGTACCTCATTGTGGTTTTGATTTGCATTTCTCTGATAATGAGTAATATTGATCATCTTTTCATGTGTTTGTTAGCCATCTGTATGTCTTCTTTGGAAAAATGTCTGTTTAGTTTTTTGTCCCATTTTTTGATTGGTTCACTTATTTTTCTGGAATTGAGCTGCATGATCTACTTGTATATTTTGGAGATTGTCAGTTGCTTCATTTGCTATTGTTTTCTCCCATTCTGAAGGCTGTTTTTTCACCTTGCTTATAGTTTCCTTTGTTGTACAAAACCTTTTAAGTTTAATTAGGCCACATTTATTTATTTTTGCTTTTATTTCCAATATTCTGGGAGGTGGATCATAGAGGATCTTGCTGTGATTTATGTCAGAGAGTGTTCTGCCTATGTTTTCCCCTAGTAGTTTTATTGTTTCTGGTCTTACATTTAGATCTTTAATCCATTTTGAGTTTATTTTTGTGTATGGTGTTAGAAAGTGTTCTAGTGTCATTCTTTTACAAGTGGTTGACCAGTTTTCCGAGCACCGCTTGTTAAAGAGATTGTCTCTTCTCTATTGTATACTTTTGCCTCTTTTGTCAAAGATAAGGTGTCAATAGGTGTGTGGATTTATCTCTGGGCTTTCTATTTTGTTCCATTGATCTATATTTCTGTCTTTGTGCCAGTACCATACTGTCTTGATGACTGTTGCTTTGTAGTATAGTCTGAAATCAGGCAGCTTGATTCCTCCAGTTCCATTCTTCTTTCTCAAGATTTCTTTGGCTACTCAAGGTTTTTTTGTGTTTCCATACAAATTGTGAAATTATTTGTTCTAGTTCTGTGAAAAATATCATTGGAAGTTTGCTAGGGATTGCGTTGAGTCTATAGATTGTTTTGGGTAGTATATCATTTTCACTATATTGATCCTTCCAATCCATGAACATGGTATATTTCTCCATCTATTTCTGTCATCTTTGATTTCTTTCATCAGTGTTTTATAGTTTTCTATATATAGGTATTTTGCTTCTTTAGGTATATTTATTCCTAAGTATTTTATTCTTTTCATTGCAATGGTGAATGGGATTTTTTCCTTATTTCTCTTCCTGTTTTCTCATTGTTAGTGAATAGGAATGCAAGGAATTTCTGTGTAATTTTCTAGTAATTTTCTGGTGGTGTCTTTAAGCTTTTCTATGTAAAGTATCATGTCATCTGCAAACAGTGAGAGTTTTACTTCTTTTTTTACAATCTGGATTCCTTTTATTTCTTTTTCTGCTCTGATTGCTGTGGCTAAAACTTCCAAAACTATGTTGAATAGTAGTAGTGAGAGTGGACACCCTTGTCTTGTTCCTGACGTTAGGGGAAGTACTTTCAATATTTCACCACTGAGGATAATGTTTGCTGTGGGTTTATCATATATGGCTTTTATTATGTTAAGGTATGTTCCTTATATGCCTGCTTTCTGAAGTGTTTTTTATCATGAATGGGTGTTGAATTTTGTCAAAGGCTTTCTCTGCATCTACTGGGATAATCATATGGTTTTTATCTTTCAAATTGTTAATGTGGTGTATTACATTGATTGATTTGAGAATACTGAAGAATCCTTGCATCTCTGGGATAAAGCCCACTTGGTGAGGATGTATGATCTTTTTAATATGTTGTTGGATTCTGTTTGCTAGAATTTTGTTGAGGATTTTTGCATCTATGTTCATCAGTGATATTAGCCTGTAGTTTTCTTTTTTGTGGCATCTTTGTCTGGTTTTGGTATTAGGGCGATGGTGGCCTCATAGAATGAGTTTGGGAGTTTACCTTCCTCTGTGATTTTCTGGAAGAGTTTGAGTAGGATAAGTGTTAGCTCGTCTCTAAATTTTTGGTAGAATTCACTTGTGAAGCTATCTGGTCCTGGGCTTTTGTTTGTTAGAAGATTTTTGAATACAGTTTCTATTTCCATGCTTGTGATGGGTTTGTTAAGATTTTCTATTTCTTCCTGATTCAGTTTTGGAAGGTTATACTTTTGAAGGATTCAGCCAGTTCTTCCAAATTGTCCATTTTATTGGCATATAGTTGCTGATAGTAGTTTCTTATGATCCTTTGTATTTTTGTATTGTCTGTTGTGATTTCTCCTTTTTCATTTCTAATTTTGTTAATTTGATTCTTCCCCTCTCTCTTTTTTTCTTGATCAATCTAACTAATGGTTTGTCTATTTTATTTATCTTCTCAAAGAATTGGCTTTTAGTTTTGTTGATGTTTGCTATAGTCTCCTTTGTTTCTTTTTCATTTATTTCTGCTCTGATTTTTATGATTTACTTCCTTCTACTAACTTTGGGGTTCTTCACTTCTTCTTTTTCTAGTTGCTTTAGGTATATAGTTAGGTTATTTATTTAATTTTTCTCTTGTTTCTTGAGGTAAGCTTCTACTGCTATGAACCTTCCTTTTAGTGCTGTTTTTATTGAATCCCATAGGTTTTGGGTTCTTGTGTTTTCATTTTCATTTGTTTCTATTCATATTTTGATTTCATTTTTTATTTCCCCGTGATTGGTTATTCAGAAGCATGTTGTTTAGCCTCCATATGTTTGTATTTTTAACAGTTCTTTTCCTGTAGTTGACATCTAATCTTACCACATTTTAATCAGAAAAGATGCTTGAAATGATTTCAGTTTTTCTGAATTTACCAAGGCTAGATTTATGGCCCAGGATGTGATCTATCCTGGAGAATATTCTCTGTACACTTAAGAAAAAGGTGAAATTCGTTGTTTGGGGGTAAAATTTCCTGTAGATATCAGTTAGGTCTAACTGGTTCATTGTATCATTTAAAGCTTGTGTTTCTTTGCTAATTTTCTGTTGCATTGATCTATCCATATGTGTGAGTGGGGTATTAAAGTCTCCCACTGTTGTTGCGTTACTGTCAGTTTCCCTTTTCACACTTGTTAACATTTGCATTATGTATTAAAGTGCTCCTATGTTGGGTGCATATATAATTGTTATATCTTCTTCTTGGATTGATCATTTGATCATTATGTAGTGCCCTTCTTTGTCTCTTTTCACAGCCTTATTTCAAACTCTATTTTATCTGATATGAGTATTGCTACTCCTGCCTTTTTTTTTTTTTTTTTTTTTGGTCTCCATTTGCATGAAATATCTTTTTCCTGCCCTTCACTTTCAGTCTGTATGTGTTCCTTGGTTTGAGGTGTGTCTCTTGTAGACAGCATATGTAGGGTTCTTATTTTTGTATCCATTCAGCCAGTTTTTGTCTTTGGTTAGGACATTCAACCCATTTACATTTAATGTGATTATTGATAAGTACGATCCCGTTGCCATCTACTTTGTTGTTTTGGGTTCAGTTTTATAAACTTTTTCTGTGTTTCCTGCCTAGAGAAGATCCTTTAGCAATTGTTAAAGAGGTGGTTTGGTGGTCCTTAATTCTCTCCGCTTTTGCTTGTCTGTAAAGCTTTTGATTTCTTCTTCATATCTGAATGAGATCCTTGCTGGGTATAGTAATCTGGCTTGTAGGTTTTTTGCATTCATCACTTTAACTATGTCCTGCCATTCCCTTCTGGCCTGAAGAGTTTCTATTGAAAGATTGGCTGTTATCCTTATGGGGAGCCCCTTATGTGTTATTTGTTGCTTTTCCCTTGCTGCTTTAATATTTGCTCTTTGTGTTTGACCTTCATTAGTTTGATTAATATGTGTCTTAGGGTGTTTTGCCTTGGGTTTATCCTGTCTGGGACTCTCTAGGTTTCTTGGACTTGGGTGGCTATTTCCTTACCCATTTTAGGGAAGTTCTCAACTATCATCTCCTCAAGTATTTTCTCATGCCCTTTCTTTTTGTCTTCTTCTGGGACATCTATGATTCAAACATTGGGGCATTTAACATTGTCCCAGAGGTCTCTGAGATTGTCCTCATTTCTTTTAATTTTTTTTTCTTTTTTCCTCTCTGCTTCATCTATTTCCACCATTCTATCTTCCACCTCACTTATCCTATCTTCTGCCTATTCTACTGTTGTTTCCCTCCAGAGTGCTTTTGATCTCAGTTATTGCATTATTCATTATTGATTGACTTTTTTATTTCTTCTAGGTCCTTGTTAAACTGTTCTTGCATCTTCTCAATCCTTGTCTCTAGTCTATTTATCTGTAACTCCATTTTGTTTTCAAGATTTTGGATTATCTTTACTATCACTATTCTGAATTCCTTTTCAGGTAGACTCCCTATCTCCTCTTCTTTTGTTTGGTTTGGTGGATATTTATCATGCTCCTTTGCCTGCTGAATATTTCTCTGCCTTTTCATTTTGTTTAGATTGCTGTATTTGGGGTACCCTTTCTGTAGGCTGGATGTTTGTGGTTTCTCTTTATTGTGGAGCATGCTCCCTGTGGGTAGGGTTGGACTAGTGGTTTGTCAAGGTTCTGGTGGCTGGAGCTGGATCTCTTCTCTCTTCTCTCTGGAGTGCAATGAAGTGTCAAATAGGGAGTTTCAGGATGTCTATAGGTTTGACATGGCTTTGGGCAGCCTATTTTAATGCTCAGGGCTGTGTTCCTGCTTAGCTGGAGAATTAGCATGGCATGTCTTGCACTGGAACTTGTTGGCTCTTGGGCAGAGCTTGGTTTCAGTGTTGGTGTGGAGACTTTTGGGTAAGTTGTTGTTTATTAATGTTCCCTGGAACCAGGAATTCTCTGATGTTCTCAAGTTTTGGAGTTAAGCCTACAGCCTCTGGCTTTCAGTCCTTCTCTTACGGTAGACTCAAGACTTCTCCATTCATATAGCACAGATGATAAAACATCTGGGTTAATGGTGAAACAATTCTCCACAGAGAGGGGCACCAAGAGAAATTCACAGAGTTACACAGAGGAGAGGGAGCAGGAAGATAGAGGTGACCAGGAGGAGAAGAGGGGGAGTCAAAACAGGAGAGAGCAATCTAGCCAGTAATCAGTTCCCTAGGTGTTCTCCACAGCCCAGGACACCCAGAAAGATTCACAAAGTAGAGAAGAGATAGGGAAGGAAGGAGTTTTTACTTTTTAATCATAATCCTAAGAAGATACATATACATCTATTTATACATACACACAGACACACACACACACACACATATCTAAGAGCTTTCCTGGCGGCTCAGATGGTAAAGAATCTGCCTGTAATGGCATGGGTCGAAGAATCGAAGACACGAGTTCGATCCCTGAGCTGAGAAGATCCCCTGAAGAAAGGAACAGCTACCCACTCCAGCAGAATTGCCTGGAGAATTCCATGGACAGAGGAGCCTGGCAGGCTACAGTCCATGGGACCACAAAGAGTCAGCCACGACTCAGCGACTTTCACTTTCACTTTTTCATATACTTCTATATATATATATATATATACCTACATACACACACACACAACACACACATACGTCTTGTACGGCGGCTACTCTGGCAAAAAGTCTTAAAATACTCCTATTTTGAAATTGTCTTTAAGATCTATGATTGTTAAGCAGCCACCGTTCACGTTTGCTCTTTATGCATGTCCTCTTGTCTGGGAGCACCTATAGGGTCAGTGACTGTTTTCTCACTTGTTTGTCCCTGGAGGATCTGTCTCAGAGGTGTTCTTTCCAGCAAGTTGGAAATATGGAGGATACACCTTCAGCCCTCCTCTGCTGACATGTACTGACATGGTTGAAGCAGACCACCTCCCATTGTGGCTTTTGCCACTGTACAGGGTCCACCCTCAAGTAGGTACCATCATTGGTATTGGTCTGGTAACTCCAAGATTCTGATGAAACTATATTCTAAAGGATTCTGATTAAACATAAGCCAATCTGTTGTGTATATAAAAGAAAACATCCTTCTCACTGTTAGGCTACCTTCTGTCACATGGGCATGAGCAGAGATGACTGGTTCCCTATGCAGGTCCATGCTCCTTGTCCCCAGGACACAGCTGTAGCTAGGAAGCATCTTCCTATCCAGGGACTGCATTTGTCTGGCCCTCCATAAGCTAGTGTAGCCATGTGACTTGCTCTCCCCAACAGGCTGGTATCAGAAGAGATATGGGCCTCTTTTGGACCAAGACTTTTTAAACAGTGGGATTTGTTTCTCCATATTGTCTTTTCTTTTCCTAGAGAAGGGCAGAGTGACGCACTGGGAGGAGGCTATGCCCTGAATTATCATATGGAGAAGAGCCACCAAGCAATGGGAATAGCTGCCTTGGAGGGGTTACAGGAACAAGAAATAAAATCCTATATTGTTTGTGTCACTAGACATCTTGGGGTCCATCTGTTACGTATGTTTAGCTTATCCTAACTGCTACCAGTAGCAATGCAATGAACCTTGTACTATCTCACACTTGTTAAATCAACAACCAGTTACTACCCAACATCACTGTTGAAGCTATCAGCACTGATGAATCTGGGCTTAGATGACTGAGGTATCATTCAGCCAAGTTTGTATATCCTTACCCTTGAGATGAGTTCATTCCCAAGGAGATGTCAGATGTGTCCAAACATGTGGTACTCAACTCATACTGAGGATGGAAGAGCAACTCAGCACAGTTACTGTTTAACCTATTTTACCTTCAGTTTGCCACAACCTTGGTTCTTGGATAAATTCTTCAGTACAGATCTTTCGTCATGCTCAGATCCATATTCTTCTTATTATCACACTTGCACACCTATCCCACCTTTATTCCTATCTTTGTGTCTGACACTGTATATTATCTGGTTAATCAGTTACTGCTCAACATACCAATTGCAAGTAAAGTGTTATCACCCACCTTCCCTTAGGTCTCCGACTGAGATACCATATGACTTATGGTCAAATCTTCATGACTGTCTTTAAGCTCTAGGCAAAACTTCCCACCTTTTATATCCTTCACCATCCTAATGCTTATAGCCAATAACCATACATCATACTATTCAGGGTCGGTCTCCTCAGAGGCTGAAGAAAACTTATACATCACTTCTATTTGTACACTTTAATACTGGAGGAACACAGAAAAAGAAAGCAGAGCGTGTAAGAATTGATACTTTTGAACTGTGGTGTTGGAGAAGACTCTTGAGAGTCCCTTGGACTGCAAGGAGATCCAACCAGTTGATCCTAAAGGAAATCAGTCCTGAATATTCATTGGAAGGACTGATGTTGAAGCTGAAACTCTAATACCTTGGCCACCTGATGTGAAGAACTGACTCACTAGAAAAGACCCTCATGCTGGGAAGGATTGAAGGCAGGAGGAAAAGGAGACGACAGAGGATGAGATGGTTGGATGGCATCACTGACTCGATGGACATGAGTTTGAGCAAGTTCCAGGAGTTGGTGATGGACAGGGAAGCCTGGCGTGCTGCAGTCCATGGGGTCACAAAGAGTCAGACACACCTGAGCAACTCAACTGAACACAAAATATAAGGCAATATATCTCTGGAAAATTCATACAGTGATTCTGGATATGTTGTGATCATTGATGACAAATATTTAGCTCTGAGCAGAGAAGAAAGCACTAATGAACTGTTGGAAATAGGTCATTATGCAGAGAAGGTCTATTCTGCTCCATCTTTAAATGCATTTTCTTAAAAATTATCACCCAGGCAGAACAATTAATTTTCACGTATAGGATACTTATTCCTTACGATTCCATCTTCCTTGAGTCAGATCTAGAAATACTTCCTTCATGGAAGCCTTTCTATTTCATCTAATTCATCTCAACCACTTGACTCCTGTCTTAATTTATTTTTTTTAATATCTCTTAATCACTTATCTCTCCTGGCTCTATTATAGCTCTCTATTGATGTCTTATTGAGTTTTACAATGAATCATTCTTCCCTCTTTTTATGCAATTACAACTGTATTTTCAGTTTTCAGCCAATTTTTAGATTCCCCCATTCACTGTTTTTTTATTTCCATATTTTAAAAAATGACTTAAGCTAGATCCTCTAATTTTGAGGACATAGTTTAGGCTACACTTCAAGTGTAATTTAAGAGGGGCTTGGTAGTGTGAAAAGTTAGATCACCACTTGATTTTAAGATGGAATTCAGAGAATAGGAAAGCGTGAACTCACTCCTGTTGAAGTAGGTACATGTGAGCAGAAGGACACACTCACCTTTAGCCCTCACTCAACACAGATTCACATCAAGATACTTTTCTCTAGATATCTTTGATAGACAGTGTTAGAGCAACTTGGTTATTAAAGACTGTTCCTCATACAATAACAAGGCACCACCAGGAAATTTTCAAATATAGAATCTCAGTACCTGCTCGAAATTTTCTGAATCAGAGTCTTTCAAAATGAGCTCCAAAATATTCACATGAATGTTAAAAGTTTAAGAAGCATTGTGCTGGCTGACCTCCTACATCTTGTCTGTTGTGGCATCACTCTCATAGTTTCCTAGATCCAAGAACACAGCAAAGTAAGGGGGAAAGAAGGTAAGAGATATGGAAAAAGTCCCAAGTAAAAAAGCACTCAAGACAGCATTGCTTGAATGCCTTCTGCATGAGGCAAGCCATGTGCTAGGGACTTTGTCTCAAATCTCCTCACTTCATCAGCATCACCTATGCACGTGGCTAAAGCAGGTAGTCCAGGAACATCAGCAAATATATGATGGGCAGGGTAAGCGAAGGGGCAGGTTGGAGTTTATTCCCACCTTGGGTCAGGAAAAGCTTGGAATTTCAACATAAATGTATTTTAAGGATGACCTCCAAATACCTCAGAATATTTTCTAAAAGTATCATCCATGCCTGGGGCTCTATCTGGTGCTTCTGGACTTAACGTCTCACTAAATGAGAAAAAGAGAAAGAACTCTCTAACTTGGGAGAGATATCAAACACTCAGGCATTGAATTCAAAGGAAACAAGAAGGAAGCACAGTGACATCCTGGGAAACACATTATGTGTATCTACACATACTGTTGCTTCCTAGGTAGTGCAGTAGTAAAGAATTCGCCTGCCAATGCAAAGGGCACAAGAGACCTGGGTTTGAGCCCCAGGTCAGGAAGATCCCTGGAGAAGGAAATGGCAACCCACTTCAGTACTCTTGCCTCGGAAATCCCTGGACAGAGGAGCCTATTGGGCTATAGTCCATGGGGTCACAAAGAGTTAGACATGACTGAGATATGCACTTAGACATGCACACATACATGCATACATACCATTAACTGAGGCCATAAGTAATGGAAATTAAATGGATCTAATTTCCTCAACCAGTCCATCCTAAAGGAGATCAGTCCTGGGTGTTCATTGGAAGGACTGATGCTGAAGCTGAAACTCCAGTACTTTGGCCACCTCATGCAAAGAGTTGACTCATTGGAAAAGACACTGATGCTGGGAGGGATTGGGGGCAGGAGGAGAAGGGGACGACAGAGGATGAGATGGCTGGATGGCATCACCGACTCGATGGGCATGAGTTTGAGTAAACTCTAGGAGTTGGTGATGGACAGGGAGGCCTGGCGTGCTGTGATTCATGGGGTCGCAAAGAGTCGGACACAACTGAGCGACTGAACTGACTGAATTTCCCCAGTACAGTACATTTTCTATTTCTTTTTGGCTTAGATATACTATTTGGGTACTGAAAGGTCTCCCCTTCAAGATACATAAACAAAAATATACAGACACATTTCTATATACAATTGAAAGCTTTATATGGGTGTCCTAAAACTCATCTATCATCTATGGTAGCTTTAGGGATCCCAGGACTCTATACTAAGGATTCTTCAATTATAATGACTCCTCCATTTTTTCCTAATAATGGTAATATTATCAATGTGGTTTAGATGGTCTATATGTCTTAATTTCGGCATCAGTAGTTTTAGGATTTAGTGACTCAGAGCATTACTTCATGCCATTTTCAAGATCTTGGCATCCACAAGAGGAAGAATTACAACATTTCTTATGGAAGAATAAGGCAAATATGCCATATCTTATGAGATTGGATTGAGTTTCAAATGACAACTGCCAAGGGAAAAAAATTCCCTTCCAGAACTCAAAGCACACAACACAGTCACTCAGGCCATTTGGGGCTGGCTTGGTTCCTAAGTTATAAAATGAGACTTGAACTACTGCCTAATTTCCTTGTACGCTCCCTAATATTATTAAGGATTGAAATTGCACGAATATTTTAAAAACGTCCTTGAATTTAATTTTACAGTTTATAATTCTGACATTGTTGACAGCTTTTTTTAGTGTGTATTCTTTTTTATCCCATTGAAAATGATGGTAAACATTTTTAGAAATCTTTCATAAGATTATTTAGGCAAAAGTGTACTCGACACTGCATTTCCATATGTAATAATAATCCATACACTTTGTGTCTGTACTTGGAACATGAGAAAACAAAATAAAAATTAGGTAAAATGTGAAAGTGATTTAGAGATGGACAATGTGGAGCCTTTAAATTCATTAAAGCATTCTATCACTATGTACCTTCAGACACCTATAACATAGTTCTCTGGCTGCACATCATCTTTCATGAATATTTTTTTTTTCCTGAGTATAAAAGTTATCAACAAAGCTAACTAGAAAAAGAAAAATAATAAGAAAAAATTAAAACAAAAAAATGTTTTTAAAATATCTTCCCTTTTATGCATTTTTAAATTAGATTTTTGTACCTATACACAGGTGTATCTTTTGAAAAAATCTCTTCTTTTCTTGTCCTTCTTTTTTCTCTACTCTCACTCCTGAGACCAAAGTACATGTTGTAATATGTCAGTACTTTTTCCTTCTTACTACTAAATAATATTCCTTTGAGCCAATATATTTTATTTACCCATTTATCAGTTAATGAATATTTGGATCATTTTTATATTTTGACTATTAGGAATAAAGCAGTAGTGAACATGCATGAATAAGATTATATGAGGATGTATTTTTCTTTTTGTCTGGATATATAGCAAGGAGTTAAAGTGCTGGGTCATATAGTAACCCTGTATTTAGCATTTAGAGGAACACGAAATTGTCTTCCAAAGAGGGTGCACATTTTACATTTCCACCATCAGTCTATGGGAATTCCACTTGCCCCACCTCCTCATCAACATGTGTACTTTTAATGATAGCTATGTTAGTGTGATGTCTCACTGGGCTTTTGATGTGCATTTCTCTTATGACAGATAATGTCAAGCACGTTTCTTCATATGCTTATTTACCATTTGTATATCTTCCTTGGAGCAATGTCTATTTAGGTTTTTTTTTTTTTTTCTATTTAGGTCTTTTACTCATTTTTAAAATTAGGTTGTCTGCTAATTGTTGAATTGTAAAGTTTTTGTTTAATTAGTTTCTGTTTACTGAAGGATAACTGCTTTACGGAATTTTGTTGTTTTCTGTCAAACCTCAGCATGAATCAGCCGTAGGTATGCACATATCCCCTCCCTTCTGAACCTCCCTCCCATCTCCCTCCCCATCCCACCCCTCTAGGTGGATCAGAGCCCCTGCTTGAGTTTCCTGAGCCAGACAGCACATTCCCGTTGGCTGTCTATTTTACATGTGGTAATGTAAGTTTCTATGTTACTCTTTCCACACATCTCACCCTCTCCTCCCCTCTCCCCATGTCCATAAGTCTATTCTCTAGGTCTGTTTCTCCATTGCTGCCCTGTAAATAAATTCTTCAGTACCATTTTTCTAGATTCCATATATGTGTGTTAGAATATAATGTTTATCTTTTTCTTTCTGACTCACTTCACTCTGTATAATAGGTTCTAGGTTCATCCGCTTCATTAGAACTGACTCAAATGTGTTCCTTTTTATGGCTGAGTAATATTCCATTGTGTATATATATCACAACTTCTTTATCCACTCATCGGTCGATGAACATCTAGGTTGCCTCCACGTTCTAGCTATTGTAAATAGTGCTTCAGTGAACAATGGGGTACACATGTCTCTTTCAGTTTTGGTTTCCTCAGGATATATGCCTAGGAGTGGGATTGCTGGGTCATATGGTGGTTTTATTCCTGGTTTTTTAAGGAATCTCCATACCATCTTTCATAGTGGCTGTGTCAATTTACATTCCCACCAACAGTGTAAGAGTGTTCCCTTTTCTCTACACCCTTTCCAGCATTTATTGTTTGTAGACTTTTTGATGAGGGCCATTCTGACTGGTGTGAGGTGGTATCTCATTGTAATGAATTGTAAAGTCTTTTGCTTTTTTTTTTTTAACATATGCTGGAGACAAGACTCTTACCAGTTATATGCTTTACAAATTCTTTCTCCCATTTGTTGGGTTGTTTTTTTCGTTTTCCTAATGATGTCCTTAGTAAAACAAATGTTCTAAATTTTAATGAAGTCCAATTAATCCTTTCTTTTGTTTGCTTGTGCTGTAGGAGTAATATCTAGAAAGTCATTGACTAATCCAAGCATATGAAGATTTACAGCTGTTTTCTTCTAAGAGTTTTATAGTTTTTGGTCTTACATTTCATTCTTTGTTCTACTTTAATTTTTTGTATATAATATGAAGCAGGAAATCAAACTTCATTTTTTTGCATATCACTATCATTTATTGAAAAGAACATTATTTATTTGTCATGGCACTCGTCAAAAATCAACTGACTGTAAAAGCAATGGTTAATTTCTAGACTCTCAATTCTATTACAGTATATCTGTATATCTCTCCTCAAACCACATCACATTATCTTGATTGCTAAAATATTATTACAAATTTTAAAAATTAGAAGTATAGTCTTCTAAATCTGTACTTTTTCAAGACTGTTTTGGCCTTTTTTGAGTGACTTGAGTTTTAATATGAATTTTAGGATCATCATAAATGCCTACAAAGAAGCAAGCTGGACATTTAACAAGACTGTATTGACTTTCTAGATCAACTGGGATATCTTAGCAATATTAAATCTCTGATACATAAGCACAGGATTTTTTCTATTTATTTACATCTTCTTTAATTCCTTTCAACAATATTTTGTAATGTTCAGACTTATTTTATTTTTAGTTTTATTTTATTTAAGTTTTAAACTTATTTTATTAAATATATTCCTAACTATTGTATTATTTTGGTGCTATTTAAATAGTGTTTTTAACTTCATTTTCAGATTGTTCATTACAAGTACGTAAAAATACCACTGATCTCTGTAAATTGATCTTGTATTCCGAAACTTTGTTGAACCTTGTCCATTCTGATAGTATGTTGATATACTCCTTGGAATCTTGGGATTTTCTTTTTACCTACAAGATCATGTTATATACAAAGAAAGTTTTACTTCTTCCTTTTCAATCGGGATGATTTTTTTTTTTTTACTATCCTTAAACAATTCTTTTTCTTTTTTTCATTTATTTTTATTAGTTGGAGGATGATTTTTCTTTCTCATTTTCTTGCCTAATTTCCCTGGCTGGAACCTACAATACAGTGTTCAACAGAACACTGTTGTCTTGTTTCTGACCTTAGGGGGAGAGCATTGTTTTTCACTGAGTGTTTTCATTTATAAGTAGGAGGTCAGCAGTAGGTGGGTATTGTATAGACATTTGTTTTCAAATTGAAGAAATTCTCCATTTGTAGTTTTCTGAGAGTGTTTATCATGAATGTGAGTTAATTTTGTCAAATACTTTTTCTGAAAACCTTATTAATAATCAGGTGACTTTTTCCTTAGCAGAAAATAAGCTGATTGTATTTTTTGATTTTCAAATATTGAAATAATGCATTCCTAGAACACAACCACTTTGGTCTTTGTGTTTAACTATTTAAAAATACTGCTGAATAATTCATGTGCTAAAAATTTGTTAAAATCATTGCTCTGATTCATGAATGATATTGGTTTGTGTTTTTCTTTCATGCACTCTTTGTGTTGTTTGTATTGTCAGGGGAGTGTGTAATTTCCTTGGTTCTGCCTCATAGTAACAAAAATTTGAAGCAACGGACCAGCGTTACAGCCCTCAGACGGACCAGTGTTACAGCTCTGTGTCACAGCTCAGTTTTATTTAGAAAGTAAAGGAAAATACATCCTCGAGGCGTGAGGGCATGCCAACCCAAAAGACGCAAAGAGAAGAGAGGCCCCGGGCCCAATTTTGGCTCCTCTTTTTATATGCTTTATCTCCTCCCCCTGGGCCTGCCCTATGTAAACTGGGCTAGCCAGGAGTGCTGTTTGTTCACCTGAGGTCCTCACTTCAGTCTTCCGACCTTTCTTTGTTCTATTTTTGAGGGCTTTTCCCTTCCTTGTCTTTTAGCCACCACCCTTCTAGACTCCTTTTTCCTATTCTAACTACCTAACACTATCAAGATAATACATTCACAAAATCAGTTAGAGTGTCTTCATTTCTTTTCTATTTTCCGTCAGAGATGCAGAACTCACACAAATTACTTTGAAAATGTTTGGTAGAATTTTCCAGTGAAACATTAAGGCATGGAGATTTCATCTTTAGTTTATTTTTTAATTATGAATTCAAATACCTTAATAGTGGTGCAGTTATTCAAATTATCTATATCATGTTGGGTGAGTTGGCAATTTGTACTTATTGAGGAAATATTTCATTTCATCTAAGTTGTAATATGTGTGAGTATAGAGTTACTGGTAGTATTCTTATTCTTCTTTTGATGTCTGCAAGATCTGAAGTGATACTTCATTTTTGCTTAGTAATTTATTTTTTCTTTGCCAGTCTTGGTAGATACATGTCAACTTAATTTACCTTTCCAGAGATCCATGTCTTTCATTGAATTTTTCTATTGTTTTTCTGTTTTGATGTGAATTGATTTCTGCTCTTAGTTTTATTATTTCATTTATTCTGCTTGCTTTGAAACGACTTTGCTTTTCCTTTTCTAATTTCTTGAACTGGGAGTTCAGATTATAGTTTTGATACTTTTTTTCCTCTTTTTAAAGTAAACACTTAGTGTCATAATCTTCCCTTGTGTCCCTGCTTTATTCACACCCAGGGTTCTCATATTTCATATTTTTGTATGGTTTTAGTTCTTTTTATTCATTAAAGTTTTCTGTATGTCCAAGGATATTTTCTGCCTTGTGTAATTAATATGTGTATTCTGGTACTGTTGAGGGGACTGTTTGTCAAACGTCAGATAGATTTTTGGTTGGAAGATATTTTTTACTTCTGTATTCTTGATGAAAATTTCTATTGTTCTATCAAATGTGTTGGATTTTCCTTTGTTTATTTATCCTTTAAGGTATTAGTTTTTCTTCATATACTCTGCAGTGCTGCTGTCTGGTACAAACACATTAGGATTTCTATGTCTTCTTGATTGATTGGTTCTTTGATCATTATGTATATAACTTTGTCTCATGTAATATCTCAGTTTCTATCTCTGATCATCATGTAATATCTCTGTCTCAAATTTTATTTGCTCTGTATTCCACATTATCTGCTATTACTATTGAAACTCTTGCTTTCTTTTATTAAATTTTGCATAGTAAAAATTTTTCTATCCCTTTTATGTTCAGTCTTAAAGGACATAAATTAATACTTAAAGTGAACTTTTTTTCATAAAAGCAGACAGTGGGTAATGATTTTTTTAAATCTGTTCTGTCACTCTTTTTTAATTGCTTTATTAGACCAATTACATTTAATGACATTATTGTTAAATTAAGGCTTAATAGACATGCCATTTTATTTTTTGTTTATTTTATTTAATTATATCTGCTTTTCAATCTCTATTTACTTTCTCCCTGTATTATTGCAGGTTACTTAAAGATATTTTATTATTTATTTTTTTACTTTAACATTTTTTCAGAATTCCATTTTAATTATCTGTTGTGTTTTACAGCACATTCTTATAGCCTTTTTAGTTGTTGCCTAGATATTACATTATATATACATATATTAAAGTCTGCTATTTTTTTTAAATTTTACCAATTCCAGTTAAGGATAGAAAAATTACTGCCACCTACATTGTCTTATCCTCTCCATTTTAAAAATAATTGTTTTACATATCTCCTCTAATATACTGAGAACCACACTAGATAGTGATCCTCAAAAAATTTTAAAAAGCTCTAAGGGGGAAAATATATTATATTTAGCCATATTTTAACTCTTGTTTTTTATGCCTTCCTGATGTTTCAAGATTCCTTTATGTGTCATTTCCTTTCTGTTCAGAGAAGTTTCTTTAGCCAAATTTTAAGTATATGCTGAAGACAAATGTATGGATGCTTTAAAATCCTTATATGATAATTCTAACATCTAAGTCACCTTGATATTGATATTGTTGATTGTCATTATCCTATTGGATACTGGACATTTTGGTGTTGTAAGAATCTGAATCTTACTTAACCATTGCTTCAACAGTCAGGCCTCCTAGGAAACTCCTCTGGTGGTTAAAGAGGGGATGCTGCCTCAATATTGCCAGGTGGGTATAGAAATCAAGATTCTCCACTCTGGCTCCACTGACCCAGCAGGTGCGAGCCTTCATGTTAGCACAGGCAGGACTTGGAGTTTTGGCTCTCCACTAGGACTCTGAAAACACTGCCGAAGCTGGGAGAGGAAAAACACCTCCATTTCCACAAGATCTCAAAGGATGCCTATTTATATTGATGACATTAGTGGTCAGAGAGGTCACACCTTCTGAAATATCATTGCCTTAGTGTACAATTCCACCCCAAAATTAGATTCACCCCATGAGAGGTGGGGAGAGAGACCTAGAGACAGTGTTGTACTGAAACAGTCTCCATTGTCCATCCTAAACAGCATGTTAAAAAGCAGAGACATGACTTTGCTGACAAAGGCTCATACAGTCAAAGCTATGGTTTTTCCAGTAATCATGTATGGATGGGACCATTAGATCATAAAGAAGGCTGAGCACTGAAGAACTGATGCTTTTGAACTGCGGTGCTAGGGAAGACTGTTGAGAGTCCCTTGAGAGTCTCTTGAGAGCAAGGAGATCAAACGAGTCAATCCTAAAGGATATCAACCAAGACAATTCATTGGAAGGGCTGATACTGAAGCTCTAATACTTTGGCCATCTGATGCAAAGAGCTGACTCATTGGAAAAGACCCTGATGCCAGGAAAGATTGAAGGCAGGAGAAGAAGGGGATGATAGAGTATGAGACTGTTGGATGGCATCATCAATTCAATGGACATGAGTTTGAGCTAACTCCAGGAGATAGTGAAGGACAGGGGAGCCTGGCATGCTCCAGTCCATGGGATCACAGACAGTTGGACATGACTGAGTGACTGAAAAGCAACAAAGTTTCCACTGTATGATAAAAGCATTCTTCCCAAGTTCACATTCAGTGACATCTCATTGGTAGCTTAAACTGATCACAGTGGGTTTTGTTTTTCTCAGATATGTAGTTGTTAAATATTTACAAGCACAGAACCATCAAAACTACCTCCCACTTCTGTGAAAAGGAGTTGAGATAGAAATTTGAGAAAAATTAGATTCTAATTTCTTGCATGTCTGAGTTGTACACCTGAGGGAAAAATATGCTATGCTTTAGTTCACACGAGTTATGTCATATAAACGAAACTTTGAGAATTGTAACTTTGGTTCAGTTTTTTAATCAGTTCAGTTCACTCCAGTCACTCAGTCATGTCCAAATCTTTGCAACCCCATGGACTGAAGCATGCCAGGCTTCCCTGTCCATCACCAACTCTCAGAGCTTGCTCAAACTCACATCCATCAAGTTGGTGATGCCATCCAACCATCTCATTCTCTGTCGTCCCCTTCTCCTTCTGCCTTCAATCTTTTCCAGCATTGAGGTCTTTTCCAATGCATCAGTTCTTCACATCAGGTGGCCAAAGTATTGGAGTTTCAGCTTCAACATCAGTCCTTCCAATGAACATTCAGGACTGATTTCCTTTAGGTTGGACTGGTTTGACCTCCTTGCTGTCCAAGGAACTCTCAAGAGTCTTCTTCAACACCGTAAGTTTAAAAATGCTAATTCTTCAGCACTCAGCTTTCTTTATGGCCCAACTCTTATGTCCATACATGACTACTGGAAAAACTATACCTTGGACTAGACGGACCTTTGTTGGCCAATAATGTCTCTGCTTTTTAATACGCTGTCTAGGTTAGTCATAGCTCTTCTTCCAAGGAGCAAGTGTCTTTTAATTTCATGGCTGCAGTCACATCACTGAAGATGGTGACTTCAGTGATTTTGGAGCCCAAGAAAATAGTGTGCGACTGGTTCCATTGTTTCCCCATCTACTTGCCATGAAGTGATGGGACCAGATGCCAAGATCTTAGTTTTTTGAATGTTGAATTTTAAGCCAGCACAAGATGGGAGAGTAGAAGGATGTGCTCTCACCTTTTGTGAGAACTCCAAAATTGCAACTCACTGCTGAACAACAATTGACCAGAGAATGTTGCATCCCACCAAAAAAAATACCCAGTGTAAAAGGGCAAAGGAGAAGCCCCAATAAGATGGTAGGAGGGGTGAAATCATATTTAGAATCAAACTCCATACCCACCAGAGGCCCTTGGATGGCTCAAACAAAACCTGTACTCACCAGAACCCAGAGACCCCACAGAGACTGAGCCAGACCTGCCTTTGAGTGTCTCCTGTGAAGGCACGGGTCAGCAGTGGCCTGCCGTAGGGATAAGGGCTCTGGCTGTAGCAGACCTGGGACACACAGCATGTGGCATAAGCCATTTTAGAGGAGGTTGCCATTATTCCCACCATAAAGCTGCCAAGCATACAACCCACAAACTGCAGAAATTCTCGCATTGTTAAGAAAGTTCCAGGACCCACAACAGATTTCCCAACCTGAGATCCAGCAAAGGGACTGAGAACCCCCAGGGAATTTGACCTTGGAGGCCAGTGGGAAAGAACTTCCACAGGACTGGGGAAACAGACTCTTGGGGGGCACAAACAAGACTTTGTGCATACCAGGAGCCAGGAGAAAGGGGCAGTGTCCACACAAAAGACTGAGCCAGACTTGCCTGTGAGTGTCCAGGAGTCAGTCTCTAGCAGAGGCATGGGTGGACAGTGGCCTGCTGCGGGGTCAGGGGCACTGAATACAACAGTGTGGGCCTGAGTCCTTTTGAAGGAGGTCACCATTACCTCCAGGACCCCTACCACAGTTCTGCCTCATCCAAACAACAGGGAAGGAACACAGACCTGCCCATTGACAGAAAGTTGTATTAAACATTTACTGAGCATGGCCCCACCCATCAGAACAAGACCCAGATTCCCCACAGTCAGTCTCTCCCGTCAGGAAGCTTCTAAAAGCATCTTATCCTTCTCCATCAGGGCAGACAGAATGAAAAACCACAGTCACAGAAAACTAACAAACTGATCACATGGATCACAGCCTTGTCTAACTCAATGACACTATGAGCCATGCCATGTAGGGCCACCCAAGACGGACGGGTCCTCGTGGAGAGTTCTGACACAACATGGTCCACTGGAGAAGGGAATGGCAAACCACTTCAGTATTCTTGCCTTGAGAACCCCAGGAACAGTATGAAAAGGCAAAAAAGTTTTTAATACTGTACACTAAAATTACTGGACTTTAGGTCTTGAGGGAGAAAATACATTTAAGTGAAAATTTTATATAATGCTCACATTATTATAATAACCATTCTAAATGACCATCTGACTATGACATTGGTGCTCAGACAGAATCTCTCATTTTCTCAACATTTAGTAAACAAAAATAGAGTACTCATTACATGACTGAAACCATATTGCTTGTGTTGAACAGAGAGAAGACAGAGTACATAAATAAATTTGCTTAATTAAATAAAGTCTATAATGAAAATGGGCTTCCCTTGTAGCTCAGTTGGTAAAGAATCCGCCTGCAACACGGAAGACCTGGGTTGGATCCCTAGGTTGGGAAGACCCCTGGAGAAGGGAAAGGCTACCCACTCCAGTATTCTGGCCTGGAGTCGCAAAGAGTCCAACACAACTGAACAACCTTCACTTTCACAATGAAAATACCATTGGATGATGAGAAATACAGTGGTTTAAGAATGTGCTTTAATTGTGTGGTAAGTGAAGACATCTCAAAGGATATATCAGTATTTGAGTTGAGATTTGAATAATAAGCAAAAGTCATATATGCTGAAGTTTCAGGGTAAACATGTAAGGATGAGATGTGTAAAGACACAGATTTTAATAATCAACATATATAAAAAATAACACGATTCTCTCAGAAAACAGCACCTCAATATCACCATATAAAAACCATAGAAACTGCCTTTGTTAACTATTTTTCTACTCTTTAGCATTCCAATGAAGCATAAAATGCTCTTTCATTAACACACTATGGTTAACATGATGGTCTTCAAAAAATAAAAATTTTAGTTCACATTATATTTGGCTTTTAATTGTTAAAAAAGTTTTTATGCATGCTACAAGTTATATGACAAATATATTTTGCCTTGAACGTATTATATTTACATTGTAACTTAAAATTTCTTTTTTCTTTAACCAGATTGTGGCTTATGCTCTTGACCACTGCATTCTAAACTATTTGCAAAAGAATTTAATTGTTAAAAATTAACACAATCAGGGCTTCCTTGGTGGTCTGGTAGTTAAGACTCTACCCGACAAAGCAAGGGACACTGGTTCAATCCCTGGTCTGGGAAGATCCTACATGCCGTGGAGCAGCTAAACCCACGAGCCGCAGCTACTGAGTCTGCACTCTAGAGGCCACAACTACCAAGCCCATGTGCCTAGAGCCCGTGCTCCACACGAGAGAGAAGCCACTGCCTATGAAGCCCGAGCAACACAACTAGGGAGCAGGCCCTACTCGCCACAATTAGAGAAAGCCTGTGCACAGGAATGAAGTCCCAGCACAGTCAAAAAATAAAATAAATAAATCTTTTTTAAAAATATATTAAAAATTAATACAGTCATTGAATTAATTCTTCAATGTCAATTTGCCCTTTATCTATGTTTATGTGGTAGTACTACCAGAAGAGGGAAGAAGCTTCAGCTGAAGACAGCACATTAAAATATGGAGCTACTTTTCCTGACTGGTAATACAGTTTAGGATCTGTGTTAATACAGATCAGACATCATTTGTGATGCTGGTAATTAAAATTTATAAAATTATAAAAACTCATTGTACTGTTATAGGAAAGGTTACAAGAAATTTATCATAATTTCCACTTGGATCTATGTGTGATTGTTGCTATACTATCAGCTATGAAATCGGGAGGAAAACTGTTCTTGTTTACTTAATATCACTTATTAATATTAATTCACCAATAATTCCCAGGCATGTACTAACTTCCTTCTTTGTCTATGGAACGTCCTACCTCCCAATTTTTTGACAACTGAAACTTAAAAATAAAATGAGCCTTTCTTATGTGCAAAGAACCATCCAGGCAACCTTATATTTCATGTTTTTATTAAAAGTTGCACAGAAACACCCTTAAACCAAGCTCTCTTTGAAATGCAAACACAAGAGAGGACTTCCCGATATAGTCCTCAATTTCACTGATGGACCATACCCTGAATTAGTTTCCGAAAGAGAGCTGTTCTTTATCTTCGATAGTGAGAACTCACCTGATCACAAACGAAGCTACTGTTTCTGGTGCCAACTTTATCACAATCACAGGGTCTGCAAACATCTATGGCTGAAGGATCTGCACCAACTTGTCGGAAAAAGTAATCCTTACACAGCTCACAGTTCTTTCCTGCATCAGGGAAAGGTTATGCATTATGACTTCCAATTCATTAAGATCAGCTGCATAATTCAAAATTAAAGACTGTATTCCTTTGAGGGAATTCTATAATTTTCGGGATGTCCATTTTAATGTACCTTTCATCTCTACCTGCCAGTTTAGTGATCCACAGCATATGAAACAATGAACCTGTTACAAACTGTGCTTTACTTCATTAAACTCCCATCTGTTATATAATACCACACTTCTAAAAAGCTGTGCTTTGCAGGGGCCCATACATTTAGAACTAGTTTATTTCCAAACTTAAAACTTTTAGTTTCAGATCAGGTACTGAATCGAAATCAAATATGAGAAATTTCTACATAAAGTTGGAAGCAAATAAGCATATAGTATTAAAATATTTTTCTGGAACTAAATCTGATAAAATAGAAGACAACTCTTAATGTAATTTATTATTCTATAGTCAATGTGATTAAAATTGAATGCTTCTATTGGTGCCTATGGCCATTATTTTTCATTTCAAATATCAAAATACATTTTTATATTTAGCTACACCAAATAAATTTCATATTAAATGTTAGAATATCTTGACACTTTAGAAATATAAGCTAATTCCTGTTGTTTACAATTTATTATTCAGAAAATTTCCTTTTCCATCTTATATTAGAAAACAATCTAAATTAGAGGAAGTTTCTAACGTAAATATGATTAGCATATCAGATCACTGAAATAAAACTCAAGGCTGTCAATTCCCCCTTTAAACATGCTGCACTTTTTGCTCAAATATTGCTGAAATTGGCCCAATGTTAGAAGACTGAAAGTAACTTGGGCATCCCTCGTAGCTCAGTGGGTAAAGAATCTGCCTGCAATGCAGGAGACCCGGGTTCAATCCTTGGGTCGGGAAGATCCCCCGGAGAAGGAAATGGCAACCCACTCCAGTCTTCTTGCCTGGAGAATCCCATGGACAGAGGAGCCTGGCAGGCTACAGTCCATGGGGTCACAAGAGTCAGACACAACTTAGTGACTAAACCACCATCATGAAAATAACATAATCAAATGAAAAACTCACATTCTAATGGATATTGAATATGGGCTAATTAAAAATAAAATGGATTTATGTCTAGGATATTTCCATTTATATATGCTGATGACTCCCAAATTTACATCTCCAATCTTGAAATCTCTCCTTTTTTAATCATCCAATGAATATTTATTGAGTGATTACCACATTCCAAATACTATGCTAAGTGCTGAGGAAAATACACAATGCACCCTTTTTACAGGGCTATCTTATAGTCTAGTAGGTAAGAAGAATCCTAATTAAATAATTACAGGAATAAATATACATTTAAAAGCTGTGATAAGCATAAGATGCCACTCAAGTACATAGATTATACTAATCTTCTCTGAAGAATCATGGAAGGCTTTCTTTAAGAAAGGAGTTTCAGAACTGTGTTTCTGACTGCCTCAGTTCAGTTCAGTTTAGTCACTCAGTCGTGTCCCACTCTGCAACCACATGGACTGCAGCACATTAGGCTTCCCTGTCCATCACCAACTCTCAGAGCTTACTCAAACTCATGCCCATTGAGTTGGTGATGCCATCCAACCATCTCATCCTCTGTAGGCCCCTTCTCCTCCCACCTTCAATCTTTCCCAGCATCAGGGTCTTTTCCAATGAGTCAGTTCTTCGCATCAGGTGGCCAAAGTATTGGAGTTTCAGTTTCAGCATCAGTCCTTCCAACAAATATTCAGGACTGATTTCCTTTAGGATGGACTGGTTGGATCTCCTTGCAGTCTAAGGGACTCTCAGGAGTCTTCTCCAACACCACAGTTCAAAAGCATCAATTCTTCAGCACTCAGCTTTCTTTATAGTCCAACTCTCACATCCATACATGACTACTGGAAAAACCATAGCCTTGACTAGATGGACGTTTGTTGGCAAAGTAAAGTCTCTGCCTTTTTAATATGCTGTCTAGGTTGGTCATAGCTTTTCTTCCAAGGAGTAAGCGTCAAAGAGAGTTTATTCTTTGTTTCTTGGAAACATACAGGGAACATGCTCAAAACAGAATTTGCCATTTTCTCCTTAAGTTTGACCCTCCTGTATCCTATCTAAATGGCTGGTACCAATTTTGACTGCTGCTCAAATTAGAGTGTTAGTCCTAAGTCTTGACTCTTCTTACTTCCCTTATCTATACTCTGCACCTTGCTCAGAAAATGCCATCGCTTTCTACCCTAAATGTCTACTGGATCCACTCATATCTATTCACACTACCTTAATTGTCTTCCCACATTATTTTTCATCTGAACTTTTGTAATACCTGAATAACTGGTTTTCCCAAACCACTTTGACCCTCTGCAAACCATTCTCTATAACCTGATGGATGTTTCAAAAACACAATACTTTCCCGAAGTGCCCATATGTGGCATCTCATTAACTTTAGGGTACAAGCCAATCTCTTTATCGTAGTTTAGATGGTCCTCTAGCATCTGAGCTCTGCCTTTCTTCCTGGTTCCTTTTCTAACAATCGACCACTTGCACTTCTGCGAATGCTCCATGTTTCGCTTTACTCTCGGCCATTGTGCAACTGTTTCTCTTACTGGAAAACTTTGTCTACACCCTAATATCCACCCTTACTCTCTCACCTGGTTAACTCCTACTCCTCTTCTCCCCTTTAGCATTCATCAAACCTTTTAACTGTTCCTTTAATAGGGTGTCTTTACCACCATGTGGGCTTCCCAGGTGGCTCATTGGTTTAAAAAAAAATAATCTGCCTGCCAATATAGAAACACGGGTACAATCCCTACATCAAAAGATCCTCTGAAGGAGGAAATGGCAACCCACTCTAATATTCTTGCCTGGAAAATCTCATGGACAAAGGAACCTTGTAGGGTACAGTTCATGGGGTCACAAAGAAATGGACACAACTTAGTGACTAAACAAAAACAACAACAAACCACCACCATGTAATAATCCATACAGAGACAATAAAATTCATCATCTTATTAATTTTTATATTCCCAAAACCTAGCCAAGAGCTTGTACCATTTTAGGTTACCATTAATTATCTAACAAATTCATTCATGCTTCAAAGTAGCATAATTTCAAACCCATCAGACTTGGGCCATTATATTTTACAAATTCTGATATTATTTATTTCTGCTTTTAACATATCAGCCTTTCAGAAAATAGTAATTTTTCAATAATTAGTCAAGATGCTGGTTGGTTCTTGGAACAAGACTTTAATAGTTAGTTTCTGCTTTTAATGACAATTTTTAAAAAGGGGATTCCCAGATTATCAGAGTCCATGTCAAATCTGAATGCAAACATCTCTACATGAGAATCCAGGAATAGAAGAAGATCTGGGTCATACAAGAAAATTTGTTTTTAGGATATATACATTCAGAATTGGAGAAGGGAATGGTGACCCACTCTATCATTCTTGCCTGGGAAATCCCATGGATAGAGGAGCCTGGTGGACTACAGTCCATGAGATCTCAAAAGAGTTGGACACAACTTAGTGACTAAACAGCAACAAAAACACATTCAGAATAATACAACAATTCTTGACTTATCCAATACATATTTATGATCTAATTAAATGGTGTGAACTTATTTAAAAAAAATCCTTTTTCCTGAAATTATATAGCTTAAGACTCCAGTATTTGAAAGCTATGCAATTGGAATTATGAAGATTTGGTAAACCAGAGTAGTTTTCAAACTTAATAGTATGAAAGCACTTTCTTAAATAAAATAGCAATATATAATTTAAAATAATATGCATCATATGTAGGTCAGGCCTATCTTTGTTATTTGTGTTATCTGCTAGTTACCTGCAGTGTTATGCTCACAGTCATCACAGACGCCTCCGCCTCCTCTGTAGTGCTCAGATGGAAAGGGATCCACTGACATGTTGTAGTGGCAGCTTCTGGAATGGCTGTTGCACTCACAGGGTTTACAGTTAAAGGCATGAACATGATCACTTTGGCGGAAAGGCTTGTCATTATAAAGAGGCAGGCAGCGATCACACTGGAATAAAGTAATATCAGGATGATAAATATATAAGGCTGTATTTTCTCTTTTTATTTACCTATCAGGAACTTTCACCAGATAGAAAGCTAATAAAAAGTTAAAAGCCAGACACTATTGTATTTTTTAAGTGTTTTATACATCAGAAATCAGCATATTACAGGCATGGTCACACAGATTTATAAAAGTGAAAATGCAAGCTGAAATCATGTAAAGTGATCTTAATAACCAGTGGGGGAAATTATGATTGTTTCACAATCTGAAATTTTTTCTCAAAACATTAAAAACTTGACTTTTAAGTCCTGGTTCTACCAAGTAAAAAGCTTGGAGTCAGCACTCCAGCATAACAAAAAATAAAATGTGGAACAGAATGAAAAAACGACTTTCCCTGCATCCCTAAGTGGGGGACGCAAGGCAAGCAGCTGTCCCTAAGATGGGAGAAGCAGGCAAATACAGGGAGTCCCAGCTATAGGAGGCCAACAAAGGTCTGTCTAGTCAAAGCCATGATTGTTCCAGTAGTCATGTATGGATGCGAAAAGAAAAACAAAACACAAGCACTGTGAGGAAACGGAAAAAGTAGCAAAATACACATAATAGGAATATCAGAGGGAGAAGAAATATTGGAAACAACAACAAAATCCATTACACTGAGGTATATCTTTTTCAAACTACAGAGAAGTAAAGAAAAAATTCCAAAAGAGAAACCAAAATTAAAGACACTGAGCATACAGTTACTAACTAGACATCCAATTTCTCTTCAGAAAAATGTAAACAAGAAGAGAATTGCATGAAATACTTAGTGTTGAGAGAAAAAAACCCACCAACCTAGAATTATATAGTCTGCACAATCATCCCTCAAAAGTGAGGGAGAAATAAAGATATGTAAGACACACACAAATTGAAAAGATGTGTTGCCTGTGAACCTGACTTGGAAGAAATTTTAAAAGTTTTGTAGAGAAGAGGAAAATAATATAGGTGAGAAACTTGGACCTACATAAAGAAAGGAAGAGCATCAAAGAAGTAAAGATGAGACTATTAAAACTTTCAACAGTTAAAAATGTAAAGGGAAATATATAGAAAATATTAAAACTAACAATAAATTAAAATTTAATATTAGAAACCTTGAGAATTAAATTATTTTCTTTGTTAAAAAGCATTATCTTAAATAGTGTTTACCTTCTTATTCTATAAATTTCCATATAGAACAGGCATCTTTCTACACATTGAGAACTGTCACATTCTTTTTCTAAGCATGGATCAGCCTACTTACATCATTTGCATGTTTGTGCTTTCATCGGCATGAAATATATCTGAAAATTCTTTAAGGTAAAGTTTTTGTCAACATCACTTAAGCTAGGACATCTTTACCTATTCATCACAACCAGTGTCCTCGTTTATGCTAAATTCACCTTAAGTTGCTCTGCCTGCATATATAAATGCAAATGGTAGCTCTGATCAACTAGTTTGTTTGTAAGAAGAAATGCTTAATTGAAATTCCACTCCCAAAACATTTTCTTTCCATCATTTCAACAATCATTGTTTTTTGAATATTCATACTCATAAATGCCAAATGAGTTTATCACTGACAAAGATGTTACATAACTACAAGCTTCTTTGTGAATGAAATAATTAATGAATATGCACTGACCAGTTACCACAGATTGAAAGAAGAGACATGATTGGTCACTGATCATGATGTGCCATGATTATTTATTTAGTAATTTGTGGACTGAAGAGCCAGTTGCAAAATTATATAAAATCTACATGTTATATAATTATTTACAGTTAATATACCATAATAACTAATACATGAAACATGTTTTTAGAGGACTGATGCTTAACTAAGCTATGGTAAATGAAATTCATGCATATTGGAAGTGTGCAGATGCATGTATAAGTAAAGAAAACTTTTCTAAGTCACATAAAACTTGTTACGTACTGGATCAATTAAAGCTAGAATTTTTTTAAATTAATTATTTAGCTTATCTAATACAAATACAATTTATGGACCAAGCCAATTAAGGAACAATTCATAGGCACTGAGCTAAAATTTTAGGCTAAATGTGTACTTAACAAAAGTAGTAATATCCATTTTATAAAATAAAGTAGAAAATTTATTGACAATTCAAATGTCAAGTGATAAGTCAAAATATTTAAATGAGATCATTTTTTCAAAACTTTTCATATATATTTTTTCTTTTTCAAAATTGGAACTATACAAAAATGCACATGTGCACACACATATATATCCTATATTCAGTTCAGTTCAGTTGCTCAGTCGTGTCCAACTCTTTGCAACCCCATGAACCGCAGCACGCCAGGCCTCCCTGTCCATCACCAACTCCCAGAGTCTACCCAAACCCATGTCCATTGAGTCAGTGATGCCATCAAACTATCTCATCCTCTGTCATCCCCTTCTTCTCCTGCCCTCAATCTTTCCCAGCATCAGGGTCTTTTCCAATGAGTCAGCTCTTCACATCAGGTGGCCAAAGTATTGGAGTTTCAGCTTCAACATCAGTCCTTCCAATGAACACCCAGGACTGATCTCCCTTAGGATGGACTGGTTGGATCTCCTTGCAGTTCAAGGGACTCTCAAGGTTTTCTCCAGCACAACAGTTCAAAAGCATCAATTCTTCAGCGCTCAGCTTTATTTATAGTCCAACTCTCATATCCTTACATGACTACTGGAAAAACCATAGCCTTGACTAGACGGACCTTTGTTGACAAAGTAACGTGACCTTTGTTGACAAAGTAACGTCTCTGCTTTTTAATATGCTGTTTAGGTTGGTCATAACTTTCTTTCCAAGGAGTAAGCGTCTTTTAATTTCATGGCTGAAATCACCATCTGCAGTGATTTTGGACCCCCCAAAAATAAAGTCTGACACTGTTTCCACTGTTTCCCCATCTATTTCCCATGAAGTGATGGGACCAGATAACCTGATCTTAATTTACTAAATGTTGAGCTTTAAGCCAACTTTTTCACTCTCCTCTTTCACTTTCATCAAGAGGCTCTTTAGTTCCTCTTCACTTTCTGCCATAAGGGTGGTGTCATCTGCATATCTGAGGTTATTGATATTTCTCCCGGCAGTCTTGACTCCAGCTTGTGCTTCCTCCAGCCCAGCGTTTCTCCGGATGTTTGCTGCATATAAATTAAGTAAGTAGGGTGACAATATACAGCCCTGACATACTCCTTTTCCTATTTGGAACCAGCCTGTTGTTCCATGTCCAGTTCTAACTGTTGCTTCCTGACCTGCATACAGGTTTCTCAAGAGACGGGTAGGTGGCCTGGTATTCCCATCTCCTTCAGAATTTTCCACAGTTTATTGTGATCCACACAGTCAAAGGTTTTGACATAGTCAATAAAGCAGAAATAGCACATATTACACATTCAAAATCTAGAAGTTACAAGATAAAGGAGGAGGAATAAGGAGGATGAGCAGGGTAAAAATCCAAGAGAAGTTTTGATCTTGAGTTCAAATGACACCAGCAGTATGCTAGACAGCATGTACTTAAAACATTGTCTGCAACCATTGGTAGGGGATTTTGTGATCACAAATGTACTGGTTTATGATCTGATTTAGATGATGTAGCCCAAACAGTGGACCAATGAGCAGTTTACAACCAAAGTGCATTTCTGTCTTATCATCTGTAGCTACAACTACTGAGGAGGTCTTATCTAAACTTCATTCCAAGTAGTCATGAGATACCACCAGCATATAACTATCAATTCTAGGAGTCCTCCATGTAGGGGAGATCTATCCTCATCATATAGGCAGAAGAACAGATGAAAACTAAATTTCAGACCTTCTGGCTTGGGAGAAGAGAAACGTGCTTATTAAATTTTTTCCCCCAGGTCAGTCATCCATGCAATTAATCTCATTTCCAATATTTCAAGCTTCCCTGGTGGCTCAGAGGTTAAAACATCTGCCTGCAATGCAGGAGACCCGGGTTCAATCCCTGGGTCGGGAAGATCCCCTGGAGAAGGAAATGGCTACCCACTCCAGTATTCTTGCCTAGAGAATCCCATGGACGGAGGATGGTGGGCTATAGTCCATGGGGTCACAGAGAGTCAGACACGATGGAGCGACTTCACCTTCTTTCACTTTTAATATTTCAAAATCTCTATCTCACTGCAAAACTTTGGCCAAATACAAAATTTTGCTGCAATACCTGAAGTCTAATTTTTTTCAATTTATTTCAAAGTATTCTTGTTGATGACTTTGCTCTCCCAATAATGGTTTTAATATTATTCAAGTTATGCTTTTTGCATAACTTGGTGGAAGTGATGACCTGTGGTCCTGTCACACTGATTACAGATTCAGTTTGTCTTCCACAAAGCTACTGCCAGCTGCTGGAGTTTGGGATGCTGCCGACACGAGTTAGTGGAGCAAATTCAGCGAAACCATTCTTTTGATATTCTTACGAACACAACATTTCTGCTTTTAGACTATGATCTAAAGACTCATGGGAGATTTTATCCTTATTGTCAATTTAAAAGCCATTATAAAAAAAGTCTTACAGTAAATAATTCTGGGCTCAATACTATAGCCATGTTCCAAAGATACAGTCCTGGGTCCTTTAACATTTAAAAACAAAGAGGAATTTGCACTAACCTAATGGAATGGTTTGGTCCAGCCAAATAGTTGTTAGTGACAATGGCTAGCCTTTTCGTGAACAATAAAAAAGTCTACATAAATATTGGTAACATTTCATCCCTTTCCAGAGAAATCAAGCATAGTTACCATTTTTTCAACTCTCAATTTAAGAAAATATTATAATACTTGGGTGCAAGAATTTGTAGAAAGGGTGAGTACAGACACTAGTCCTAGGAGGGGAAGTTGTCCACACCTATCAGGACAGCATGTGTACATTCCACTGGACCAAACAAATCTACTGGAAATTCAAAAAAGTTCATTTTTTAAACTATTTGAAAACTACATTTTATAATATGGCCCTTATAATAAGAAAGAACAGGATATGAATGTCCAAAGGTAAGGAAATGGTAAAAAAAAAAAAAATCATATATCTTCTAAGAAGCATCCTGCAAACATTCATAGATACAAATGTAGATGAGATTACATAATACAATTTGAATTTAAAAACAAGTGACAAGTAATATGTAGAGTATAATCTTATTTTCTAGATAAAGGTAGACTCATATATGAATATGAATATAGAGGTACAACTTTAAGAAGATAGAAACAGATGACACAGACTTGTAAATAACAATAATAAAATAATCTGAAGTGATATAAACTAAGTTATTGGCCAAGGTTGTCTATGGATGGTAGGGTTACAGATGACTTTTACTTTTTTATAATATTATTTCTTTCCACAGTGTACATTTATTGCTAATGTATTAAAAATTGTGGACAAATAAAATGCAAGTACATGGATGGCTGGGCTTCCCAAGTGGCTCAGCAGTAAAGAATCTGCCTGCCAAGTAGGAGACGTGAGTTTGATACCTGGGTCAGAAGATCCCCTGGAGAAGGGAATGGCAACCCGCTCCAGTATTCCTGCCTGGGAAATCCCAAGGACAGAGGAGCCTGGTGGGCTACAGTCCAAGGAGTCTTGAAGAGTCAGACACAACTTAGCAACTAAACAGCAGCAGCGGCATATACTTACAGGAAATTACACATTATTTATATCACTTCTGTGTCACATTCACTGAGGAAAGCTAAGAAAATTAAAATGTACTTGTTTTAAATTACACAGAGATCAGTAAGATGGTGCAGAGAAAATGATTCTCTTTTTTGAGCATAACGTAATGAGTTACCAGTAAACAAGATAATTTTTAAAAGGTAAAAAAATTTTCAAAAGAATGAGATCAACATAAAGAAGCAGAGATTTTGAGAGATGACATCCTAAATGTCGTTTTAAAATTTAATTGAAAAAATACATAACTAAATGGCACCTTGGCACACATTTTGGCCTCTTATCTTAAGGATGAAGCTATACTTTATGATTTTATGTGGTTTACAAATTTCATTAATGGCTACATTTTTTCATCTTATAACTCTGTTTCTCCCAACTCCTGTTTGAAAATACAAAGAAAGTCAAGAAAAAATGGAAGAAATACTAATTAAGTGCATTGTGAATAAATTTTTGAATTCTCACAATTACTTCTATCTTTGCTATCAATGACTTCTGAAGTTTCATTTAAAATCTAGAAATAGGTATATATCATATTTTACGCAGGTTCTGAACCAAATGGTTTTATATTTAATGTCCCAATCTGCAGTTGATCACTTGTCACTTTCAATTTCAATTAGGTTTCAGTTTGTTCTGTAACAACTGGATTCCCCCTGATATGTCCCTGGATGTACAAATTATAAGATTAGACAATGGCTATATCAGGGTGAGGACCTTTATCAACTGATTCATTTAACTGCTTTCATTTGATAGCTTCTTAAATGCTGCTAGTCAATTCCACTAAGTTGCAGTCAAGTTCATTGACATATTCAGATAGACAAATCATAGAATAATCATTGAATATAGAAAACAGTGATGAAATTTATTTTACTACATTATGTATTAATATTACACAATGACATTTCTCTCTTCTTGATCATTAAACTAGAATAGTGTTCTTTTGTTACTATTATAGACTAGCAAAGACAATCTTTCAAAAATCTTCCACAGGTCCAAAGGCACTTTTATCAACTCTGCTGTTGTCAGACTCAAGTTTGATGTCTTATTTCCAGTATTTAAAATCTGATCCTAATTTACAGAAAAATTACAAATATACATATAGTCACATTTTCAAAAATCTAACTATACAAACTATATATTTCTTCAGCCAATTATCCAGCAATATCAAATGACCACTATGCATCTTTGAAGGAAGGAAGAAGAAAATGTCCTCTTAATCAAAGATACATAAAGGGCATGGGAAGGTGGGAGATGGGATGAGATCTTCTCAGAAGTTACTCATGGAAGAGTTCAATAGATCCAAAAGTCCAACAGATTCAATGCCCTTTGAAAGCTAAAGTTCATTATGATGACCACAAGTTACCAAAATCAACTTGTCTTCAGTGACAGAACAAAGTAAGCGATTTGTTTTATTTTAGAATGGCTTCAAAAAACAGATTAAAACTTCTTTTAACACATCTGGAAAACTTACAAGAAGCAGTTAATTCTCCAATTATGGTAAATAAATGAAACAAACCTTTCTAAAAAAAAAAAAAAGTACTCTAGTATATACCATACAGGCTAAAGTTTTAGAAGTGCAAAGAACAACTATGGGTACAGCCTTATTTCGATAAGCACTTGCAGAGAAAAGAGCATCTTGTCTATACTTTTAAAATCACTGCAATTATCATAGATTATTACAATAGTGCATATATTTCTCTGATGTCCTTGCTAGATTCTGAGCTTCCTTAAGCAGGAATCAGATTTTATTATCTAGTGAATCTCAGCATAACGCCTGAAACTTTGTTCAATAAATGTATCTTAAGTGAGAGAATGAATAAACAAATTAATGTATGAAAGAGTGAATAAATCTGTGAACAGCTGATGCAAAAAGAGCTTGTCTCTATCAGGAAATTCCTTTCATTCACTCCTTGTTCTAGCAAAAAAAATAAAAAAGTGAGACAAAATTAGTTCCCTTTCTACCCTCAACAGTAAAATGTCCACAGATGTTGTTATCTAGGCAATGCTCTCTGTATACTAAGAACAGCTAAACCTTATGGTTTCAGGCCTAAGTGCTTCATATGTATAAGCTGCCTGAGTATCTCCAACTACCTAGGAAGCAGTAGTTGCAATTACCTCTGTTTTATTATAGCTGAGAAAACTGAGGAATAGGAAAGAAATTTAATAAATTTCTAAAATCATCAAGTAGAATATCAACTAATATAAACTAGAATGTAAAAACTTCTAAGGGCAGCAAAGTTTGTTATTTTTTATCCATGACTATATTTTCAGTGCCTAGAAGAAGCCCTAACACATAGCAGGTATTCAATTTAGATAAATAGAAGATAGATAGATAGATACAGACATACATAGGTAGATAGACAACCCTTACTCCTAATCATTATGCTAAACTGTTCCAAGATATATGAAATGATCTCTGAGGGAGGGAGGTGTTGAGTAGTTTACTAAGGCTAGAATGTCCATACCTACCTCCTCCTGCTCAGCCAAAGGGGATGGCAGAGCCCTGGATGAAAGCGAAAGAGTAGAGTGAAAAAGCTGGCTTAAAACTCAACATTCAAAAAACGAGGATTATGGCATCCGGTCCCATCACTTCATGGCAAATAGATGGGAAAACAATGGAAACAGTGACAGACTTTATTTTGGGGGGGCTCCAAAATCATTGCAGATGGTGACTGCAGTCATGAAATTAAAAGACACTTGCTCCCTGGAAGAAAAGCTATGACTAACCTAGACAGCATATTAAAAAACAGAGACATTACTTTGCTAACAAAGGTCCATCTAGTCAAACTATGTTTTTTCCAGGAGTCATGTACAGATGTGACAGTTGGACTATAAAGAAAGCTGAGCACTGAAGAATTGATGCTTTTGAGCTGTGGTGTTGGAGAAGACTCTTGAGAGTCCCTTGGCCTGCAAGGAAATCAAACCAGTCCATCTGAAAGGAAATCAGTCCTGAAGATTGATGCTGAAGCTGAAACTCCAATACTTAGGCCACCTGATGTGAAGTACTGACTCATTTGAAAAGACCCTGATGCTGGGAAAGATTGAAGGCAGAAGAAGGGGATGACAGAGAATGAGATGGCTGAATGACATCACCATCTCAATGGACATGAGTGTGAACAAGCTCCAGGAGTTGGTGATGGACAGGGAAGCCTGGCATGCTGCAGTCCATGGGGATGCAAAGAGTCGGACACGACTGAGCAACTGAACTGAACTGAACTGAACTGACCCCTAGAAACCCAAAGTAGCCATCACCCTATCCTCAACCAGAAAATATATAGGTATGCAGGCAGCCCCTGGAAAGGAAGGAATCTGTCCCAAAGTGAGAGATATAAACTGCTCACTTTTCCATGGGGTCACAAAGAGTTGGACATGACTGAGTGACTAACACACACATAGAACTACTCACTGAGCTAAAAGAATTTGTTTGTTAAAACTATTCCCAAACAGCCTAAACGAATTAAAAGCTATGAATTGCTCTTTTCTCATCACTAAAAGCCAAACCAGTGTGTTGGAAATTTTGAGAGTCTAAATCTCTGCTAATAATAATAGTCCTCAGGCTCTATTCAGAGCTTCCTCTTTCTTTCAGATATAGTGGGAATTGTAATTCAAATGATGCAATTTCAGTATAATTTCTTTTGTTTATTAGATAAAGAAGTCATCATTATAAACAATGAACACAAAAACTTCAGTGTAGTCATGTAACTCCTTTTTTTTCCCCAATAGAATTTTCACTGGGTATCTCTAATGCTCTAATCACAAAGATATTGTTATACAAACTTGTTAGTTATTTATCATTATATATTGGGTTAGGGGTTGTAGAAGCATAGATAATACTTCCAACTGCAGAAAGAATCCAGACAGAAACTGGCTGAATGCTTTATACACAGTAAGTGATCAATACACGTTTGATAAATGCATGAATGTATGGGTGAATGACCTAATAGCTTGCTTATATTTATAACATGCTGCAGGATGGTACCTTAGTATATGCAGTATTTAATTAAATAGTAACATAAAAGGTTTAAAGATAAATGTAATATTTTACCTGCAGAATTTTTACCTATGAATTACTATGTAATCTTAACTAGCAAATTTAAAACAATTACCACACATCACCATTGAGAAGACAGAAATATTCATGTATTTATCCTTTAATGATATGTTACTTTCTCAGTAATTATCTTTCCCCTAGCTAGAACTTTTCATATAATTAAAAAAGAGTCCACGGAAAAATTGTACTTACCTGCTTTCTAGGTGCTGAAATTAATAACATAAATTGAATAACTATTAATACTATTGGACAGTACTGATCAGACATTGGTGATGATACAATGATAGTGATTATTTAATATACATAGCCTTTCTATCATTCAACTATTAATATGTGGTGGCTACTTTTAGAAACTTTCTTAATTCATGCAATGCCTTTTCTGTACCTTGTCTGTACCACTTTAGGCAAAGGAGAATGGAGGATTAGAAAACCATCCAATAAAACAAATTTTAGTAACATGTGAAACAAAATCTACACTTGCAAAAATGATTTAGGCAGAATTATTCAGACAATCTACTCAGTCCTACACTTCACCTCTGTATAAATATAACTGATAGTCTATGAGCTTTTAAGTACAGGGCTCCTGACCCTGTGGTTTGTGACTATGTACCATCTAACTGTCCACAGAATTCTCCAGGCAAGTATACTGGAGTGGGATTACTTGGTGGCTCAGACTGTAAATAATCTCTGCAATGCAGGAGACCCGGGTTTGATTCCTGGGTTGGGATGATCCCCTGGAGAAGGGAATGGCAACCCACTCCCGTATTCTTGCCTGGGAAATCCCATGGACAGAGAAGCCTGGCTGGCTACAGTCCATGGGGTCGCAGAGTTGGATACAGCTGAGAGACAAACACTTGGACTTTCTTTCACCATCCAGCTGTCTGTTTGTCGAATGAAAAAGAAGCACTTGGGTGATGGATCCTGGAGTCCTATTCATTACTTTTGAATACTGATGGTATTTGATATTTGATTTTTCCCTTGGCTGTCTGCTTTTTTCCCCTCTTCCTTTTTTTATTGTTTGACTTTTTCAAAGCACTAAATAGAAAAGACACAAGAAATGTAAATTCCCCTCAGAATCCAGAAGGAATATTTAAAGAATTGTTCAAGTTTGTGGGCAGTGGCCAAGCCAAAGAAATTCCACTGCTTAATATAATAACTTAAACCTATTGATATGTCAGAAAATATGACCCAGAGTAGAGAACACATTTGTATAGTATAAACTACATATTTTGTAAAGAAACAATGAGAAAGAAATGGATTCTATTAAAATGTTCTTTACATGCAACTGTTTCAAATAATATAATACAAATATGGATTCTCTAGATTAAGAAGCATAATCCATTATTTCTGTCCTTTAGTTTAATGAGTGGGCATAAAAATGATTTTGAGTTACTATTTGGATATATAGCCATTTTATATTACAAATTTTACCCAGTGCTAGACATGAGTAGTAGATTAATAAATTAAAAATCCTTTTATTCATATAGCCCCATTTAATTTTTCCTTTTAAGATTTAAAATATCAATGATATCTATGTTATTTGTTAATTACAAATTGTCAGCCTCAATCACTTGTTGTATTAAAGTCATCTCCATTTATTATAGTAATTAGTGTCTGCCAGGGAATCTTCTTTGAATTTCATAAATGAAAGTCCTTCAATATTTTCAAATACTTGCATCTGTAATCAAGATGTTATGGTTATACTCTAGCCTATCACTCCTCATATAGAAGGCATTTCATAAATATTTCTTAAATGAAGAGAGCAAATAATGAAACCACATTATAACAGTAAACATACAGAGTAATTATTAATTTTATAATGTTTATTCCATGATGAAGAGTCACCTCCACTGTCTTTACCAATAGCATGAATACTTAACATAGGTAATATGTTCTTAATGGATTAATAAATCATTGTATTTTAGGAAAATTTTGCTGAAATAAAGCCATGCAAAATTTATAAATAAAACAGCAAATTGTGCTCCTTATTCGCCACCTGACAAAAACAAAATAAAATGCCATGTACATTCCACCTTACCAGTAATACCTGAATTTAGTAATGTTCATTCATAAGTACTTCTTGATTTATACTTTATTAATTTTGGTTATAAATATTATACAAATTGTATACTAAAACAAGCTTTTTGCACTTCATTGTTTGAGAAATCTAATAATGCTGATGCAATAGCTACATTTATTCGTATTCACTTCTGTATTTCATTTAAATACGGGCAAATTGCTTTTCCACAGTGGGGGCAACCTTCCCTTCAGTGGCTTGTACATCCTCAGTACCTAACTCTCATCCTTGTCAGTATCTGAAACTCAGAGTTTTTAATCTTTACCAACCTCATGGGTATAAAACATTGTCTCATAGTTTTGGTTATTTCACTGCTAACTAGTAAAAGTTCAGATCTTTTCACATGTATTTGACCAGTTAAGTTGCCATTTCTGGCCTTTTCTGTAAATTGTTGTTGTTGTACTTGCTAAGTTGTGTTCAACTCTTTGCAACCCCATGGACTATAGCCCACCAGGCTCCTCTATTCGTGGGATTTACCAGGCAAGAATACTGGAATAGGTTGCCATTTTCTTCTCCAGAGGATCTTCCCAACCCAGGGATCAAACCCACATCTCCTGCATTGGCAGGCAGATTCTTTACTACTGAGCCACCAGGGAAGCTCCTTCTGTGAATTATCTGTTCATTATCTTGGTATGTTTTTCAATTAGTTTGTATGATTTAAAAGTTTCTTTTGTTATATTCATTGTGTTGTCCAGTATCATCAGCTAGTCTGTAGTTTTTCATTAAAAGGTAGCTTTTGATGATTAGAAGTTTCTAATTTTACATAGCCACCTTTACCAATTTCCTCTTTTATTAGTTTGTGCTTCAAGTGTCCAGAAGTCATAAAGACGTCCTATGTTTCCCAAGGGAAAAATGTTGTTTATCTTCATAAATAGATAATATTGGAAAAGGCAAGACCCTGCCACTTACTATATTCCCTAAATTTATTTCCACTATTTTACTTCTCTAATAATCTGTATATTAGAATAAGTTTGTCAAGTCACAGAAAAAAAAAAAAACTGCTCCAATATTATTAGAATTGGATTGAATTTATAACTGGGGAGAACTGACATGCTTTTGATATGGAATCTTTCTCTACACGAGCATGTTGTAGTTCTCTATTAATTTAAATCTTATAAATTTTTTTCAATAATGTTTCCACCATATATATAACTTGGTAGATTTTCCTTTGGATATCACTATAATTAGTATCTCTGTTAAATTAAGCTTACCATTTGCTTTTTGTTATATAAAAGGCAATTGATTTCCACCAGTCTACCCTATTTTTGGATTCTTTTCTGTTCGGTCACCCAGTCATGTCTGACCCTTTGTGACCCCACGGACTGCAGCACGCCGGCCTCCCTGTCCCTCACCATCTCCCGAAGTTTGCCCAACTTCATGTCCATTGCATCGGTGATGTCCTCCAGCCATCTCATCCTCTCAGGCCCTCTTCTCTTTCTGCCATCAATCTTTCCCAGCATCAGGGACTTTTCCAATGAGTTGGCTATTTGCATCAGACTGAACTCATTAATATTTAATAATCTGTAGATTTTCTTGCATTTTATGACCAAATCATCTTGTCTTCAGACATTGGCAGTTCAATTATTTCTTTTTATTTAATAAATACTTTTATTGAATTATAGTTAATTTACAATATTGTGTGAATTTCAGGTATACCGCAAAGTGATTCAGTTACATAGGGGTATACACGTATACGGTAGTAATAGTGTACCGTTAGTCAGTCATGTCCGACTCTTTGCCACCCCATGGACTACAGCCTGCCATGCTCCTCTGTCTACGGAATTCTCCAGGCAAGAATACTGGAGTGGGTTATACACACATACATATATATTTTTTCAGATTACTTTTCATTATAGGTTATTACAAGATATTGATTATAACTCCTTACGCTATACAGTAGATCCTTGTTGGTTACCTACTTTATGTATAGTAGTGTGTAACCCTGAATTCCTACTTTACTCCCCCACCCTCACTATCCACTTTTAACCATAATTTTATTGTCTATGTCTATAAGTCTATTTCTGTTTTGTAAATAAGTTCATGTGTTTCACATTTTTAAATTTCACATATGTGATATCACATGACATCTGTCTTTCTCTGACTTACTTAAGATGATAATATCTAGGTCCATCCACATTGCTCTAAATGGCATTATTTCATTCCTTCTTATGGTTGAGCAATATTCCATTGTATATACATAGCATATCTTACTTATCCATTCGTCAGTGGACATTTAGGTTGCTTCCATGTCTTGGCTATAGTAAACTGTGCTGCTATGAATACTGAGATGTCTATATCTTTTTTAATTGTTTTCTCTGTATATATGCCCAGAAGTGGGATTTGCAGGATCATATGATAACTTCATAGGAAATAGATAGGGAAACAGTGACTGACGTTATTTTTTGGGGCTCCAAAATCACTGAAGATGGTGATGAATAGATAGGGAAACAGTGACTGACTTTATTTTGGGGGGCTCCAAAATCACTGCAGATGGTGATTGCAGCCATGAAATTAAAAGACGCTTACTCCTTGGAAGGAACTCTATGATCAACCTAGACAGCATACTAAAATGCAGAGACATTACTTTGCTAACAAAGGTCTGTCTAGTCAAGGCAATGGTTTTTCCAGTAGTCATGTATGGATGTGAGAGTTGGACTGTGAAGAATGCTGAGCACCGAAGAATTGATGCTTTTGAAGTGTGGTGTTGGAGAAGACTCTTGAGAGTCCCCTGGACTGCAAGGAGATCCAACCAGTCCATCCTAAAAGAGATCCATCCTGGGTGTTCATTGGAAGGACTGATGCTGAAGCTGAAACTCCAATACTTTGGCCACCTCATGTGAAGAGTTGACTCATTGGAAAAGACACTGATGCTGGGAGGGATTGGGGGCAGGAGGAGAAGGGGGCAACAGAGGATGAGATGGCTGGATGGCATCACCGACTCAATGGGCATGAGTTTGAGTAAACTCCAGGAATTGGTGATGGACAGGGAGACCTGGCGTGCTGCGATTCATGGGGTCGCAAAGAGTCGGACACGACTGAGCGACTGAACTGAACTGAACCGAACTGATGATAACTTTAGTATTTTTAAAGAACCTCCAAACTCTTCACCATAATGGTTGTACCAATTTACATCCCTACCAACAGTGGTACCTTTTTCTCCATACCCTCTCCAGCATTTGTTATTTGCAGACTTTTTTGATGATGGTCATTTTGATTGGTGTGAGGTGATACCTCATATGTATTTGTATTTCTCTAGTAATTAGTCATGCTGAACATCTTTTCATCTGTCTGTTGGAATTTTCTCTTTCCAATTCTTAAAGTGATTATTTCTTTTTCTTATCATACTGAGCTGGCTAGATCCTTCAAAAATATGTCAAATAACAGACAGTCTTTTTATTTATTTTTTAGTTGAAGAATAATTGCTTTACATAATTCTGTTGTTTTCTGTCAAACCTCAACATGAATCCTGACCTAAAGTGAAACACCATTATGTGTACTGTTGTTTAAAGAAATTTGTAGGCTTTTTTTTTTTTATCAGATTAAGGGAGTCTGCTTCAACTATGCTGAAAATATTAATCTAGATGGATACTAAATGTTATCAACTGTTTTCTCCAAATACATTGAAATGAGCATGTTTTTCCTCCCTTCATAGGTTAATGTAGTAAATCATATTAATTAATTTTTAATGCCAAGTTTCACTTGCATTTGTGGAAGGAACTTGATTTGGCTACTATAAGTTATTGTTTTTATAAATAGCTAGTTTGGTCTGTTATTTTAAAGTTTTTAGGCTTATGTTTCCTAGGGAGAATGATCTATAAGTTTTCTTTATTTGTACTGTCCTTTTTTGACTTTGTTTCCTGGCCTCCTCACTTCTATTGACAGAATTCAAAAAAAGATATGTGCCCTCAGATAAAAACTTAGCATGTTATATATTTAACTTTATATTGCTGTTGACTCTTGTATCCCCACCACCAATTTAAGAGAATGTAAAGAAACTCTTCACGAATAAGAATTGTGGTTTTCTCAGAGATATAAACCTATTTCTCAGTAGATGAGTACCCAATACAATTTTATTGGATTAATGAAAGATTCATAATTTTAGTTGGCAATGTTTTCTTATTCTATTTTCTTGATGAATTTATATAATAATGAAATGATTAAATGCATTCATTCACTGAGAACTATATACTTAATGCCTACAATGTGTTCTGATTAAAAATTCTATATAATATGCTGAAACCATCTTTATTGATTAATACAAGATCAATGTTTCTAAATTTTCTATGTGATCTTGACAAGAATGTATATTTTTCACAGCTGGATACAGGAACCTATTAGTTCAGGCTTCAAATTAGTTCAATACTTAGTTACTAAGGTTTTCCTATTTGTGTTTGGACTGGCTGTTTGATCAATTAAAGTCATCTATACTGATGGCAGACTTGTCAATTTCACCTTCCAGTTCTGTCAAAATTTGCTCTATATTTTTGAATCTTGAAGATGTATATAAATTTAGAATTGTATTTTTTTATCCATTATATGTAATGGATGTTTTATCTCTAATAAATTTTTAAAGTCTATTTTATCTAATATGAATATAGTTTAAGTGAGTTTTCTTACATTTTCAAACTTTGTGTGTGCTTGTGTTTTAGGTATATATCTCACAACCTCAGCATCAGTATCATGTTAAACTGTATTCAAGCCTGTGCTGTGCTTAGTCGCTCGGTCTTGTCCGACTCTTTGCTACCCCATGGACTGTAGTCTGCCAGGCTCCTCTGTCCATGGAATTCTCCATGGACAGAAGAATACTGAAGTAGATTGCCATGCCCTCCTCCAGGGGATCTTCCTAACTCAGGGGTCGAACCCAAGTCTCCTGCATTGCAGGCAGATTCTTTTCCACCTGAGCCACCAAAGAAGTCCAAGAATACTGGAGTGGGTAGGTAGTTTATTCCTTCTCCAGGGGATCTTCCAGACCCAGGAATCAAACCAGGGTTTCCTGCATTGCAGGCAGATTCTTCACCAGCTGAGACATCAGGGAAGACCATATGTACTCCAATATATCCTATGAGCTCCCCTGGTGGCTCAGTTGGTAAAGAATCTGCCTGCAATGCAGGAGACCTAGGTTCAATCCCTGGGCCAGGGCGGATCCCCTGAAGGAAATGGCAACCCACTCCAGTTTCTAGACTGGAGAAATCCCATGGATAGAGTAGCCTACAGGCTACAGTTCATGGGGTAAAATATCCTCCCAAATTTGAAACAAGTGACCTAAGAGCACACATTGCACGATTTAAGTTTGTTAAGGTATAATTTTGTGGCCCAGAATGTGGTTCATCTAGTGAATGTTTCATGTGGGCTTGAGAAGAACGTGTATGCTACAATTGTTGGATAAAGTAATCTACAGGTGTTCAATTAAACCCAGTTGATTGAAAGTATTGTTGAATTTCCTTCCTGATTTCCTGCCTACTGGATCTGTCCATTTCTGACAGAGGGGTTTGGAAGTCTCTAACTATGATAGTGACTTCGTCTATTTCTTTTATCATTTCTACCAGTTTATGCCTTACATATTTTGATGTTCTGTTGTTAGATACTTATACATTAAGGATTGTTGTGTCTCCTCACAATTGACCCTTTTACCATTATGTAATACCGCATTTTATCACTGATAATTTTCCTTTCTGCTAACTGTGCTCTAAAGTTAACATTTCAGTGTTTACTATAGAGTTCTTTTGATTAGTGTTAACATATAAATCTTTATTCTTTTAATCTATATGTGTCTTTATATTTAACATGGATTTCTTAAGGACAACACATAGTTTTGTCATGTTTTTGATCTTCTCTGCCAAACCCTTTTAACTGATACTTAGGCCATTAATGTTTAAAGTAATTACTGACATATTTGGAGTAATATCTATTGTATCTGTTACTGTTTTCTATTACTTTCACTCTTTGATTCTATTTTTATCTTCCACTTTTTCTGCTTTTGCTGTCTTGATTGTGCATTTTATGTGATTCCATTTTGTCTTTTCCCAGCATATCAATTATTTTTTACTTTTTAAAAAAAATCGATGTCCTTAGAGTTTGCAATATACAACTAATTCACAATATTTACAACTATTCTAAGTCCCCTTTCATATAACGCTATACCACTTCATGGGTAGGATAAATATCTTAAAATAAAATAGCACTCCTAGGTCCTCTCTTCAATTCTTTGTTGCTATTTCATTTGCTAATACATGAGCATATTATGCTATTATTATTTTGATCAAATTATTATCTTTTAGATCAATTAAAATTTTTAAAAATGTTTTTATTTTACAATCACTTTTTTCTTCTGTAAGTCATCTTGTTTATTTATATAGATCCAAGCTTCTGATTTATATAGCTTTTCTTCTCTCTAATGAACTTTCAACATTTCTTGTAAACAAGTCTACTGATAACAAATTCCCTCAATTTTGTCTCATTTCTCCCTAACTTTTGAAGGATTAATTTTTCAGGTTACAGAATTCTAGGTTGGTGTGTTGTGTCTCTCAAAACTTGAAATATTTAATTTTTCTTGCTTACTGGTATCTGAGATGTCAGAAGTAATTCTTATCTTTGTTCCCCTGTAGGTTAGATGGGTTTTTTTCTTTGTAGTTTCTTCTCAGGCTTTTCTTCTTTATCTTTGATTTCCTGTAGTTTGACTACGATATGGAGGCTTCCCTAGTGGCTCAGATGGTAAAGACTCTGCCTGCAATGTGAGAGGCCTGACTATGATATGTCAGGGTGTAAATTTTTTTAGTTGATTTTGCTTGCTATTTTCAGGCTTCCTGGATTTGTGTGTTGCTATCTGACTTTAATGTAGGAAATTCCCAATTATTATTACTTATTTCTTCTTTTTCACTTTTTTCTCTTTCTGATATTTCCATTATGCATATTACATCTTTTGTAATTATCTCAAAGTTCTTGGATATTCTTCCTTTTTAAACTCTTTTCTTCCTCTTTGCTTTTTAGTTTGGAAGTTTCTATTCACACGTCCTCAAATTCAGAGATTCTTTCATCAGGCTTGCCCAATCTACTAATGAATCCATCAGAGACATTCTTCATTTCTACTGCATTGTTTTTGATCTCTAACATTTCTTTTTTAAGATCTTTCTGCTTATATTACCCATTTATTGTTGCATATAATTTTCCCATTAGAACCTGCAGCATATTAATCACAGTTGCTTTAAATTCACGACCTGGTAATTCCAACATTTCTGCTATATTTGAATCTGAATCTGATATTTGCTCTGTCTCTTTAAACTGCATTTTTGCCTTTTAGTATGCTAATTAAAAAAAAATAATGATGGATTGGATTGAAGAAAACTGCAGAAAAGAAGGCCTTTAGTGAATGTGGTGGTAAGATATGGGGTCAGAGAAGTGTTCTATGGCCCTATAAATAGGTCTCAGTCTTTCAATGAGAGTATGACAGTCCTTCAATCTGACCTGTTAGGTGCAGCAGGATGACTAGAAGGGGATGGAGTAAGATATTTTCCTTCCCCTTAATAACATTTTTGATGTCCATTTAAATAGTATCATGCTATTTTTATAAACTCTACCACATACTATTACTGAGTTTATATTTATTATTTAATATATTATCAAATGAGATTATTATTTAACCTAGCTTATATATATTGGCTAGTTTACTTGCTCACAGTTAATTTTTGCCTATCAGGCCTTTTTCCTGAAATAATTCTATTTCTTTATAAAATATATCCTTAAAAATTTTCTTAGTGAATCTACACCAGTGATAAAGTTGATAAATTTTTGTCAGACATAAAGTGTCATTTTTCTCCCTTGTGTCTAAATGATAGTTTAACTACAAATATAATCCTAGGTTTGTTGGTTACTTTGTCTTTGCACTTCAGAGGTACTATCCCACTGTCTTTTTTTTTTGGCTTCTGTCATGGATTGAGATATCCAAAGTTTCAATTTCTTATAAATTCATATCTATAAATAATTTATCTTTTTCTCTGGCTACTTTTTAGGATTTACTCTTGGTCTTTGGTAATCATCAGAATCACTATATATTATCAGTGTATTTTTCATAGCCTATTTAGGATTCAGAAGGATCATGTCATTACTCAACTTTTGCCAATTCTTTACCCTTATCCCTTTAAATACCACGTCTTCATTTTTTATATGCTCATCATCTCTATTCTATAAAGCTGTCTTAATCTATCCCCTTGCTCTTAACCTCTTTTTCTTGTTTTAAACTTACATTTTCAAGGTGCTTATGTACACACCTATTTCAGGGAAACAAGAATAAGTGTTTTTCAAAGATTAATAATATCGTCCATGTGTTAGATAGGAAATGAAATTCTTGATTTTGATTCATGAAGTGAAGATCTAATGTAGATTCTATAATATAAAGTGCCTGGATGCTAGTTACATGAAAATGAATTCATTAGTGTTACAAAACTATAATATAAAATGAAATACATTTAGAGTAAAAAATTTCTGTGAGCAAATAGAAAACATAAGTAGTAAAGCTCAATGTGTAATAAAAATATGACACAAGTTAGTCATGATGACTCATACCTCTGGACTTTAGTTCCATAAAGGAACATGCTCTCTAAAATAACAGGAAATACTCATTTACATAAAAATCAATGTAGAGTGTGACGATGGCACCATTCAAATTGTTGAATGGTAGAAAGGGTTATTATATAAAATGTTCTAAGCTGGCTCTGCTATTTATAATACCAACAAAATGCATACTGATAGTTTGATCTTAGTTAATTCATAAAATCCAAGATTAATGTTATAAAAGGGTCACAAATCAGAGCCAAAGAATAAAGGAGTATTCATGGTTACTAATAAATTGCTCCATGAATGCTTGGCCACCCTTACAGATAATGATGTCACAAAATGATGAAAGAATAGTTAAGCAGCCAACAAAGTGCCATTGCTTGGCAGAGGCACTGATCATTGCATCATTCTTGGACCAGAGCCCTTGAGAGGTGAACACAGCTATTAAAAGAAAATGAAAAACTCTCAGGATGCAAGTTTCAACTGCCAACACTTTTCTTGAAGCTAGATTCTATCAATACTTGAACTCTTAGAACAGGTAAATAAAGTTCCAGAGGAGAAAAGAAGTCATGCCTATATTGTAGCTATGCCACCATGTTATCCGACATATACTAGTTAGTTCCATACACAAGTTTCCAATTCCTAGGTTGCATTCTGCACTTGTGAACTTAACACATATTTTTGAAATTTATAATGGACTTCCTGAGCAGGTGGACCAGAAGTACTTTTTTACGATAAAGCTAATATGACTAGTTAGGAAATGATCTAAAAAGTAAAAAGGAGTTGGAGTGGGGTGGGATTTAGAAGTCTATATATCAAAATAATATTTATTGAATAACTCCTTGATATGAAATTTTAGAGCAGGCAAATTAATCTACAATGACAAAATGGTGGTTTCTTCAAACAGGGTTGGCGGGGAGATACTGAACACAAAAGAGAGCTTGCGGAGAGGAAAAGGTTCTATATGTTGATCACGGTGGTTACTACAAGGTTATACATTTGCCAAAACTCAAACTATACATTTTTAAATGGGTATAATCTATTATATGCAAATCATACTTCAAGAAAGTTACTCTATAAAGAAAAAACAAGATATTCCTATATGTCAAATTTGGTAAAGAGATCAAGAAATATTTGTATTACTTCTTTTTTTTTCTGACCCTTGATCTCCTACTCTTTATTAGGAACATATTCCACAAAGGCCTGCCTTTGGTATCGATAGCAGGAAAGCACAAAAACTTTGCTTTTGTGAAGATTAAAGGAAAAGTGATGGGTAAAAATACTTGCCACTGGGGCAACAGTCATACACCCCTGCCACTCTGGACGCAGGCTGACATTAGGACTTAAGGAAAGACTGTAATCAATGCTGCTTTACCTCCAGATGTTGAAGCTGATGTCCTGACTTCAGGAATTGCTTGCTAGAGTTAGCACTCGCCCCACAAACACACACACATACACAACAAAAAGCAAAAAAAGAAAAAAAAAAGAAAAAAAACTTGTCTTTCGAGTGCACAAGGTTTTTTCCCCATAGAATGAATCCTTACACTACTCTTTGAACTCATATTAAAAATGATACTTACCAGTATATGAATTTATAATTATATCAAAAAACCATTTAAAAATTAAAAATACATGTATAAGTGACAATTATTAGTCAAATAACATTAAGCATTTTATTTTATTTTTTTTTGTAAATCCATGGCTGATTCATGTCAATGTATGGCAAAAACCACTACAATATTGTAAAGTAATTAGCCTCCAAATAAAAATAAATGGAAAAAAAATAAACAAATGGAAACATCAAACTAAAAAGCAAAAAAAAAAAAATTAAGCATTTTAAAACAGTATCAACAATCATATGATCTATGGAAGCCTGATGCCATGTAATCCTGAAATCTACTTTAAAACATTCAACTCTGCTCAAAAGTCATTGAATAGTACCTAGTCTGTTGGCATTTGTTTGCCATAGATTAATCCTAAAATGGACCAGCAAATTAACTACTCACTGCTTTAGCCATTTGGAGGGAAGAAATGTGACAAATGCTCAAAATTTTTCTCAGTTAAAGAAATATGCTATTATTATTTATGGCAACCATAATACATTATGCTCAAATCATAATACATTGTGTTTAAAGTCTTAAAATTGCCAATACCATGCCAAAATATGTCAGAGTTCCTAGTCCAACAGCACTGAGGACAGTCAGTGAGTCTCCTCGAGATAAATATTTTAAGTTTCACAAAAAGCAGTGGAATGTTTAAGAAAAAGTAAGTATGACTTTAAGTTCACCTTAGAATCAATGGTATCTTTGGTTATAGATATTGAGTTGTTTTGGGTTATTTGTTAGGTTTTTTTTTTAACTTTATGAGTGGACAAAATAAATAGGAGCAATGAAATAGATGGCTGATCTTACTATACCCAGAATAATCAATAATGTGTTCTAACTATTAGTATAAGTCTCAAGTATTAGAGTAAGTTTTATTTTTTAGGGTTTACAAGCTTAAAATTGTCTGAAGACCAGATAGTTAACATGAATGAGGTCACCAAGATATAAGGCTAAGGATAGTAGTAAACACAGTGGCAAGTGAAGAGGGATAATGCTCTAGAGAGGGTAACTGCTACCACGAGTTAGCCAGCTGTTACCATGGGGAACGGGGGCAGCGTTGGACTACTTTCTAATTAAGAGAACTCAAGAGATGTAATAAAAAGATGGAAGGAAGGAAGGTGAAAACTCTTCTTGGAAATTAAAAAATTGAACACTGTTCCTACCTGAGGACCACCACTTTGCAACATCAACTTTACAAGCAAAGAATATTTTACAGAAAATTCTCTAGAATGACTATGTATATGGACACACTTCTGATTTCACCATTCCATTGCCCCAATTTAATTCATTTTCACTTCTGCTAAAAACACTTTCTCATAGGACTGACAATTGCCAAGAACTGGCATATTCTCAAGGCTTACGTTTTCATCTGTTTGCCAAATGGCTGTAATATAAGTCACAAAAGTCCTGTTTATTGAGTAATATTATTAATGGCTAGCATAATACTGTGAAATTGAAGACACTCCTTTTGGATTATGTCCAGATCTTTAAAGAGAACATTGTTTTCAATAGGATATGAATGGCTTATATTAAAACTTGTTGTTTAAAAAGTGGAACGACGTGAAAAACACTTGAATAAGTATATTTTCAAATTATTGTAGGGCCAGTTTTTCAAATATAAGTCCCACATGTATTAAAATATCTAGAATGATAACAAAAGAAAAGGTCATGCTATGAATACCTTATAAAATCATTCTTCATTTTCAACACACTATTGAAAATATCATAGGACTGAGAAATCATTCAGCTTAACAGTTTATTGACTTTTTCCCTTCAGTTGCATTTGGGAAGGAAGTGAATGATATTTGTTGCTCTTTTATTTATGGTACAATTCATGAATTATCAAAATACTACAAGAAGGAAGATAACAGAAGAGTCAACTTTTAAACTTTTGTCTTCAAAAGGCACTTAATGTCTAAATAAGAAGCATTAAAACATATTCTCAACATAAATTATAGTTAATTATTTCACTAGTTCATAATTCAACAGTCACCACCTGAGACCAAGTCTGAAAATCCCAACTTGACTTCTGAAACCAATCAAGAGCCTTGACTCATTTAATGGCTCTATTTTTAAGAGGAAGCATGAAATCACCCAAGAATCATAAGATATCAATCACTGAACTGTGAGCATTTAGAGAGAGAAAAGGGAAAAATATGGGATGGGGCATGAATAGGAAGGGAGATGGGGATGAGAAAAGGGTAGAGGAACTAACCAGCCAAAATAAAGCAAGAGAAGCTCAAAAAACAATGTATCAAATGAAAGTATTAGGCAGTCCTCAGTCTTCATTTACTAGATCTATTCATATCAAAGTGTCCTACTCAATTCATCCCAGAGCATTTTTAAATTGAGTTATTAGTGGACTTGGGGAGGAGGAGTGAGGTTATAAAAGAAATCACTGACTGCAAAAAAAGGAGTGTCTATTTTAAATGATCAAAAGGAGACAACACTAAGAAAAACAGTATAAATGTCACTTTAATATCAAGAGCAAATCAAAGTGCCCAAAATTTAAATACACAATTACAGCTGAATAAAGAGTGAATCAATGAAGTTAATTAAAATAATTTCCCTTTGTGACAATATGGTAAGCCATATAAACATTAAAATCAATGTTTAGAGATCTTTTCATGATATACTAATACAATCACACTCAAAGACTTCAGTGTTAGATATCTGAAAAATATAGAAGATTCTTTCCTTCAAATCGATTAACTAGTGGCAAAGACTAAATGTATAAATAAAAAATTCAGCAATATAAATCCATGATCTGGAGAATATGTTCAAATGAACATCTGAATTAGAATGTGGAAGTTTTGGTTTGAGCACATAGAAAGAAAGGTGGCTGTAATCAAATCAAAGACCCTACGTTGAAACAGAAGATTAGCAAGACATTCTAAATATGTCAGAGGATGGGGTCACAAAGAGTCAGACAGGACTAAGTGACTAAACTGATGAAAATACTAAGAACCATTGAACCGTACCCATTAAATGCATGAATTGCATGGTTTAATAATTGTTGTCTCAAACAAGTTGTAAAAAAAAAGTGCTAACAGTTTAAGAGAATTAAAATTCTTGAAAAAAAAATATAAATAAATAAATAAATGTACCAGAGGAATGCTGCATCTCAGATATTATTCTTGCCATTGAACTATACACACTAATGCTATAGTTGAAAACAAACTAGATTAAGAATATCAGAAGACAAAAATGGAGTTTGTCAAATCCTTTACAGATGGTTTTTAAAACAAGATATTCCATGAAATTCTAAAACAAACTACACAGAGAAGTGAAGTGACTAACAAAACACAAGTCAGGGGAAGATCTAGAAGGCAGGAAAGCACGAGAGTCATATGAGAGTCAAGAGACAGTGCTGCCATTTTAAAAGCTAAAATGCACTAATGTTTAATCTCATATTTATATAACAAAAGATACAAATATAACCATTCCATACTCTTGTCAATGAAGAACTGCTTTTTAGAATAACAACTACATAAAGTAATCCACTGTATTTACAACTTGAATTTAATACATGTGAACGTGTTAGTCACTCAGTCATGTCTGACTCTTTGTGACCCCATGAACTGTGGCCCACCAGGCTCTTCTGTCCATAGGATTTCCTAGGCAAGAATACTGGAGTGGGTAGCCCTTCCCTTCTTCTTCTCGACCCAGGGATTGAACCTGGGTCTCCTGCACTGCCTGAACCACCAGGGAAGGCCCTTAATTTAATATACACATGGCAATATAATCCTCCAAAAATTTTGTACCAGTTGGGAGCTCCACCAATGTTATATTAAAAATTCATATTCTCACAAATCTAAATGTCATCAATTTTGAAATTTGTTGCTAATCTGATAGACTAAAAATAAAATTTTATTATAATCTGCACTTTCCTAATTAAAACTGAAGTTGGTAAACTTTGATGCATTTGTTGAAAATTGTCTTCTTTGTAAATTGCTTGTTAATATATTAACCCCTTAATATTATTACCTTCAACAGCAAGGATATCAAACAAGTCAATCCTAATGGAAATCAATCCTGAATATTCATTGGAAGGACTAATGCTGAAATTGAAGCTTCAATACTTTGGCCACCTGTTTTAAAGAATCAACTCATTGGAAAAGACCTTGATGCTGGGAAAGACTGAGAGCAGGAGAAGAGGGCGGCAGAGGATGAGATGTTTAGATGGCATCACTGACTCAATAGACGAGTTTGAGCACACTCTGGGAGGTAGTAAAGGACAGGGAACCCTATGTGCTGCAGTCCATAGGGTTGCAAAGATTTGGACATGACTGAGTGACTGAACAACAAATATTATTAATTATTTTCCTTAGTATTCTTTAAGCATTCTTTGTGTATTAGGGATTGTGGCATAGTAAAATACATATTTTTTGTCTCTGGCACACAGCTCCTAAAACTTGTAATTTCCTAACTGGTAAGAGTGATAGGGGCATATTTTGTTATAGACTTGGTTTCTATTCCCAGTTCCTAAAATAGTTCCAGAACAAAAAGGTAAAAAATATGCTTATATTCATAACAAGTGCCTTTCCACCTGAGTTTATTTTAATGAGATGATTTTTGGAAACACCTTAAGAATAAGGGCTGGTGCCTGGGAAGACAACCAAGCGGTCAGAGGAATGGAACTTTCCGCCTCACCTCTAGATCTCCAGGGAAGTGAGAAGGGCTCAAGGTCAAGTTCAATGGCCAATGATTAAATAAATCATGTGTAATGAAGTATCCACAAAAATTCTAACTGAAAAGGTTCTGAGAGCCTGCAGACTGCTAAACCCATAGAGGTGCTGAGAGGGTGGCATGCTCAGAGAGGGCATGGAAACTCTGTTCCCCTTCCTCCTGACCTTCTCTGTGCATCCCTTCCATCTGGGCTTGCTTGAGTTGCATCCTTTTATAAAAAAAATGGCTATCTAATAAGTAAACTATTTACTTGAGTGTTGTGAGCTTTTCTAGCAAATTATCAAGCTCAAGGAGTGCATTAGGGGAACTCCTAATTTGTAGCTAAGTCAGACAGAAGTTGTAGTTAACCTGGGGATGCACTACTTCCAGTTGGCATCTAAAGTGAGTGAGATCTTCTAGGACTAAGCTCTAAACCCATGAGGTCTGTTCTAACTCCAGTCAGTGTCAGAACTGAATTAAATTGTAGGACACCCAGTTGGTATCCATAGAGAACTGAATTGCTTGGTGTAGGGGAAAAAAAACATATATCTGGTGTCAGAAGTGTGATCTGTAGTTGTAGGTAGAATGGTGTGCGTATCCTTTTTAGAGAGATCTCAAATCTCTATCTGTTAAATATTTTCAATCAGCTCCATCACTTTTCACTGCTGTGCTTAGTCGCTTAGTCGTGTCTGACTCTTTGCAACCCTATGGACTGTAGCCCGCCAGACTCCTCTGTCCATGGAGATTCTCTAGGCAAGAATACTAGAGTGGGCTGTCATGCCCTCCTTCAGGGGATCTTCCCAACCCAGGGATTGAACCCAGGTCTCCCACATTGCCGGCGGATTCTTTACCATCTGAGACACCAGAGAAGGCTTCACTTATAAAGAATACTTGTATGACAAAATGTGAGTATTTTTTATGACTCCTGATATGCTTCTTTCTTTTGTATTTCATGTTTTGCTTACATAGACCCCACCCGAAATTTAGAAATATTGTTCTAATCTTTATTTTCATAAATTTACAGTTGTTTTTACATTTAATTTTTTAAGCACCTAGATTTTTATACATGTCATGAGGTAGGTAACTTTATTTTCTTACAAATTGGCAGCCAATTGCTTCAAACACCATTTATTGAAGATGCCATACTCTACTTTTATTTCTGCTGTAACCCTGTTTCTGCTGCTATAACCCTCTTTCATATCATCTGTTACTGATGTTTATGCTGAATATTTATTTCTAACAAATCTCTCTTAACTTTTTTTTCATTTACTTCTTATTCCTAAAGATGAAGCTAAATTTCCACTTCAAGTATGAAACTTACCCTGATGATTAGAGACAAACTAAAGCAATGTAACTTCTAAGTGATTTTACTATAGATTTTCAAATTAACTACTAATTAAAATTCCTGATATCAGAAATAAATTGAACTTGATTGATGCAATCACATAAAGATCTCTTTATATACCTTTGCACAAATGTACCCTTTAGGTGTAGCAATCTGATCCTTTTCTTAGTTCCATCTATTTATATGCCTTAAAAGTTGTTTTATAAAATATGATAATGCTAATGAAACAGAAAAAAACAGAAAAAGAAAACCTCTGGGTTTAGTATTAGTTGTTATTTCTCACACAGAGTATTTTTAAATAAAGTTTTCAACTTTACTCATAGCTTTCATTTTTCTCTATGAAGATGTTTTCTGAAATAATTAACAGTTTAAGTTCATATCAATTTACTTTTACTCATAAGGAGAAGTTAGACCAAGTCAAGTTTAAAGGATTTATATTCAACATCCCACCCACTTTTCTGAGATTCCCATGCATAAAGAGAACTCACATGACGTCCTTCAGTGAAACTCTCCTGAGAGCAGAGGCATCTATAGGGCTGGCTTGTTGTGTCACAGTTATTGGCATGACCATAGCACTGACATCTGTGGACAGGAGCATCAGACAACTCCTTAGAAACACCAATTCAACTGTGAGTATACTTAAAGATCTATGTGTGTAACCACTATACAAATTTAACAAGAGGCAAGGTTATTAATCAACACAAAATTCAGTTCCTCTTTAATCATATGGGTAATATTCATAACATTTTTAAATTAACACTGAAGTATTGGAAGGATGTTCATCAATATCCAAACCACGCTGTTTGTGAAGTTGATTTTCAAACTCATTCTGAGTTGTTTATACTAATATTAACCATGTGGCAAACCTGTCATGAAAAGGCATTTACTGTAACTACTGAAGAAAACACAATCGAGACTACAAAGTTCAGAATAAACTGAAGGATAAAGTTAACACATTTCAATTTGTCTTTTTCCTCAAAATTAGATGGTGAAAATTTAACAGCTATTTTTTCATTGTGCTATGACTTAACAAACAACATTTATATGTTGATATTCCAATCTGCTTTTAAATATGTGCTTTATTCACAGGATATATCGTTCTTCTAGCACAAACTAATTCTAAGTAGAGTCTATATATGCTGCATTTCCATACTAGGGAGTACGCTATCTTGTAGTTTTCCAACTATTCATTTGTTTAACTTTGCTCTCTACTAGAGCCAGATATTTATAAATTACTTAGAGTGTCCTAGAATTTTCCTTTATTCCTTTATAGGAAAACAGATATTCCTCATAAAACTGTGAATTGTGAACTTACAGAGATCAAGCTCAGTACTTACAAACTAGCTGCTACTACAGTTGTAACTTCAAATCTAGCTTCTTCTCTTTGATTTCAAGAATACTTGAAAATTATGTTCCAGAAAAAAATAAGCAAAATATTCAGCAATTCTTTTCTAAGTTGGATTCAGGGTATCATAACTTCTAAACCCAACAGCTTTTGAAAATTGATTTCCTAACAATGTGATATTATGTACAGCAAAGACTCACATACAAATCTCCCCCAAAAATCTTAGAATAGGAAACAATTTCAATACATGGAGACTGGAATCTGGTTTGCTGTAAAAGGCTAATGTATTTTTAAATGAGTATGACAAAAATTTGTCAGAAACAAGATTCATCTAGAAAAGCACACTCAAAACCTTGGTCATGAACACTACCTTCCAGTGATGGTAATTTCATTGACTCCATAGTATCTGTGTCTGGGGCTGACAGGAGTCTCAGTTGTATGGTACTGTCCATGGAAATGAAGTCGTACTTGTGTGGCCTTAACAAACTCTTGAAGAGATGGGGTATTATAGAAATTATTGTATCCAGGACGATGATTTGGTCCAGGTGTTAGGATGCTAAAGGTGACATTACCACAGGAATATGGAGTAAAACTGTTGATGAAATTTGAAATCATGAGAAGCTATTCATATTTTTGACAAAGCAGACATTATAACACAGTATTAGTAATAGCTTAAATTCTTCATTCCTGGAAACAAACATTTCATATACTTTATATACAAGCAATATGAGAGCATCCCAGAAAATATAGTAAAACATTTCCCTGAGGACATAATAAAAATCCTATTAATATATATAACTTGGTAGATAATCTGAAAATCAATTTTAAAGCACAAGTGAGACTGTAAGCAAGAGCTACTCTATAAAATCTTACAGGGATTTTAAACATTGTTTAAAACTCAGTTTAAGGAACAGTCTTAGAAAAATCTTCAAGAAAATTGGTGGTTGAGGAAGTCTCTACCAGCTTAGCTAGCTTGCATATGGGTTACTACTGCACATTAGTCTATTCAAATTAACTCCTAAATGCATTCAAAGATAAAAATTTTAAAAAATATTCATACTTGGGAAGTTGAAGACAGTTGACAGAATCAGAATTTTCCAAATCTCCATTGTTTTTCATTCTGAAAGTGCTGCAATTTCTAGCAAAATACTGCCAGTCCTCCCAATCTAGGCTGTCCTCCTTTTTCCTCTGAATCCTTATTGCTGTTGGTTGTGGACTAGAGAACTGAATGATAATGTAAAACACCTGAAAATGAATGTTAATTGTCATTGAAGTTTTAAGTTTGATCCCATCAGTATAAATCAAACCACGAGAATTGTTATGTTCAAACATAATAGCTTACTTCCTTATAATGACAATTACCAAATATTCATTAGACATCAGAAATTCCATAGCCTTACAGTAAAGGCAACACATTGTACAATAGCGCATATGTCCCTCTTCTCAAGGATTTTAAAAATTAAAGTGGAAATTAATACTATATTTGATATAAAGACATGAACAAAACATTACTTCTATAAAATAATTGTTATATACTTCTTCTTACAGTTAGTTACAATAAGGACTGCGATTTTCATTAATCTGTGCTACTTAATATTGAAAAGAATGTTTTCATATTTCATATGATTTTGATACAAATCTCTAGAAAATTAGGGCCTGTATATCTTCTTTGAAATATTTTTATTTTATAGGTTATGATACACTACTTTGATGAGGTGATGTTCAATTGCCTAATTCAGCTTTCACTTTATAGCTGGTTAAATTGTTTCTCCAAATAGATGTGTTCAAGTCCCAACTCTTGATACTTGTGACTGCAACCTTATTTGAAAATATGGTCTTTGCAGATATAATTAGGGGTCTCAAGGTGAAGTAATCCTGGATGTACAAGGAAGAGGGCCATGAAACATGGAGGCAGAGATTGGAGTTATGCTGCCACAAATGAAGAAATGCCAGGAGCCACAAGAATCTGGAGAAGGCGAAGAAGGAGTCTTCCCTACAGCCTTTAGAGGGAGCATGGCCCTGTCAACATTGATTTCATACTTCTGATATTCAGAATTATAAGAGAAGAAATTTATGATCGCAAAACTATTAAATGTGTGGTAACTCGCTGAAATATGCACAGGAAACTAACACATATCTCACTGTTAGGAATTACCTGATATTGTCCATTTTCCAAATCGATGGAAATAGTCACTCCTTGACTAAGCTGGGTCATGTTTGTAAACACATGTGACACCCATGAAGTACCAATATTGTTATCATTAACAAAAGAAAGAGGATGGGCTTCAGGATTCAGCCGTAACACCCTGTTTTTGGTTGTGTCTTCTGCATCACTAGGAATGCAGTACCGCTGATCCAAACGATGGACACGAGGGTGGCTGCCAGGGCAACGGCAATGTGACTGGATATGCAATCTGGGTAGATCTCCGGAGAAAACTTCCTGAATCTCTCTGTAGGAGTTAAGAGGAAGATAGTAAGGACCAGTAACTCATCAGTGACAGGACTTCTAAGAGGTTACCAATGACTATCAGTATCTTGATGTTTTGATTTGCAGACATTTAGCCTTAATAGTTTTCTAAACACTACATAGAATCAAAGTCATAGGAATGACTTTGATTCTATGTAGTGTTTAGAAAACTATTTTTTAAAATGAGGTGTCGTTGATTCACAAAGTTGTCAATTTCTGCTGTATAGCAAAGTGATTCAGTTATATGTACACATACATTGCTTTTTATATCTTCCCCATTCATAGTTTATAACAGGATATTGAATATAGTACCCTCTGCTGTACAGTAGGACCTTGTTATTTATCTGTTCTAAATATACTAGTTTGCATCTGCTAATCCCAAACTCCCACTGTATCCTGCCTTAAACCCTGCGCCCTTGGTAACCACAAGTTACCACAAGTAACCACAAGTCTATTCTCTGTGTAAAATCAGCACATTCTTAAGTGCTAACTTTGTATATCAAGAAGCATGCACAAGTCCTTGACTGATCAAGATATTTGTTAAAATATAATATTTTACTGTGCCTATTTTTGATTAAAAGAAAGGCATATTAAATAAGATTGTTAAGCTGACTTATCACTATGAGTGAACAACAATGTATTGAAAATGAGTTATAGATAGGGTCCCCCGTTCATCCATGGAAAGAATTAAGAAAATTATTTTATCTGCTACTGTTTTAGGAGAAGGGACTGGGGCCAAATCCATTTGTCAATGGTTTCCTGTGAGTCATCAGTACAGATTCTGGCACCCTAAAATGCTTCGATGGCTTCAGATCATATGACCACTGCCAACAGTCAAAGGAGAATGCCAATTTCAGGCAGATATATTTAATTTTTCCATTAAGGGCAATATACTGATGCAGAGCAAAATCAGTCATTCTATTTATAGGCATTCTCCCACATAATGCCTTTCCAGACATTTCAGATAGGCCAACACCAGCAAGCCAGGTCTAAGTAGGCAGCAACCCTGGTCTAAGTTGAGAGATCAGACTTCTCTCAGACCCCACTAAGGGCAAATGGAGGAGGCGGGCACCTTTTTCACTCACTTAAAACACAGAATGGCACACCTTCTTCTTTAAATCTCATTCATACTTTTCACTTGACATCATGTGTTGCATAGGGCCAACAGTGACCATGCAGTGAAATGGTTATCTGAGGAAAATCTTTATTAGCAATCCTGCTCTTCAGAATTTTAGACAAAAGTGATCTAAATGATTGTGAGACTAGTGGCCATAAATCTCCCCAAGAAAGTGTTTCAGTGTTACAGCATCCTATATTCAGGCGTCTCTGGATCATATAGACTAACTAAAAGAATGTGTATATTCTTAATGGACATAAGATCATCACTTCATCTCAAGAGCAATGCCTCTCAAACTTACAAGAACTAGTTCTGTCATTGGAAATTCACCATACTAATCTACATTTCCCTTGAAGAAAAATGAATAAACATTCTTCTTTTGCAAGTGAATAAGATCAACATATTCATACAATGATGTAATATTATATCATCAAATCATAACTCGGGAAACAAACTTCAGAGGATATCTCAGGCCGAATTTTCCTTGAACTTTCTGAGGAGAATGGAAATATGCATGCCTTAAGAAACACCTAAGAAAGATTTCCTACCTATTCTCAAGATGAAGAAATACTTCAATAAATATAGGCCAAGTCCACACAATGATTTGTTCACTGGAAATAGAAATATATAACAATACTTCAAATTACTTATTCTCCTTGTCTTGAAGTCTAGTAGTCCAGTCTCTTGAGATTTTTCTATACATCAATATAAGTACTCATTTTCTTTGTTCTACATTCTCTAGTACTTACAAATTCAGCAAAGCAATTTTAAAAGGCAGATATAGCAGTTTCTTAAGTATCAGAAACAACTTCAAACAGAACATTTAAACAAATGTATAAGGGGCTTCCCTGATAGCTCAGTTGGTAAAGAATCCGCCTGCAATGCACGAGACCCTTGTTCAATTCCTGGGTCGGGAAGACCCCCTGGAGAAGAGATAGAATCTGCCTGCTGTGTGGGAGATCTGGGTTCAATCCCTGGATTGGGAAGATCCCCCCACTCTATTATTCCGGCCTGGAGAATTCCAAGGGGTCACAAAGAGTCAGACACGACTGAGTAACTTTCACTTAACTTTTATCTCAAGTACAGGTTTCCCTCGTGGTTTATTGGTAAAGAACTGGCATGCGAGTTCAGCCCCTGGGTCAGGAAGATCCCCTAGAGAAGGAAATGGCAACCCACTTCAGTATTCTTGCCTGGGAAATTCCATGGAGGGGCCCTTAGTGGGCTACAGTTCATGGGGTCTCAAGAGAGTCAGACATGACTTAGCAACAAAACAACAACATCCTAAACTATATACTTGTTCTACTTGTTCAAAAGTCTAGTTTTCTTAAAGAAATCATTTGTGCAGAATTAGATCAATTTTATGTTATGAGTTACCCACAGAGTAGCACTAGTGAATAAAAACCATAGACTAAGCCAAAGCAAACAACGTAAACATTAATTAGATGATGTTCGCCAAATACTGTAAAGATGGAAAATGCTAAAATATTCATGATATTGTTACTTAAATGAATTTATCCTTACATTTCAGGTGTAAAATTTTCAATCAGCTTACCTGTTTGTAAGCGCCACTTGGTATAATTGAAAATCTTGCATTCTTCCAACAAACTGCTCTGAACCTGTAATACATATATATGTGAAATCTCAGTTTTCCAAGCAATGTCTGACAAATGTTCAAGTGAAATTCTTTTAAAGCTATGAAATGTTTTTATTCATATTATTTTCAGTTGTAGAGCATTATAATTCAACATCTGTATATAGTACAAAGTGGTCACCACAAATCTAGTTATCACCCATCACTATACAAGTTGACACCCTTCATCAGTTTTGACCCCCTCTCAACCACATTCCCCTACAGTTACCAGTAAACTGTCCTCTGTATTGATGAGGGTTTTTGTTTTTTTGGTTTTTTTTGGCACACTCCTGTGTTCTCAATTCTGTCCCATTGATCCATGTGTGTTTTTGTGCCAACACCATACAATGTTGATTACTATAGCTTTGTAGTAGAGTTTGAAATCAGAGAGGATGGCTCTTCCAGCTTTGTTCTTCTTGCTCAAGATCATTTTGATAATTCATGATTTTTTGTGGTTTGCTACAACTTTTAGAATTATTTGTTCTAGTTCTATGAAATATGCCCTTGGAATTTTGAAAGGAGCTCCACTGAATTTATAGATTGTTTTGGATAAGATGGAGCAGTGTCTCAGAGCTATCAGAGGTACTGTCTCCTGGGCTGCAGTCTTCATTTTGGGGGCTTCCCTGGTGGCATATATGGTAAAGAATCTACCTGTAATGAGAAGACTTGGATTTGATCCCTGGGTCAGGAAGATCCCCTGGAGAAGGAAACAGCAACCCACTCCAGTATTCTTGCCTGGGAAATCCCATGGACAGAAGAGCCTTTTGGGCTACAGTCTATGCAGTCTCAAAGAGTTGGACACCACTGAGAGACTAACTCTTTGGATAAGATGGACATTTCAAGAATATTAACTATTCCAAGCTATGAATAAGAAATAAATTTCCACTAATTTGTTTCTTCAGTTTCATTCATGAGTGTCTTATAGTTTTTAATGTATAGGTCTTTTACCTCCTTGGTTAAATTTATTCCTATTTTGCTTTTGTGGTGGTTTAGTCACTAAGTCACGTCCAACTCTTTGCAAGCCCATGAACTATAGCCTGCCAGGCTCCTCTGTCCATGGGATTTTTCAGGCAAGAATACTGGAGTGGGTTGCCATTTTCTTCTCCAGGGGATCTTACCAACCCAGGGATCAAACCTAGGTCTCCTGCATTGCAGGCAGATTCTTTACCAATTTGAAGCAATTGTAAATGTGTTTGTTTTCTTAATTTCTCTTTCTCATGGTTCATTATTTGTGTATAGAAATACAACATATTTATGTGTATTGATTTTATATACTGTAACTTGCCTTATTTATTAGTTCTAACAGCTTTCGGGGGGCAGTCTTTAGGTTTTCTGTAACATGTTATCTGCAAATAGTGATAGTTTTCCCTGCATGCTACAGTCCATGGAGTCACAAAGAGTTGGGACATGACTTACTGATTCAACAACAACAACAATAACATGTTATCTGCAAACAACAACAGTTTTTCTTTTCTTTCTTTCCAATTTAGATTCCTTTTATTTCTTGTGTGCTGTGCTTAGTCACTCAATCATGTCCAACTCTTTGAAACCCCATGGACTATAGACCACCAGGCTCCTCTGTCCATGGGGATTCTCAAGGCAAGAATACTGGAATGGGTTGCCATGCCCTCCACCAGAGGATCTTTCCAACCCAGGGATCGAACCCAGGTCTCCTGCATTGCAGGCGGATTCTTTACCATCTGAGCCACCAGGGAAGCCCAAGAATACTGGAGTGGGTAGCCTATCCCTTCTCCAGGGGATCTTCCTGACCCAGGAATCAAACCAGGGTCTCCTGCGCTGCAGGTGGATTCTTTACTAGCTGAGCTACCAGGGATTTCTTGCTAATTGCTGTGGATAGGAATTTCAAACAATGTTGACTAGAAGCAGTGAGAGGGCATCCTTGTGTTATTCCTGATCTTGTAGGAAAAGCCTTCATATTTCCACCATTGTTAGCTGTGGGTTTGTCATACATGCCCATTTTATGCTGAGATATAGTCCCTCTATAAACACTTTGCTGAGAGTCTTTGTCATAAATTAATGTTGAATTTTGTAAAATGCTTTTTCTACATGTATTGAGATGATTATATGACGTTTATCCTTCATTTTGTTGATGTGACTTATCACCTCGATTGATTTGTGGGTACTGAACCATCCTTACATCCTTGGACTAAATCCCACTTGATCACAGTGCATGAGCCTTTCAATGTCTTGTTGGATTCAGTTTGCTAATATCTTGTTCAGAATTTTTGGATCTATGTTCATCAAAGAAGAGTTTGAGAAGACTAGGTATTTAATCTTCTTTGAATACTTCCTAAAATTTACCAGTGAGGTCATTTGGTCCTGGGCTTATTGGTTGAGAGACTTTTTTTTTTAACTGTTTTAATCTCCTAACTAATAATTTAGTCAATAGGTGGAAGTCCTTTATATTACAGCCTTTTCAAATTCTTATAGACCAGTATGTGTGCTAAGTCACTTCAGCTGTGTCTGACTCTTTGTGACCCCATGGACCATAACCCGCCAGGCTGCTCTGTCCATGGGATTTTCCTGGCAAGAATACTGGAGTGGGTTGTCGTGCCCTCATCACTGACCAGTATATCTTTTACTAATTACAAATGAATAATAGTAATGATCATAGTTATTTCTATAAACACTATAGGCTTTAAGTCAGTTTTATTTTGGCGAGCTTATTTACTGACACAATTTATAATCTCTATCCAGAATATCTTCCCCAAATCAAATTTCTCTGTAGTTTATAACCCTATAAATCTATCATTTCATCAGCCCTAAATGTGATTATCATCTGTTTCCCATGTGATTTCAGAGCATTCACATTACTAAGAAGAAGACTCCCCACTTTTCCATTCCACTTGCTCAATCACCAAGCTTCAGGGCATCAGTTTAGGTACTCTCCAAATTAAGATTAATGCCTCATTTGAAAAGCTGCAATAAGTGAGGCTAGATTGTAAACCTCCTATTTATGAGTTCCGAGTTACTCACATGTATCTGAATTACTCACATGTCTCCAAATTCCATCACCACATGAGTATTTTTATAAAACAAGTCAAGTTCAGAGCCCAATCTGCTTTGAATTAGGTAACTTTAATTAGGTAAGATATGGGTAGATATCAACTTTAAACCACGCACAATTTTATCAATTCATCAAATATTTATTTACAATGTATTAACAGATAAGCCCATGGAGAGTAGGAACAGAAAAATGTAAGAAAGCTTAAGTTTGTTTGTTTGTTTTAATAATAAGAAAAACAATGAAAATGGCAAAATTCTAGCTAGAGTTTAAATCATGGGGACATAAAAAAGGATATGATTTAAAGTATAACGCCAATTCAGTAACTGCTTTTTAATTAAATTTAGAGCAATGGCCAATCACCAAATGACTATTTCCTCAAATGTGTTTTTTTAACAATTATATTTTTTAATTTTATCTTAATAATAGAGTTTTTTAAAATGTTTGATCAACCTTTGCTGCAGTTCCTTGGTGGTGCCTCAGAGGAACCTGGGACAGAGTGAGGTTATGCCAGATGAATAAAAGATGGCAAGTAGAATCAGCACACCAAATAGTTTCAATGCTGATCTCAGAAGCAGGGGGAGATGAATGAGCAAAGAAGGATGAGACTCAGGGGCATATAAAGGACATGTGTTAGTGTGAGTTTGTGCTAGTGTATATATATTTCATATTTCTTCTTGTAATTATACTAATGGCTATAGTTAAGAAAATAACATTTCACATGAATCTAAAGGTTTCCAACTGATATACAGGAAGTAAGCTAATTGAAATAATTATAGTATTCACTTCAGTGTTAGCTAGGGACACTAAAGAGATAAACACTGATTCTGCTATTGGCAGCACTTACTAATGAAGCAACAAGAAGTTTCCCATCATCCTCAAAGCATGCTGGGCCATCAAGCAATACCCTCCCCAAATTAAAAAGCTATTGTTACAGGCTGAATGGTACCCTTCCCAAATTGCATATTGAGGTCATCCCCCAGTACCTATGAACATGCCTTTATATGGAAATAGAGTCTTTGCAGATATAATCAAGTTAAGGTGATATCATTAGGGTGGGCCCTAACCTGACTAGTGTCCTTGTAAGAAGAGGAAAGTCCCTGGTAGAAACACATTCACACGATGAGAAGGCCACGTGACAACAAAGGTGGTGTTTGGAGTGATGTAACTATATAAGTCACGGAATACCATGGATTGGTGCCCACCACCAGAAGTTAATTAAAGGCAAAGGATTCTCCACTAGAGGTTTCAAAGAGAACACGGACCTAGTAACACCTTGATTTTGGACATATAGCCTCCAGAAGTGTGAGACAATAAAGTTCTATTGTTATAAGCCACCCAGTTTGTGGTACTTTGTTATGGAGGCCTAGGTAATGGACTTAGTCAACATTTTGTACATTTAACATAACGAGTTATCAAAGAGAAAAAATATGTTATGAGCTGTATTCCATATTATCCAATTTGTTTTTTCATTATATTAAAAAAAAAAGGTCTAAAACATTATACATAGAACTGCTAGGGAATTTTTTATTTCAAACTACCCAGAAAATACAGATCATAACAAATAAGGGATAATCACTTGTGCTTTTGAAAGACCTAACATTCCTAACATGTGAAAGACTCCCAATAAATATTTGTTGAAGGAATGAATGAAGAAAGAATGAAAGCACCTTGATAATTTAAATCCATGATTCAAGCTTTCACATGCTAGGAATTTTCATGGGTTTTGGGGATACATTAGTTAACAAAACAGCCAAAAAGTAAAAAAAAAAAACAAAAAAACTGTGAAGCTTATATTCCAGCAGTTATATGAACATAGTAAATGATTAACTTATATAGTATATATAATATGATATGATATCATAAAATATGATAAACGCTATGAAAATGGGGAAAATTAGAGCTACATAGAAAGCATAGCTGGAATTTAATTTGGATGGTATGTTAAAGAGAGGTCTCACTGAGAGCAGAAAGAGAATGAATCAAGTATACATCTTGGGGCAATATTGCAGACAGAAGTCAATTAATGCACAGACCCCTAAGTCACTATGATTGGCACACTAGAGGAACTGCAAGAAGACAGGACTCTGAAGCAGAATAAGAGAGGGGAGGCTCTTGGAAAATGAAGTCAGACAAGTCAGCCAGACAAGTAGCTGACTGCTGTGGCGGTCGGCAGGGGGACAGGGTCATTGGGTCCCAATTGTGAAAAGTCATGGAGCCCATTGTTAGTACTTCGGTTTTTATTCTGTGTAAAACAGGAAGCTACTGTAGAGCATAGAGAAGTGACATGAACTCAGGTTTATTCCAAAGTGTTAAAAACAGAAATAGGAAGACAAGGTTAGAAGCAGTGAGACCAGTAAGGCTATTACAGTCATCCCAGTGAAAGTCAATAGAAGTCAAACTAGAGCACAGAAGTGAAGGTATACACCTCAATACTAATAAATCTGAATTCATTTCCTATATTTTAGCATTAGTTAAAGGGACACTTCACTGCAGCAGGATTGTGAAATCTATTTTATCACCTTTAAAATAAAGGACTAGGTTTTATGACCCTTAAAAACAGTTTTAGTTTCAAATTTGGAATCTGAACATAGAACAATCACATCTTCTACCACAGAATTCATATTTGAAGGGAATTTTTAAAGTTAAAAATGTTCACTAAAGACCTAGAGTTAATATGAATCATCCACTCCAAACAGGAGTATTATGATTTGATTTTGGGGGAGAATATCATAAAATCAAGGACACAGTCATAAGAGTGAATTTTACTAATTTCTTTGGCAGTTGCCAGCTTTACAGCAACAGATATTCACTGGACTAAACAATAAAATAATTTTTCTTTGAAAAATATTCATATGGAAAATATCAGTTAAATTACATAAATTGATCAAGTAAACAGATATGAATCATACCAGAAAGCCCTCATAGTTGTATATTTAGAAAATATATAACTACTGGAAAGAAGTAGTACATCCACATTATGATTGGTGGCACAGTAAAATTACGTCAATAGGAAAACTGAGTAAATAATCTAATATATAAATCAAGATAAAAAGAGTAGTTTTGCAATAAGCCAAATTTTTAAAAAGTCACACCAACTTGAAAGGAAGAAATAAAATTGCCTCTACTCATGGGTAATATAATTGTCTCTTAGGAAAGCCCAGTAAATTTTTTTTTTTTGAAAGCCCAGTAAATTTATACAAAAGCTACTAGAAGCAATAAGTGAATTTACCAACAAGTTGAATATATAAAAATCAATTCAATTTCTATACACTAGTGATGAACTATTAAAAGAAATTTTTCAAGTAATATTTATATTAGTCCCAAAACATGAATACTAGTTATAAATCTAACAAACAAAGGTTATGCCTGCTGATAAAAGTGCAAGATAATGATGAGAGAAATTACACAGTGTGATCTGGAAGGGCAAAGTAAGAACAACTGAAGATTCTGCCATAAAAGCAATGATAACACTAGCAAAGAATGTCAAATCAACTTTTCTAAAATAATGGAGATTGACCAAAGATTTGCAAAAATCCAGGGTGTGTGTGTGTGTGTGTGTGTGTGTGTGTGTGTGTGTGTGTGTGTGTGTGTGTGTGTGTGTGTGTGTGTGTGTGTGTGTGTGTGTGTGTGTGTGTGTGTGTTTTAATGGGTGAATAACAATAAGAATAGCACATTTTGTGGCATTTTAACTTTCTCAATTGCCGTCCTCCTCTCAATCACTCAATGGTTAACCTTGATATTGGATATTCTATGATCACAGTGAAAAATAGCAGCCTAGCATCCGCTGGAGGAATGAGAGTGGCGTTGGAGCTCCTTGAAAGGCTTAATCTCAGAAAACTGTCATTATTAGTCTGATAGTAGTACTATAAAAATACCACATGTATGGATTGAAATTACTCAGAGCTTGGTCATTTCTTTTCATACTGTTCATGGGATTCTCAAGGCAAGAATATTGAAATAGCTTGCCATTCCCTTCTCCAGTGGACCACATTTTGTCAGAACTCTCCACCATGACCCGTCCATCTTGGTGGCCCTACACAGCATGGCTCATAGTTTCATTGAGCTAGACAAGGCTGTGGTCCATGTGATTAGTTTCATTAGTTTTCTGTGATTATTGTTTTCAGCCTGTCTGCCCTCTGATAGAGAAGGATAAGAGGCTTATGGGGGCTTCCAATGGGAGAGATTGACTGAGGAGGAAACTGGGTTTGTTCTGATGGGTGGGACCATATTCAGTAAAATTTTAATCCCTTTTTCTGTTGATGGGAAGGGCTGTGTTCCCTCCCTGTTGCTTGACCTGAGGCCAAACTATGGTGGAGGTAATGAAGATAATGGCAACCTCCTTCAAAAGTCCCATGCACAAACACTGCTGCACTCAATGCCCCTGACCCTGCAGCAGGTGACTGCCAACCCACACCTCCACCAGAGACTCCTGGACACTCGTGGCCATGTCTGGGTCAGTCTCTTGTGGGGTCACTGTTCCTTTCACCTGGGTCCTGGGGTGCACAAGGTTTTATTGGTGCCCTCCAAGAGTCTATTTAAGTTCTGTGTAAGTTCTGGCAGTCCTATGGTGGGGTTAATGGCAACCTCCTCCAAGAGGGCTTATGCCATACCCAGGTCTGCTGCACTCAGAGACCCTGGCCCTGTGGCAGGCCACTGCCGACCCATACCTCCACAGGAGACACTCAGACACAGTTCTGGCTGATATACCCATCTGAATGCAGAGTTGCAAAGAACAGCAAGGAGAGATAAGAAAGTCTTCCTCATCAATCAATGAAAAGAAATACAGGAAAACAGTAAAATGGGAAAGACTAGAGATCCCTTCAAGAAAATCAGAGATATCAAAGGAACATTTCATCCAAAGGCAGGCACAATAAAAGACAGAAATGGTATGGACCTAACAGAAGAGGAAGATATTAAGAAAAGGTGACAAGAATACACAGAAGAACTGTACAAAAATGATCTTCATGACCCAGATAGCCACAATGGTGTGATCACTCACCTAGAGCCACACATCCTGAAATCAAAGTCAAGTGGGCCTTAGGAAGTATCACTATGAACAAAGCTCATGGAGGTGATGGAATTCCAATTGAGCTTTTCAAATCCTAAAAGATGATGCTGTGAAAGTGCTGCACCCAATATGCGAGCAAATCTGGAAATCTCAGCAGTGGCCACAGGGCTGCAAGGGGTCAGTTTTCATTCCAAGCCCAAAGAAGGGCAATGCCAAAGAATGCTCAAACTACCACACAGTTGCACTCATCTCAAACACTAGCAAAGTAATGCTCAAAATCCTCCAAGCCAGGCTTCAACAGTACATGAACTGTGAACTTCCAGATGTTCAAGCTGGATTTAGAAATGGCAGAGGAACCAGAGATCAAATTTCCAACATTCACTGGATCATCGAAAAAGCAAGAGAGTTACAGAAAAAACATCTACGTCTGCTTTATTGACTATGCCAAAGCTTTTGACTGTGGATCACAACAAACTGTGGAAAATTCTTCAAGAAATGGGAATACTAGACCACCTGACTTGCCTCCAGAGAAATCTGTATGCAGATATAGATAGGCTGTATATTGTCACCCTACTTATTTAACTTATATGCAGAGCACACCAGGTGAAATGCTGGGCTGGATGAAGCACAAGCTGGAGTCAAGATTGCTGGGAGAAATAATAACCTCAGATACGCACATGACACCACCCTTATGGCAGAAAGCGAAGAGGAACTAAAGAGCCTCTTAATGAATGTGAAAGAAGAGAGTGAAAAAGTTGACTTAAAACTCAACATTCAGAAAACTAAGATCATGGCATCTGGTCCCATCACCTCATGGCAAATAGATGGGGAAACAATGGAAACAGTGACATACTTTACTTTGGGGGGCTCCAAAATCACTGCAGATGGTGACTGTAACCATGAAATTAAAAGATGCTTGCTCCTTGGAAGAAAAACTATGACCAACCTAGACAGCATATTAAAAAGCAGAGACATTACTTTGCCGACACAGGTCCATCTAGTCAACGCTATGGTTTTTCCAGTAGTCATGTATGGATGTGAGAGTTGGACTATAAAGAAAGCTGAACACTGAAGAATTGATGCTTTTGAACTGTGGTGTTGGAGAAGACTCCTGAGAGTCCCTTGGTCAGCAAGGAGATCTGACCAGTCAATCTTAAAGGAAATCAGTCCTGAATATTCATTGGAAGAACTGATGCTGAAGCTGAAACTCTAATACTTTGGCCACCTGATGCAAAGAACCAACTCTTTGGAAAAGACCCTGATGCTGGGAAAGATTGAAGGTGGGAGGAAAAGGGGATGACAGAGAATGAGATGGTTAGATGGCATCACCAATGCTATGGACATGAGTTTGAGTAGACTCCGGGAGTTTGGTGATGGACAGCCTGGCCTGCTGCAGTCCCTGAGGTCACAGTCTGACACAACCGAGCAACTGAACTGAACTGGGATGTTTGTTGAAAATAATCAGTGGTTTACAATAACTGCTTAACAATATAGCTGCCTAAGGCAACAATAACAGCTTGGGAAAACAACAAACAAATAAAAAAGAGATAAAACCTGAGAAATGACACATCCATAGGGGGCTTTGCAAAGATTTCCTGGGAATCTAGAAAGCCATGCTCATACAAAGGGTTATGTATATGTCCAGGAACATGTGCATCCCCAAGAGACATTTGAGAAGAACCTAAACTTTCACCTCTCTTTGACCTTGTAATTCCACACAAGCAGTAAATGGTGACTACAGAAGAGTGCTAATCTGTCTGACTGAATGTTAAAGGTATATTGCAATGACTAATTGAGCCCTCAAAAGAAACTAAAAAGATCACTGGCTCTAAGAATTTACGAAAACCTGTTCCATTATTGGTTCATATGGTAAAGAATCTCCCTGCAGTGCGGGATACACGGGTTTGATCCCTGGGTCAGGAAGATCCCCTGGAGAAGGGAATGGCAATGCACTCCAGAGTTCTTGCCTGGAGAATCCCATGGACAGAGGAGCCTTGTGGGCTACAGTCCATGGGATTGCAAAGAGTCAGACATGACTGAACGACTAATACACTAGAGTGCACACTCACACGTGCTATCTGAACAGAGAGTTCAATGACCATACATGACAAATATATGTATTTTATATAATTTGTTTAGGAAAGTCACTAAACAAGCAAACAGCAGCAACAACAAACCCTGGGGGAGGATTTGTATTTTTGTATCTGCTACATTACACTATCTAAAATGCCCATGTTTCAACAAAAAATATGACACATGCAAAGGAACAAGAAAGTATAGCTGATAAACAGTTGAGGGGAAGTGGTCATAGAGACTGGGCCAATTAAAAGCCCATACGTTAAACTTACTAGACAAAAACTTTAAATCAACTATTTAAACATGTTAAAAAAACAGAAGGAAACCATATCTAAAGAACCAAAGTATCAGAATGATGTCTGAGCAAATAGAAAAGATGATAATATGAGAAGGAAATTATCAAAAAAGAAAAATTCACTAAAGGGACTCAACAGCAGATACAAATGGGCAGAAAAAACAATCAGTGAACTTAAAAATAGGTCAACTGAGATTAGTCTGAGGAATAGAAAGAAAAAAATATACAAAAATTAACCAGAACTTCAGAGACTTGTGGGATCCCCATCAACTATACAAATATGACCATAATACTAGTCCCACGGGAAGAGAGAATGAAAGGAGCAAGAAAAATATTTAAAGAAATAATCACTAAACCTCCTCAGATTTGATAAAAAACATTAATGTATACATCCAAGAAACTCAATTAACTTCAAGAAGGATAAATTCAGAAAACTGCACACAATATTTCATAATCAAACTGCTGAAATACAAACAGAAAATTATGAAAGCACCAAGAGAGAAATGATCCACCTATACAATGTATCTTCAATAAGATTAACAAGATTTCTCATTAGAAACCATACAGGCCAGATGATAGTGAGATGACATATTTAAAGCACTAAAGAAAAAAGAAAAGAATATCAACCAAAAATTCTCTTTTTATGAATAGTAAAACTATTCATAAAAAATGCAGGAAAATGAAGAAATTCCAAAGTAAACAAAAATTTACACTATGATTTACAGACCTAATTTATGACTTATAGACCTAATGTATAAGAAGTACTAAAGGAAGACTTCAGACTGAAATGAAAGGACACTAAACAATAATTCTAGTCCATGTAGAGAAATAAAGAATTACTTTTAAAAGAATTTTTAAGAATTACTTTTAAAAGTAATTATATAAACACAAATATTCTTTACATATTTTATTTATAATTCTTTTTCTTAATTAAAAAGAGAAATGTATAAAACAGTAATTATAAATCTGTGTTGATTAACAACATAATTTGAATGACAATAACAAGGGTGATAAAAACAAACAAAAAATAAGCACAAAGTTTGAGTATACTATTGAAATTAAGTTGGTATTAATTCAAGCTAGATTATTATAAGTTTAGATGCAACTGTGATAACCTGGGAAACTACTAATAAAATAACAAATATAGTAAAAAGAAAAACAAGAGGATTAAAATGGTACACTCAAAAACATCTATTTAACACAAAAGAATACATGAACAAAAGAGGCATAAGCAATAGAAAACAAAGAGCAAAGTAATATTACAAACTTAACTACCTTATCATAATGCATTAAATGTAAATGGTTTAAACACAATAAAAAGTAGATTAGCAGAATGGAAAGCTACAACACAAATATAATTCAACATTATGTTTTCTACAACGGACAAGCTTAAGGAAACAAACAGTTTGAAAGTTAAAAAATAGAAAAAGACACCTATCACATAAACTATAACCAAACATATTCCTGATAGTAAATAGGTCAAAGAGGAAATCACAAGAAAATCAGAAAATCCTTGAGACAAATAAAAATGAACATATATCACACTCTATGAGTTTCAGGTAAAACAATGCTTAAAGTGAAATATATAACTATAATCACCTATGTTAATAAAGAAAATTTTCCAGTCAATAACCTAATCTACCTTAAAAAAACTACAAAAAAAAAGAGGAAACTCAATCCAAAGCATACTGAAAGAAGTCAATTATTAAGATTAGACACAAATTAAATATAGAATTTAAAACAAACAGGAAAACCAGAAAGATCAAAAAATTTTTTCTTTTAAATGAACAGCATCTTTGACAAGTCTTCAGCTACACACAAAGAAAAAAGGAGACAAGCCTCAAATTAGTAATATCAGGAATGAAAGCGGGGACATTGCAACCAACCTTACAGACAAGAAAAGATGACAAAGGAATCCCTGAAAAATGTATGCCAAAATTAGGTAATCCAGATCAAATGGACCAATTTCTAGAAAGACACAAACTACTGAAACTGACTCAAGAAATAGATATCATCACCAACAAACTATCAGAGCTCATCAATGAATTCAATAATGTTGCAGGTTATAAAATTAATACACTGAAATCTGTTGCAGTTGAATACACTAACAATTTTAAAATGACAAAACTACCCAAATAATATACAGATTCAGTTCAGTTCACTTGCACAGTCGTGTCTGACTCTTCGCGACCCCATGGACCGCAGTATGCCAGGCTTCCCTGTCCATCACCAACTCCCAGAGTTTACTCAAACTCATGTCCATTGAGTTGGTGATGCCATCCAACCATCTCATCCTCTGTCATCCCCTTCTCCTCCTGCCTTCAATATTTCCCAGCATCAGGGTTTTTTCAAATGGGTCAGCTCTTAGCATCAAGTAGCCAAAGTACTGGAGTTTCAACTTCAACATCATTCCTTCCAATGAACATTCAGGACTGATTACCTATAGGATAGACTGACTGGATCTCCTTGCAGTCCAAGGGACTCTCAGGAGTCTTCTCCAACACCACAGTTCAAAAGCATCAATTCTTCGGCGCTCAACTTTCTTTATAGTCCCTCATAGTCAACAAAAGAGTCCGAAATGCAGTAATTGAATGCAGTCTCAAAAATGACGGAATGATCTCTGTTCATTTCCAAGGCAAACCATTCAATATCACAGTAATCCAAGTCCATGCACTGACCAGTAATGCTGAAGAAGCTGAAATTGAACAGTTCTATGAAGACCTACAAGACTTTCTGAAATTAACGCCCAAAAAAGATGTCCTTTTCATTATAGGGGACTGGAATGCAAAAGTAGGAAGTCAAGAAACACCTGGAGTAACAGGCAAATTTGGCCTTGGAGTACAGAATGAAGCAGGGCAAAGGCTAACAAAGTTTTGCCAAGAGAATGCCTTAGTCACAGCAAACACCCTCTTCCAACAACACAAGAGAAGACTCTACACATGGACATCACCAGATGGTCAACACCAAAATCAGATTGATTATATTCTTTGCAGCCAAAGATGGAGAAGCTCTATACAGTCAGCAAAAATAAGACCGGGAGCTGACTGTGGCTCAGATCATGAACTCCTTATTCCCAAATTCAGACTTAAATTGAAGAAAGTGGGGAAAACTACTAGGCCATTCAGGCATGACCTAAATCAAATGCCTCACAATCATACAGTGGAAGTGAGAAATAGATTTAAGTGACGAGATCTCACAGACAGAGTGCCTGATGAACTATGGACAGAGGTTCGTGACATTATACAGGAGACAGGGAACAAGACCATTTCCAAGAAAGAGAAATGCAAAAAAGCAAAATGGCTGTCTGAGGAGGCCTTACAAATAGTTGTGAAAAGAAGAGGAGCGAAAGCAAAAGAGAAAAGGAAAGAAATACCCATCTGAATGCAGAGTTCCAAAGAATAGTAAGGAGAGATAAGAAAGCCTTCCTCAGTGATCAGTGCAAAGAAATAGAGGAAAACAATAGAATGGGAAAGACTAGAGATCTCTTCAAGAAAATTAGAGTTACCAAGGGAACATTTCATGCAAAGATGGGCTCAATAAAGGACAGAAATGGTATGGACCTAACAGAAGCAGAAGATATTAAGAAGGGGTGGCAAGAATACACAGAATAATTGTACAAAAAAGATCTCCACGACCCAAAAGATCTTCACGACTACAGATTCAATGCAATCCCAATCCCAAACAATCTATGGACTCAAATCAATACCAATGACTATTTTTTTCATAGAAACAAAATAATTCTCAAATTTGCAAGGAAACACAAAAGACTTCAAATAGCTAAAACATTACTGAGAAAGACCCAGAGGTCTCCTTCTCCTGGATTTCAAACCATTCTATAAAGCTACAGTAATCAAAGCAGTATGGCATTGGCACAAGAACAGACACAGATCAATGGGTTAGAATAAAGAACGCAGTGAGTACAGGCAGTTACGCTATGAGAAAGGAGGGAAGGGCACAAAATGGGGAAAAGCCTCTTTAACAAACGGTGTTGGGAGAAGTGGGCAACTACATGCAAAAGAATCAATCTGGGCTACTATCACGTTATGCACAAACATAAATTCAAAATAGATTAAAAATTTTAATGTAAGACCGAAAACCATATAAAACCTAGAAGAAAGCATAGGTATGTTCTCTTTGACATTGGTCTTCATAATTTTTTTTTTTTAATATGCATCCTTGGGTAGAGAAAACAAAGCAAAAATAAGCAAACAAGACTACATCAAACTAAAAAGCTTTTGCACAGAGAAGGGAACCATCATTAAAAGTAAAATGCCAAAACAACAAAATTCTGTAAAACAATTATCCATCAATATAAAAATAAATTTAAAAGAAAAAAAAAAGGAAAATGCCACCTAGTAAATGAGAGAAGATATCTGCAAATGATACATGTAAGTGCTTAATATCAAAAATAAATAACTCATACAATTCCACAAATGAACAAATAACCCAGTTGAAAAATGGTCTAAGTAGACTTTTTTACAAGGAAGATACACAAACGACCAACAGCCACATGGAAGATGCTCAACATCATCAGGAAAATGCAAGTCAAAACCACAGTAAGGTATTACATCATATTTGTCAAAGTAGCTATTATCAAAACACAACAAATAACAAATGTTGGCAAGGAGAAAAGGAAAACCCTCAGTGATGGGAATGCAAACTGGTGCAGTCACTATGGTAGAGTATGGTTATTCCCAAAATATTTAAATATAGAACTACTGTGTGATCTAGCAGTATCATTTCTCAGTATTTATCCTAAGAAGTATAAACACTAATTAGAATAGATATATGCACCTCTATTTTCATTGTAGCATTATTTATAATAGCCAAATATGGGAGCAACCAAAATGTGTATCAATAGATGAATGGATAAAGAAGGTGAGATATATATACACACATACACAAACAGAATATGGAGTATTAGTCATAAAAAATAAAATCCTGTCATTTGCAAAAACAAGGATGAACTCAGAGGATATGAAATAAACCAGACAAAGCATGGCTAGTGGTATATGATTTTACTTAAATTTGAAATCTAAAAAACAAAACAAATGAACAAATATAATAAAACATAAAAAGACTTATAGATACAGAAAAAGGGGAGGGAAGGAGGAGGAAATAAATAGGTGAGGGAGATTAAAAGGTACAAACTTTCAGTTGCAAAGTAAATGAGTCACAGGTATGAAATGTACAGTGTGGGAAATAAAGTGAATAACTGCATAATATCTTTGCATGGTGAAATATGGTAACTAGATTTAGTGTCATGATCATTTATTTTTTTTGTCATGATCATTTAAAATACAAAATTTTTTAATCACTAGGTTGAGTAACAGGAACTAACATAGTGTTATAGGTCTATGATATTTTAAAAACAAATTTATAGAAAAGAGATCAAATGTATGGTTAACAGAGAGGGAATAGGGTAGAGGGGAGTGGGAAGTAAATGTAGACACTCAAAGGTATGAACCTCCAGGCATAAGCGCTAGTGATGTAATATACAATATGATGAATTTAATTAACACTGCTGCATATCATATACGGAAGCTGTTACGAGAGTAAATCTCAAGAGCTATCGTAAGAAAACATTTTTTTCTATTAAGTTTTATACCTATATACGTTGATGGATGTTCACCAAAACTATTGTAAAAAAATCACTTCATGATGTATGTAAATGAGATCATTGTGCTGTATACCTTAAACTTAAACAGTGCTGTATATCTACTATATCTTAGTAAAACTGGAAGAAACAAAATCAAATATAATAGTGAATGAAAAAAGAAGAAAGATATTGTTAATACAGCTATAATAAAAAAGGAGATTTACTTAGTTTAAAAAAGTTATTTTCCACAAAGAAAATCCAGGATCCATGTTTTCACTAAATTCTTATAAACATTTAAAAGAGAAACAATGGGGACTTCCCTGGTAGTCCAGTGACTGAGGTGCAACACTCCCAATGCAAAGGGTCCTGGTTCGATCCCCGGTCAAGGAACTAGATCCCTGCTACTGCAACTGAAAGATTCCCCAAGTTACAACTAAGACCCAGTGCAGTCAAATAAATAAAATAAAGAGGAAAAATGTCAAGCTTTCACAAGCTCTTCCAAAAAATATAAAAGGTAAAAACACTTCACGTTGAGGTTTGACAGAAAACAACAAAATCCTGTTAAGCAATTATCCTTCAACAAAAAATAAATAAATTAAAAAAAAAAACCACTTCCCAAATAATTCTATGAAGTTATCTTAGCCTGATACCAAAACCAATAAAGACTATACAAGTAAAGAAAGTTACAGATCAATGTCTTACAAATATATATATCTTCAAAAAAAATACTAGTAAACCAAATTCAACATCATAAATACAGGATTATACACCACAAGCAACTGGGATTTATCCTGGAGATTCAAGGCTCGTTCTATATGTGAAAACTAAATAATACACAATCTGATAGAATAAAGGATGAAACACAAATGATTATCTCCTTAGAGGCAGAAAAAGGCCTTTGTCAATGCCAACACTTTCATTATAAAAACACTCAGTAAACACTGAAAAAGAGAGAAATTCTTCATATAAGGAAGGGAATTTAGAAAAATCCATAGCTAACATCACATTTGAAGGTACAAGACTACTTTTCTGCCATGTCCAATATCCACATTTGCTACTTGTAGTAAATATTGTTCTGTAGGTAATTAACCAGGGCAATTAAGCAGGGAAAAGAAAGGGTTTCCAGATTATAAAGGAAGAAGTAGAACAAATGTGTACCAGGGTAAACATATGTTAACTATGAAATGTCATAAATTATAAGAAGAAAATTCTCAACATGGAAACAAATAAATAACATATGCCTTTATTCATAAAATGGAATATTAATAAAGCATGTAAAATGAATGAATCAGACTTCAAAGTTAAAAATACTCAAAAACAAATTTTACAGAAGGTCCAAGGTGAAGCAACTTTTATAAATTTTAACATGAAGATAATAGCATGTATTATATTATTTAAGGTTGAAATAGTTAATATTTGACAATCTTTAGTCTATAAAACTGGCAATTTTGCAAGGTATAAAAAATCTCATAAGGTATAAAAATGACACAAGAATAATAAATGTGAATACAGAATGGGAGAGGGGTTTAAGAACCTTTTGATATTTCAAGGCCATAAATGACCATTACCTAGAAAACTCACTGGTATAACAAAAATTTCTATTTTAGAAAGTTAGATGTTAATAAAAATGCTAAAGTCAAATGAATGGAAATAGCAACAAGTTATTAAGACCAGATCTGTCCTTGTGAACTGAAACAAATTTAGAATTAGAACTGGAAGTATAATGATTGGCACAGTAGCCTTTAAATAGAGATACCAACCCGCAGGCTAAAAGAAAGATAATTACTGTGAAATTTTATTTAAAAAAAAAAAACCTAGTATGATATCATACTGAGAATCTTCATTTCTGAAAATAACAAAGCTTAACTGAGCATTTTGACAATATCATTAATAGATTCACATATGTAAGAAAAAACCTGCCAATGCAATAGAACAAAAAAAATAAATCTGTGTCCATTCCACAAAGACTTAGATAAACTCCTTTCCTCATTTCTATCAAAATTTCTAATTGAAATTAAAATTATGCGTAATGGGGGTCATGTTAATTACCTAATTTCTATTTACTTCAGTGTTACACAAAAGAAAACATTTTACCCTGAATCCACTTATAAAAGCAAATCAGAAAATATCTAGAACTTCAAAAATGGTGGCTCTAGAATGGAGAGTCAAAGAAGCTTGCTCATTTATTTTTTTAATGGTCACAATGGTAAGGGCTTTATGCCAGAGAATTTAGAATGCATTTTGTGTTTCTGTTATTGTTAATGTTGCTTTAGGTAGTAGTAGCAAAAAGATAAGAATATACTCCAGCTGTCATGGAACCATAGAAAGAAAATAAAGATTTAAATAAAATATCATTGCAGACAACAATAACAAAAAAACAAGCATTCAATATAGAGTCAGATATGATTAATATATGTGTATTATACAATTACATAATATATACACTATAATAAAATGCCTTGATTGAGGAAAATTTGAAAATTTACCTCTAGAATTGGTAGCTAAAATCAGTGAAAGGCAAGGTGTTATCCTGAACAAGTAACAGATGACTACAAAATATTCAAATTAATCATCAACCCCTAGAAGGTAAAAGTTTGAGCTGAATGAAGAAATAACCAATGGTTCAAGTGTTGTAAAACAGAAACTGCTTCACAAAATCAAGAAAAAGAAAAAGGCCACTAGTGAGTTGAGATCATCTAACAAGGGTTCAGAATCCTCAAAAAATTTCAATGTTATATATTGGCAATGAATAGATTTCAGGAAGACCAAAGAAAACTAATGTAAAAGTTAAAAAAATACAAACAAAGTTAGAGTCCACAAAAGCCAAAAATCTCCAGGAAAAATTAGAAAAGGTAACAATAAGGTCAATTCCCAAATGCTACCAAAATAATCTTTGGAGCCAAGTAATAGGTACCTCCCTTGACCAGAATGCCAGAGACCAGCCACAGTTAAGAACCAAGAGAGGTGCAAAGTTAAGCAAAGAGTTGGTCAAAGAAAGAAATGTTCTATCAAGTGTTACAATAAGAGTTGGATTTCCACCTGTGCTTCAGGTATAGAAAGTTGAAACCATCACTTTAGCTATCAAACAACCAAAGTAAGCCAGATAAGCTATAGAATCATTTTTTTAACCATCAGAAAGTAGAGAACAGTGAGAAATTTGAATAAATTCTAAAAAGTAACAAGCCTTTCACAGAAGAGTTGAGACCCACAGCTGTTCTCATCCCTAACAGAAAAGTGAGAGGTAGCATAAGCAGTTAAAGAATAAGAAGACAGCAGCCCCTCCTAGCACCAGAGGGAGTCTGCATCCGTCCTAATTCTGTCTTCAAACATCTGAAACCAGTGGTGAACTAAATTATATTACAGCTGAAATAATGCTCAAATCCACATCAACTTCAAATAAGTTTGATGCTATTCCCCTCCTTTCCTCCTCCCACCCACTGCCAACACACACACTCCAGAGGCCTGATAGAATGAGAAGTGCTCTTTTCTCTGGAGGTAACAATTATTTACCTGGCTTTCCTGATGACTCAGATGGTAAAGAATCTGGGTGCAATGAAGGAGATATGGGTTAAATACCTGGGTCAGGATGATTCCCTGGAGTAGGAAATGGTTAACTCACTCCAGGATTCTTATCTGGAGAATTCCATAGACAGAGGAGCCTGGTGGGCTACAGTCTATGGGGGTCGCAAAGAGTCAGCTTTGACTGAACAACTAACACACAGAAACACACTTTTATCTCTTCCATTCCCTTACACAAAATGTCTGGCACACAATAAAAACATTTTAAGACACATGAAACAGCAAGAAAACATAGTGCATCACACACACGCACACAAAAAAAAGTCAAGACATGGCTCAGATGTTCCATGATATTCTAGTTGTTCAGTTGTATCCTCTTTGTGACCCCATGGACTATACAGTCCATGGAATTCTCCAGGCCAGAATACTGGAGTGGGTAGACTTTCCCTTCACAAGGGGATCTTCCTAACCCATGGGTCAAACCCAGGTCTGCATTGCAGGTGAATTTTTTACCAGCTGAGCCACAAGGGAAGGCTCAGATGTTGGAATGATCCAAATATCTAAGGCAAAAAATACCAAAAGATCTAGTGGAAACAGTGACAGTATGTGTGAAAAGCTGAGGGAATATGATGAGCAGACAGATGGAACCTACAAACGAGTTACCAAATGGAAATTCTAGAGATGAAAAGTCTGTTATTAAAAAATGAAGAACTGGCTCTAAATTGGGAAAAGAGTACATCAAGGCTGTATATTGTCACCCTGCTTATTTAACTTCTATGCAGAGTACATCATGAGAAATGCTGGGCTGGAAGAAACACAAGCTGGAATCAAGATTGCCGGGAGAAATATCCGGCAATCTGAGAAATCTGAGAAATATCTGCATATCTGAGAAATCACCTCAGATATGCAGATGACACCACCCTTATGGCAGAAAGTGAAGAGGAACTAAAAAGCCTTGTTGATGAAAGTGGAAGAGGAGAGTGAAAAATTTGGCTTAAAGCTCAACGTTCAGAAAACTAAGATCATGGCATCTGGTCCCATCACCTCATGGCAAATAGATGGGGAAACAGTGGCTGACTTTATTTTGGGGGGGCTCCAAAATCACTGCAGATGGTGATTGCAGCCATGAAATTAAAAGACACTTACTCCTTGGAAGGAAAGTTATGACCAACCCAGATAGCATATTAAAAAGCAGAGACATTACTTTGCCAACAAAGGTCCATCTAGTCAAGGCAATGGTTTTTCCAGTGGTCATGTATAGATGTGAGAGTTGGACTGTGAAGAAAGCTGAGTGCTGAAGAATCGATGCTTTTGAACTGTGGTGTTGGAGAAGACTCTTGAGAGTCCCTTGGACTGCAAGGAGATCCAACCAGTCCATCCTAAAGGAGATCAGTCCTGGGTGTTCATTGGAAGGACTGATGCTGAAGCTGAAACTCCAATACTTTGGCCACCTCATGCAAAGAGTTGACTCATTGGAAAAGACCCTGATGCTGGGAGGGATTGGGGACAGGAGGAGAAGGGGACGACAGAGGATGAGATGGCTGGATGGCATCACCAACTCAATGGACATGAGTTTGAGTAAACTCCGGGAGTTGGTGATGGACAGGGAGGCCTGGCGTGCTGTGATTCATGGGGTAGCAAAGAGTCAGACATGACTGAGTGACTGAACTGAACTGAACCATGCTCTGACAAAAACATAATTGAAGTCCTAGAGTAAGAGGAGAAAGAATGTGGAATGGGAAAAAAAAAAAAAAAAAAAGGAAGAAAGAAAAGTTTAAAGAGATAATTATGGGAACTTCTAAAAGTAGTGAAAACATCAACTTACATATGCAAGGAGCTGAGCAAATCTCAACTAGGATGAATATTATGAAAACTATGTCCAGGCAGTTTAACTAAACTATTAACATCAAAGAGAAAACTTTCAGCAACAAGAAAAAAATGGCATAATCCCTACAAAGGAATATTAATAGACTGATGGCTGATTTCTCATCAAAAATAATGAATTCAGGAAGACAGTGAAACAATAGTCCTTAAACTGCTAAAAAAAAATTACAATTAACAATGTATAATTCTATATCCAGTGAAAATATCTTTCAAAAGTAAAGACAAATTAAAGACACTTTTCATAAAGCTGAGAGAATTTGTTCCCCACTGGCCAAACTATAAATAATGAAGTAGGAAGTCCTTCAGGCTGAAAAGAAATAACTCCAGATAGACATCAGGATTTGCAAAAAAAAAAAACAATGAAGAATACCAGAGAGGACTCATATTTGAAGAGAGAAAGAAATTATTTTGTGGAGCTTACCTACGCAAAATATAGCCATTTTAAACATATTGTACATCACTCCTAAATTAAACATTTTTTTCTTACTCACCCTAGGAAAATTTTATTTTGAGCCAAAAATTGATTGTAGGCCAGGACCATTATTTTAAAATATTTAAATTTCACAAAGTCAATAAGAGTAATACCTAAATTATTATAACATTAATATTTATAATAGCAAACTTTAATTGGATACCAAACATAAACCAAGTATATATTATTTAAAAGTTTTATAGTTGCTTTGAAAACTATATCTAAAACACATGTTATAGATGAACGAATTAGGAAACTGGATTGAGAAGTTAAATTTTTTGCCAAAGTCACTTGATTTTTAAGAAGCAAAGCCAGATTCAAACCAAAAATGAGTATCTTGCTTCTCAGGCACTAATTATTATAGCAATAATAATATCTATGTACAGTGAGTTCAATATCCAATACAAATTTGCACTTCCTCAACCCATGTTACAGTAAGATTATATTATACTTTATGTTCATTCAATTTTCATATTATAACACATCATGAATGTGTTGCCAAGTCTTGACCAACAGACATTTCATTTCTCTTAATAATACACACTTTTCCATTATAGGCATAAATTATCATTTATTTTAATCAATTCTCTTTTGAAGTTTTCTAACTGGTTCCAATTATTTGTTACTTTAAGTAATTCTACAACTAACATTTCATGTACATATTTAAAGCTTTATTTAATCATATTCTTGAGAGATATGTCCTGGAAGGAGAACACTTGGATGACATAGCTTTCATATTTTTACTTTTCATAGCTTGCCAGGTTATCACAAACTCTTTCCAACACTAGCATTCTCTTTTTTATTCCCAGCCAAACTACATACAAAATGATAAGCACTGTTTGAATTTAAATTCTGTCAGATTTTTCAATATTTTTCCTTTACTGCTTCTGGCCAAGATATCATGCTAATAAAAATCTTCAATATGCCAGGATTATGAAAGCATTTTCCTTTACTGTCCTCTACTATCTCATGATTACATATTTCACTTTTAAATTTTAATTCCCCTGCAGTTTTTATTTAATATGATTGTAAGGTACACATTTAAATTATCTTTTTATTTTTGTTAACATAGTTGGCCACTTGTCCTAATAGCATTGCTAGATACCTCTTCTACTCTGAAACTCCTTCATCTTTAAACTCCTCTACACCATTACATGGGCTTTCCTGGTGGCTCATATGGTAAAGAGTCTGCCTGCAATGTGGGAGACTCAGGTTCAATCCGTAGGTTAGAAAGATTCCCTGGAGAAGGGAATGGCTATCCATTCCAGTATTCTTGCCTGGAGAATTCCATGGACACTTTTGAAGAGCCTGGCAGGCTATAGTCCACGGAAGTCACAAAGAGTCAGACAGACTGAGCAACTAATGTTTGTTTGTTTGTTTGTTTAATACCTTTATAGACCTTGTTCCTATAGTCTATTTCCATTCCATTTACCTGTCTCAATTCATCAATTTCTACATTTTTCTATTTCTTTACTTTTTACCTAATTAAAAACAAAAATTCTCTCAGAAAAATTTTAGTATTATCTCCAGCTAAACTAAAAGGAAAACTGACTTTCCATACATAGATGAGGTTAGAAATGTTATTGATAACCTTTGGGACAGTAGTAGAAATAAAAATAGTATTCCAACTCCAGAATGACTAAGCAGGTAAATGAAGATACAATGCATAGAAAACATGGAATGGAAGGGAAGTTGGCATTACAATTAGGTGATTATCTTTTTCTTCCTTGTATATTTGTTTTCACAGCTACACAACAAAAGTTCACTGATTCCTTAATGACTGGATATCTTAAGAAAGTATACATGCTTTTAATGGCATAATGTAGAGATGCCAACATTTAAAAGGAAATTAGAAGTCTGTTGATAAGAGTTCAGAAATTACTCTGAAAAACTTTGATTCGTGTGATTTTTTTATGTTTAAATCCAAAATTTGCAGGGCTATTGTAGTTTATCACCACAGTGACATTAGAGACTATTTATAATTACATGTCTGTTACCACGACTCCTCTTTGTTTCCTGCCCAACTGAAGGAATTAAAATAAATATATGACTGGAAGAAACTGTACTTAAAAATGAACTGACACACTGGTTGATATCAAGGTCTAAGCTGTATTTGTGTATTTAAAAATCAGCCAGAGCAAATCAGATGACTGAGCACACACACTCACACACATCCCGTTAATACAGATACAGAACCCAGGAAAAAGTATTCATCTGGTCCATTGACTAATATCCTAGGGGAGGCAAAGACAAGGCCTACAGCAACAGAAGTGTCATTGGCAGCCTACAATATTTTTCTAGAAAGTTACGCTAGTTGGAGATGAGACTCAAAGAAAAGGTTTTCTGGCAGCCAACACTCACTTGAAGCTGTCACTTCCTGGGTGCAGAAACAAGGAAGCAAGGTAAGCCTAATCAGAGAAAGAAAGAAAAGCCATCTTGATTTCCTGTAGACCTTCGCTTGATATGCCTGTGATTGAGGCAGCGTCTGTTCCAGCAGAGGCAGCCGGCCCAGTACTGCATGAGAGCACCTTTAATTCAGCTTACGGTAATCTCGTGCACAATTACCTCTCCTGAATGAAACCATCTTGGATGTAGACAAAAGTATGGAGGACAGTGACTTAATTTTTTGATTAAAAAAAGGAGCAAGGGAGAGAAGGAAAATGATTTATAATAAGTCCATGGGAACATTCTGTACCTATCTCTTTTCTGATTAGAGAGGTGGCATGGAGCCTGGCTCATTAGGCAGAAGTAATGAGCCAGTCTACCTGCCATCTCTAATTAGAGAAAAGATACAGTAGGTACAACCATACCTAGAAATTGATGGGAAAAAAGATAAAAATTATTTTTAAATATCGTTGCCTCCTGTAGCTCTCTGATGCTCAGAACTTAAGGAGGAAAACTATATTAAAAGCTAAGTAACACTGGAAATAAATGCTTTCCAATTACATGCTTTCTAATCAGAAGTCAAATTTCTCTTTTTGCAGTTTAAAAACAAATATCATATTCAGCCCACACTGTCCTTTGGAATCATTAATTCAACATTTAGTATATTGAAATAGAATAGAAGCAAGTCATTTCAACCCCACAGTGCAGAGTGGACAAATTTATGGCACTATCGAATACTTTGAGCAACATTTGGTGCAATAAAACACTTTTAGAAGTGCTAATGGGAATTAAATATTGAAATAAGGCTCACAAGATTTAATGTGTTATTAAGAATTTCTGCATGCAGAGTACTTTATAAAATTTCTCAATAATACTAATTACTCAAACCAAGTTTCTAAATATATAGGTTCCTTAAAATGTTACTTCTTCACAAAAGTTTAGCTTGATCTAAGAGAATATAAAACTTAAAATAATAGAGTCATTTATAGACATTTTCCTTTGGATCTCTCAACAATTCTATGGAAAGTAATTGCTATGTCTACTTCACAATAAGAAAATAGATATTCAAAGAGGTTAATAATAGCTACCACTTATTAAAATTTACTCTATGACAAGCAATATATTCTATACATACACTAACATATAATTCTTATAATATCCCTATAAAATATTTATTAAAATATAATTTAACAGATTACAAACCTTAAAGGGATATATCTTTAGATCAAAGGTAAACAAATGGATTGAATTCAACCTTAAATTTGTTTGGCACCAGAGCTTGGAAATTTAACCAGTGTTTCAGGGTATATTTTGAATATTTAAATATCTATACATACACACACACACATTTTTCCTTAAATTAAATAACTATATAAATCAGGTCATGGGGAAAAATGAACATTTTGCATTATTTCAAAGTTAATAATAACAACACCTATAAACACCTATATGACAACTCCATGACCAGTTAGGCATTTACTGCAAACATTTGAAAATATTTGAGTGCCTGCTATGTATAAATGATAGGACTGTATAACTATCAGAATTTAAATTTAGCAAGCTCATTGAATTTAAGGTCAACATAAAAATTGATGATAATTTTAAATAATAGAAAAAAATTATATAATAAAGTTCCAAAACAATATTAAGTGAAACTGAATCTTTAAAAAAAAAGGACAAAAAAACACACAGGACTAAGTCCTACAACTATGAATGAGAGCACTATACAGAAAACTAAAAACATTGCTGGGAGAATTTAAGGAATATATTCTGCTCATGGATTGGAGGACTTGATATTCTCTACATTCTACTTGATATTCTCTACAGGCTATTCTTGCAAAATTGAGTTAAGGATTTAAATTCCCACAAAGTTTTTGTGAAAATTGAAAAACTGCTTCTAAAATTCATATAATAGCCAAGACAATCTTGATAGATTAAAAAAATGTGGAGAAATCAAATCCTTCTAAACAGTAAGACTCTTATGAAGCTACAAAAATGAAAATTAAATGTTTTAACTATACGTATAGGCAAACAGATCACTGAAACAAAATAGTGAGCTCAGGAACTCACTGTCTTCATGTAAAGGGATGTAATTTGTGACAAAGCTGCCACTGCAACATAGTGGAGAAGCGATGAAAATGTTTCAGGGTCAATTAAAATTTCAGGTGGGGAAAAAAATAGAATCTTGACTCCTACTTCATACCGTACCCAAAAATCAATCCCAGATAGAATATCAATCTAAATTTGAGAGGCAAAATAATATCACTTTTAAAATAAAGTACAGGAGAACATCTTTAGATATTTTGGGTGTTCTCCTACACTTTATACTCTCAGGGTTTGCAAAGATATTCTAAACATTACATAAAAAGTATTAAGTTTAAAATAAACATAAATTGGACTTCACTGAAATTAAGAATTTCTGTTGATCAAAGGAAAGTGATAGTATAAGTGGTAACTCAGAAGGCTATATTTGAAGTCCATTTATCTCTCAAAGAACTCAGATTCAAAATATTGAATTCCTATAAGTTATAAAAAAAAAAAAGACAGGCCATCCAACTAAGAATTAGCAGAAACTTATATAGGTAGTTCACAGAAGAGCATAGCCATGGCCAAGAAGCACATGAAAATGTTCTCTATACCATCAATCATCAGGAAATGCACCATAAAGCCACCAGAACGGCAAACAGCAATAATGTATGAGAATACTAAGTGTTGGTAAGGACATGGAACACCAACATTCTCAAACATCATTGGTTAAAATACCCACTTTGAGAAAGTAAAGAAGTATTTCCTAAAGCTTAAAGAAATAGCAGCACACTATAGAGATATATCTTATTGGTATAGTGCTTAGAAAAGAAATCATACACAAGAGTACTCACTTGCATGATTTAAAGTGCTTGAACATTCAAGAACAGCCAACACTAATTTATGCTGATAGAGGTCTCTTCTGACACCATTCTTTGTTTCCCTTTAGAGTTGGTATTCACCAGGAGTGTTTGAAATCCAGGAAATGTTTGATAACTTTTTCTGGATGAGAATTATGCAAGTATATATATCGATTAAAAATTCATAAAGCTGTATCCCTTAATATTTATGTATTTTGTTGCATGAATGTTTTTGCCTTTACTAAAATATAAGAGAATATTTTTTAATTTCTATAATGCAAAGTTATGACTATCTAAAAGCTAGAAAAAAGATGTGTAACATAATATTATTAACATTAATGAGCCTTTACAAATAATATTTTCCAGAGTATAAATATGAATATACAATATCAATAAGGAATTCCAAATGACATGCAAATTATCCAGGCATATGTGGAAGGCTACTTAATCTCACTAATGGCAAAATAATTCTAAGGCAGGATCCCAAAATATTTTTTGGTGAGAGGAATGGCAAAAGTGAAAAAAAAAAAGGATTATTTGTCAGGTTAGTTAGTGTTTAAGACAAATACTTACTTATATTTTTAAATAAGGTTGTAGATTTTCACAACCTTATGAGGTAATGAGGTAATCTGTTGTTATGCTTTAGGATCATCATTCCCATATGTATTAAAATATAAAATGACTATTTCAACCTATCTAACTTCTATCGATTTAGGTTAGCAAAATAATTATAATTAACAACAGCACTGCATACTAATATAGTTTAGTATACACAAGGCACAGTTATTCATTCATTCATTCAACAAATATGGAACAACTACTCAGTACCAGATGCTGGAAAAACAGTAGTGTTTTCTATGACATAGCCTCATTTGATCCTTACCATGAAACTGTAGTATCATCACCATCATGATTTTAAATTCAAGATAACTATAGTTTAGAAACATAAAAAGTTATTTCAGGTCACATGGCTAGTAAGCAGAGAGATGGGACTTGAAAACTGACACCAAAGTAAAAGGTCTTAAGGAACTTCACAGATAATTGCTAAATGCATATATATGTGTATGCATAGAAACAAATATATATATATATATATATATATATATATATATACTTAGTGTTTTCGATCAGATAACTGCTAATAATTTTGAAATAGTAGAATTAATCTAAATGTTCATTAATAGGCTTGTGTTTAAAAAGTTTTGGTTATAGCTATACAACTGTGCTCAATGCAGTGATTTTAAATGAGAAGGCATATTAACATGCTTCTCATAACATTTGGAGGGGAAGTATGTATTTTTATAGGGCTCAGAGAAAGCATATGTATGATAATTTCATTTTTGGAAAATTAATATATTTATAACCATATCTCTAGCTATATGTACAAAAATGGTGGAAGGTTATAACAAAATTAACTATCTCTATCTATAAAGGTCAAAAAAAGGAAAAGGCTTCCTATTTTGTAGAGTTCAATGTTGTTTAGTTTTTCTTATAATGATCATATACTGTTTAATAATATAAAGCAATTAATATTCCCATTTTTAAGTATAGGCAATTTGTAGACCAATGTGCTAGTTACTGCAAGAGAATTCTAAATTCAGCTTCTGTTCTTTTCAAAAAGGATATGACACTATCTTCTTAAAACTATATGGTCTATTTTCAGGGTGGAAAGGTATGAACACTATCAATCTAGTTTATTCCATGTTGACTATTATTTTCCAGTTTCTATCTAACATTCTAAGTTCTACTTTAACAACAGTCATACAATAAAATCCAAACCATAAAAAGGAGGAAGTAAATATAGCTTAAGAAGAAATACAGATGGCCAATAGGCACATGAAAAGGTGCTCAAATCTCTAATTTTTAGAGAAATGAAAATCAAAACTACAATGAGTTACCACCTCATGCCAGTCAGAATGGCCACCAACTAAAAAAATCTATAAATAGCAAATGCTGAAGAGGGTGTGGAGAAAAGGGCACCCTCCAACACTGTTGTTGTGAGTGGAAATTGGTGCAGCCACTGTGGAAACACTTTCCCTTTTCACTTTCATGCATTGGAAAAGGAAATGGAAACCCACTCCTGTGTTCTTGCCTGGAGAATCCCAGGGACGGGGGACCCTGGTGGGCTGCCATCTATGGGGTCGCACAGAGTTGAACACAACCTAAGCGACTTAGCAGCAGCAGCAGAAAATCAAAACCAAAATTACCATATGACTGAGCAATCCCCCTCCTGGTCATATATCCAGACAAAATACAATTCAGAAAGATATATGCACCCTTATGTTCATAGCAGCATTATTCACAACAGCCAACACATGGAAACAAACTAAATGTCCATCAGCAGATGAATGGTTAAAGATGTGGTACATGTATACAAGGGAATACTACTCCACCGTATAAAAGGATGAAATAATGTCACTTGCAGCAACATCGATGCAACTAGATCATCTGAAGTAAGTCAGAGAAAGACAAATGCCATAAAATATCACTTATATGTGGAATCTAAAATATAACACAAATGAACCTATCTATGAAACAGAAACAAAATCAGAAACACAGAGAACAGACTGCTAGTCGCCAAGGGGGAGGGGAGCAGGAGAGAGGTAGATTGGGAATCCAGGGTTAGCAGCTGCAAAGTGGTGTATACAGAATGGGTAAAGGACAAGATTCTACTGTATAGCAAAGGGAAATATATTCAATATCCTATGATAACCATAATGGAAAAAATAGGAAGAAGAATGAATATATAAATATATGTAACCGAGTCACTCTGCTGTAGAACAGAAATTAATACAACACTGTAACTCAACTTTACTTTGATAAAATAAATTTTAAAAATATAGTGTATTACATATTGTTCTTACTTTGAAAAAGTAATGATAAAGACATTTTAAAGATTCTCTGATATAGTGGGTTAAATAATGGCCTTCAACAAATAAGACCTGCAATTGTGACTTTATTTGGAAAAAGTCTTTGCGGATGTAATTAAGAATGTCGAGACGAGAAAATACTGGATTAGGCCGGGACCTAAATCTGATCACAAGTGTCTTTAAAAGAGACAAGAAGGGGAGAAGGCCAGGTAAAGATGGAGGCAAAGACTGAAGTTATTTATTGATAGCTACAAGCCAAGGAACACTAAGTATTGCTAGAAGCCACCAGAAAGAGAGGCATGGAATGAACTCCACCTTAGAACTTCCAGAAGAAGCCAACACTGAACCCTTGATTTCAGACTTCTACCCTCCAGAATCATGGGGGGATGAAATCTGCTTTATTAAACTGTCACCCAGTTGGTGCTAATGTATTACAGTAGCCCTAGGAAACAAATACACCTGGGTATTTTAAAATATTTTTGACACATTTTTCAAGGAATGATGTAATTAAATAAAACAAATAATTTTCTGAAATCCAAACTTACCATTTAAGCTCTGTCCTATTTGCATAGTACCAGAGGCAAAATCTGTAATTGAACCACGTAGAGTTCTTGCATCAAAAGCTGCATTATCCTTTTCCAAACCATTGATGAAGAAACTGATTTTTGTCTGATGTACCTGTAAGAAATTATCACATTATTTTAATTGCATAACCTTTTATTTTATAATAACTGCCTTTAGCAGGCTTTCGTCAAGTTAATTTCCCACTTCTCCACTTTCTTCAGTTGGAAAGACTGGGAATTTACTTTAATGGTCCAATGATATATCTTGTGTTTGTATATCTAGACATAAACCTATAGATAATAATTCTGTGCTGGATCATATATACCAGGGTATTCACACGTATGCATAACTGTTTGTCCCATATATTTCACAGTTCTGTCTTCCATGCCTTCATAAAGTTGTTCTGGAGACACTGCTTCTTTAGCTACTAGTTAAATTTGTTACAGTCATGTTTGGAAATAAATAGAAATGAATGCAAAAGGCAAAAATATTCAAAACCAGATACACTAGAAGTGTATTACATGTGAACATAATTCAATTTAGGTTGCTAACACAAAGATTCCTTATAAACATTTATTTTCTTAGGTGTTGGTATCCAGTTGGTAATTTTCACCTGCACTTCTCCATACAGAATAACAAAAATCTGCTGATCATAGTCTAGGCTAATTAATCAGGTACCCTAACAACCCTCTACACCAGAGGTCGACAAACTTCTTCTGTAAACAGATAAATATTTTTTATTTGTATGCCAAATGATTTGATTTTGTGGTCTAAATGGTACAGGTCACAACTGTTCAACTCTGCTCTAACAGGAAAGCAGCCACAAACAATACATATATGAATTGGCACAAATGTGTTCCAGCAAAACTTTTATAAAACTAGATGGTCAGGCCAGGTTTGTACCATGAGCTATAATTTTACTACCCCTGGATGATATCATAAAAAGTTACTCAGATTGATTCATTGAGAGAAATGTAATATCTTATAGTTGAAGGTTAGATGCTAACATCTTAAATAAAAGTATCAAATGTAGCATTCAAAATGAAATTATATTCAAACAGCCTTGCAAAAATTAATGAAAATAAACAACTACCCTCCAATATTTTTAAATCATGTGAGTAATTCCCTTAGGAACTCTTTTCAAAGTCCCCATCTTTAAAAAAAAAATTACACACACACACACACACTTGGCAATTATAAAAATTTCTTGGCAATATCAATATATCAGTTCTTCAAAAACTTATTCAGTTTGGCTTTTTTCCTCTCTATCCAACCTGCTCTCAGTTAAAATCATATTTTTTCCTAAATGCATCGACCCTGTGTTCCATTTGACTTAATTATAAAACAAAGCTTTAACATAAGGACCAAAAATCACACACTAGCTCCTCACGGACCTGGATATACACCCTTCTGCTGTTTTTTTTTTTTTTTCACATGCCATTTTTTACAGCCTGTTACTGTCATGTGGTGTTTGACTGTTATCATTATAAAAGATACAGGCTTTTCTACTTTGTTATTTGTAGCATTATCTCATGTTTTACAACATCTCTGCGCAACATGCAGGCACATGAAATATAACTCATGGAAAGTTCTCGAAGGTATTAATGCATAAAAAAGAATGTGGTTCCATCTCTACTGTCTTTACCCAGCCAAAAGCTGATGAACAGCCAATTTTCCTTTATCACATTAGCGCAGCCATGAGGGAAACACATTTGTTCTAGTCAGCTCCACTAAAGATACTATTACCAATCTAACATATACATGTTTTATATCAGCAGTATTCTCAGAGCATGAGAGAGCCAACAATATATTAACACTAGCATGACAGTTTATTTAAGAAAAGAAAATTGTCTCTGTAGAGGGACAGAAGTTAGAAATGTATGGCTAAAGCTCAGTGTCACTGGTCTAATAAAGGTAATAATTCTTTGGCTTTCTTTATAGCAGGTAACACTCCTGTGACAGTTCTGTCATATCATTCAAATAAAAATGTTGTCTTTTACAAGTTTAAGTGCACCTTTATTTTGAGTCAGATAGAAAGCATGCTTTTGATTTTCTGTGTTCACTGTATTATATCTATAGTCAAGAGTTCAGGACCTTCTTTTCTTTTTTTCTTTTTTTATCAACTCATCACATATTTACTTAGTAGAAGCATTCAGTGTCACTTGCAGTGAATTCCAGAAGAATGTTTTCACTTTGTTGGTACTTAAAAAATGATTAATGATGATCCCAAGTCACTCTTGCCTGTTGTTGCCTCTCCCCCACCCACCACCACCAACTACCTTTCTATAAATAAGATTAAATCCTCTTTGGTGTTCTGTATCATGTTTTATATTCCAAGATTCTCTAAACTACTTTGCAATTCAGGCCTGGGGCCCCATCACACTGAAACTGTGACCATGATGGTGGCTCTTTGCCATAGCTCATCCTGATGAGCCCCTTGCCAGTTATTTAAGGGAATAGGAATATATACGATGGAATTTCTGATCTGTAAAAAGAAAGCCTTCTGCTCAAGTGAACTTCCTCTCTATCTTTCTCCACCTCTCTGAGGATTAGAGGAGTTTGGACATGTTTATTGGTGTGGCTTGAAGGAATGAATTGGCAGAACCAGTAGCAGCTGTAGAAAAGCTTTACGCCCTCACAAGATGCCCAAAGACATTTCAGAAAGAAGATACAAGGGGGCATGTCATTCCCAAGCCTTCATTCTCTCAGGCCTTCAAATTTTACTTTATTGATTTTTTTTGGAGGGGGGTCAAATTTGTGTCTCTGTGATAGGCTGTACTCATTGCTTTGAGCTCCAGAGTATATTAGACTCAAAGAAAAAAAAAAAAAAAGGTAGAATTCCTCACCAGTCTCATGCCTGATTAGAGAGGAGCATAATTCAAAATTCTAGAAAATCATACAACTGTTGAGAGGCTACCAAGGGAAAAAATACAACCAGCGCCCCCCGCCCGCCCCCCCAACCCCGGAATTCTCAACAATCTCTTGTTTCACTGAAATGCCAGATTCCTGTTGCTTTTCTACTTAGGCTGGATGCTACTGCGACCACCACCACCACCAACAGCAACACAAAAACAAAATAATGCTGATTCTCCTGGGTAAAAATTAGGCAGAGTCCCTATGCTGACTCCCTCATTAGAAAAATAATTTTGCAGTTTTCCTGTTGCCTATATCCTCCTAATTTTAATTTACTTCAGCACAGCACGAACCCAGAATCTACAGTGGCCCTGTAAGTTACACCAAAAAAAATAAATAAAATCACAATCATTTCCTCTAGGAGTTTGTATGTATGAAAGCATACAGTGTTTTTAGTATACTAAAAGTATGTGAATCACTATAAAAGATGACAGTTGTTTTTCACTTAAGTACTGAAGCTTATTGTCTTTTTCAGGGAGTTGCTTCAAAAAGTTGTGCCTTAATCCATAAATGTGTGGTGTAGAACCTATTTTTGGACCTTCTTTGTGGGACCTGTCTTCCTAGAACTGACTTATGAGCCTCCCAAGAATATAAGTTTCATTAATTTGATGGACCTCATTTTAAAACAAAACCATTTTAAACATTTTGAATAACATCTCTCTCATAGATTTAATACAAATGGTTTGGCAACAGATCTCAAATTCAGATTCACTCTCAGAAGATGAGGATGGGTGATACAAATATAAAGAACATCATCTTGAATGCTAAAGATTTCAAACAAAAAAAGAAAACTACTTTTCCCTACAGATAAGAATCTGAAGGGAAAACTTTATGAAGGAAAAAGTGTTTGGACTTTCTGAAATAGAAATTGTCCTGAAATAGAATTTCTATTTCTAGGTTAAAGGATTTGCATAAAAGATTCAACTATTCCATCTATAATTTTTAAGCATAAGGAAGACAGTTTATTCTGAAAACTTCATAAGGTTATTTTAAAATATCACATGTATGTTTCATCCTCTACCTGAAAGCATGTGGAATGCCACTCTGCTTACCATTCTAAACTAAAGGTCTTCTGAGGTTTTCCCTCTCTCGTTCCATCTGCTTTTGTTTCCAACTGGTCACCAAGAGTCAACTTCACCTAAATGGTGAGATTTCCTCACTGTCTGTTAGTCACACAATGCTTAATTCTATTTCCATGTTATATTTAAGCTATTTCCATATGGTAATAAACTTGCTACTGCTTTTCATTTACTTAAATTCTTAGTATTTCCAAAACATATATATCTCAAGTCCTAAATCCTATAGGGATCCTTTATTGATTCCTTCAGCATTATCAAAGTGTTCACATTTACTGGGAAGCTAGCATATTGAGCATTGTTTTAACGTTTTGTTTTATCTTTACAACAACCTGAGACAGATTTGGAATTATCTCCAAGTAATGAAATGGAATCACAGAGAATTAAATACAAAAAGGTTACATTTTTCTAAGTCACATAGAGGAAGGACTGGTTCTAGAGGCTGTTTTAACCAATTTTAATTAGCTACACCCAGTTAGCATTTAGAAATAACCACCATTGAGTTTATCAGACCCACCCATTGAGTTACTTTGCTTTAACTCAACACAGTGATGATTCAGGTTTTATATCAATGCTTCCCATAATAAGAAGGGTAACAACCCGAATGAGTAATATAATCATTTGCCATTTTCCTGGCAGTGTTTTGAGTGCTTTACTTATAGTATCTTACCAGGCTCTCAGATCCCCCTCTTCCATGTTATTAGTATTACCCCCCAAATGAGGACTCAGATTCACCTGCTCCACTATTCTGATTCTGCAGACTTTGGGAAACCTTTCATCTTTGAACAGCTTTTACTATTATAAATGACTGAACTGGAAGATGTCTCTTTATAAATTCAATTCTTAGGTCCCAGCTCTAATTACTGAGACCACATGAAACAAATCCAATCCCTTTTTCACACAAGAGTTCACACATATTTTTCTCCCAAGTCTTCTTCAAGATAAACGTGTTTGGCTTCTGTGGTGTTCTAAATATGACATGGCTTTGGGTCTCTCTTTTAAAATATGGCTCCAGAAATACTACAATCTCTACATGTGGCCTCTCACCAAATTGAAATAAGATTATCACCTTAATGTAATCCAAACTTGCATGCTACATTTCTGGCAATGACATCATATAGCTAAAACTGATAAATTAAGTTGAGCTGACTGTTAAAGCATATCTACCCCATCCTGTACATATGCAGTTAGTTTTGTGAATCCAAGGACAGGAATTTATATTTATCCACAATATATTTCATCTTGTTAGATTCAGCCCATTGCTCCAGGCTGTCAAAATCTTTTTGGATGCTATGTCTCTCATCCAATGTATTTAACATCCTCCAAGATTTGTGTCATTTGCAAATTTGATGAGCATGCCCTACGTGCTGGGCAGAAGCTCAGTAAATACTAATTGACTGATTGACTAATAAATACTCCAAAAATAAAACCACCAACACAAACTACAGTGTTGCAATTCTAAGCAATAAAGAAAAGGCATCATTTTTAACAGATAAAATGTGTCATACAGGAATTCTTCACCTTTGCAGAGTGACCTTATTTACTAACATGGGTTTTTTATAGAATCATATAATTATGAATAAATACACAAATTAAATATTTTCTATGCTACATTTATCCAAACAATATGACAAAAAGAGTTGAGGTAATTATTTATGGAAAGTTTGTTTGTAGAAATTAATCATATGGGTTGCACACAAGTATTTGGAATGTATATGATTTCCCACTATTGGTTTGATTTACTGATAACTTCTTAAATCTTCCTTCTCTTTGACCATATGAAAGATGCTGCAGGGAAATGACTTCTGACACAGCTATATTCTTCAAGATTTTCTGACTAGTTTTGTTTCTCTTTATTATCTCCCATGAGCTCACACATTTCAACACTCCTCTCCCTGGTCCCTTCTCCCTTCCCGCCTGCTCCATTCATCCACAACACCCTCCCCATAGAACTCTGTCTCTGACATAAAGACTTCTGTTTTTCCTGTATGAATAACTCGGACAAGCCAGACCCTGGAAGTGATTCATGCCTAAGTGACTACATTTACACCCTAAGCAGGGTACTTTGGGTTTATTACTCTCTCCATGACATCCATCAGGCTTCCCTGATGGCTCAGTGGGTAAAGAAACCACCTGCAATGGAGGAGACACAGGTTTGACCCCTGGGTTGTGAAGTTCCTCTAGAGGAGGAAGTGGCAACCCACTCTGGTATTCTTGCCTGAAAAATCCCACGGACATAGGATCCTGATGAGCTACAGACCATGGGGTCACAAGGAGTCAGACATGATTGAGCAACTAACCATGTATGCACGCCATGACATCTATTAAAGCTCTCTCTCCACATTCTGCAATCTCCTAGGAACAAACCTCCAGCTTAATCAATCTCTAGAAATTTAACATAGGAATGTAAGTAATTTTCTTTGTCCTATCTTGAGTGGATATGAAACTCTCACGGCCACTTCTTCCTAAACTATTACTCTATTTACTTTAAAAAGTAGCTATTAATTTATACACACACACAGTGGAAATATGTGCCAATGGTTTGATTTATTATTGATTTCATAGGGAATGGGGATAGAGTCAGACCATTGTCTGTAGATACTATCTAGGAACATTTTATGCACAATTCCACATTTAAGAATGTTTTTGGTAGTGTGCACATGTTGCATAAAATAAATAGTAAGGAACCTACTATTAGTATATAGCACAGGGAACTATATTCAACATCTTGTAATAACCTACAATGGAAAAGAATCTAAATACATATATACATAGGTGTGTGTGTGTGTATATATATACATAGAGAGAGAGAGAGAGAGGTGTCTATACATATATATATGAATCACTGCTATACACTTGAAATTAACAAAACACTGCATGTTAACTATACTTCAATTTATAAAAATGGTTGAGAAAGAATGCTTTTGGTACACAGATGATCACAATATCCGACACTCTTACTTGTCTCAATGTATCTTTAGTTCTTTTTCCTATTTTATCCATACAGAACAGATGACTTCTAAAAGATTATTAGAATTAGCTAAAAAGCACCTTAGTAACTTTTTCAACATTTCCTATCCCTAAATCTGGAAGTTGTTTTCATGCCTACAATTTCCTTTCCTTAAAAAGTCAAGTTCTTATCATGTCTTCCATGTCTAGGAAGAAAACTGTTCATCATACCCTTCATATAAAACCATAACTTTCTGCTATACAATAAGTCTTTGTTGGTTATCTATTTTAAATATAGTGTCTACATGTCAATTCCACACACCCAATCTATGCCTTTCTCCATCCTTTCCCTGATAACTATAAGTTCTTTTTCTAAGTCTGTGGGTCTATTTATGTTTTGTAGGTAAGATTTGCATCATGCTTTAGATGCCACGTGTAAGTGATATCATATGGTATTTGTCTTTCTCTTTCTGACTTACTTCACTTAGTACGATAATTTCTAGGTCAATTCATGTTGTTGCAAATGGCATTAACTCATTCTTCTTTATGGCTGAGTAGTACTCCATTGTGTATGTATGCCACATCTTTATTCATTCATCTGTCAATGGACATTAAGGTTGCTTTCATATCTTGGCTATTGTGAATTGTGCTGCTAAGAATATTGGCCTGCATGCATCTATTTGAATAAGAGTTTTCTGGATTTTTGCACAAATGTAGGATCACCAGATCATACGGGAGCTCTATTTTTAGTTTAAGGAACATTGTACTGTTTTCCATAATGTCTGCACCAATTTACATTCCTACCAACAATGTACGAGGATTCCTTTTCCTCCACATGCTCATCAGTTTTTATGATTTTTGACTTTTGGTGATGGCCATTCTGATTGGCCTAGTGATGTTCTCTACTTTCTTCAATTTGTGTCTGAATTCTGCAATAAGGAGTTCATAATCTGAGCCATAGCCAGCTCCCGATCTTGCTTTTGCTGACTGTGTAGAGCTCCAAAGAATATAATCAATTTGATTTTGGTATTGACCACCTGGTGATGTCCATGTGTAGAGTCTTCTCTTGTGACGTTGGAAGAGGATGTTTGCTATGACCAGTGTGTTCTCTTGGCAAAACTCTGTTAGCCTTTGCCCTGCTTCATTTTGTACTCCAAGGCCAAACTTGCCTGTTACTCCAGGTATCTCTTGACTTCCTACTTTTGCATTCCAGTCCCCTTTGACAAAAAGGACATTTTTCTTTGATGTTAGTTCTATAAGGTCTTGTATGTCTTCAAAGAACCATTCAACTTCAGCTTCTTTGGCATTAGTGGTTGGGGTATAGACATGGATTACTGTGATACTGAATGGTTTGCCTTGAAAACGAACAGAGATCATTCTGTCATTTTTGAGATTGCACCCAAGTACTGCATTTTGGAATCTTTTGTTGACTATGAGGGCTACTCCATTTCTTCTAAGGGATTCTTGGCCACAGTAGCAGCTATAATGGTCATCTGAATTAAATTCACCCATTCAGGTCCATTTTAGTTCACTGATTCCTGAAATGTCAATGTTCACTCTTGCCATCTCTGTTTGACCACTTCCAATTTACCTTGGTTCATGGACCTAACATTCCAGGTTCCTATGCGATATTGTTCTTTAGAACATTGGACTTTACTTTCACCACCAGACACATCCACAACTGAGCACTGTTTATGCTTTGGCTCAGCCTCTTCATCCCTTCTGGACCTATTTCTTCACTTTTCTCCTGTAACATATTGAACACCTACTGACCTGAGGAGTTCATCTTTCAGTGTCATATCTTTTTGCCTTTTCATACTGTTCATGGGGTTCTCAAGTCAAGAATAATGAAGTGGTTTGCCATTCCCTTCTCCAGTGGACCATGTTCTGTCAGAACTCTCTGCCATGACCCATTCATCTTGGGTGACCCTACACGGCATGACTCATGGTTTCAGTGAGTCTGACAAGGCTGTAATCCATGTGATGTTTGGTTCGTTTCCTGTAATTGTGCCTTTCATTCTGTCTGCCTCTGAAAGATGAGGATAAGAGGCTTGTGGAAGCTTCCTGGTGGGATGGAATGGCTGTGGGGAAAACTGGGTCTTGCTCTGGTGGGCAGGCCAGGCTCATTAAATCTTTAGTCCAGTTTTCTGCTGATGGGTGTAGCTGTGTTCCCTCTCTGTAGCTTGGCCTGGGGCCAAACTATGGTAGGGGTCAGTTCAGTCAGTTCAGTTTAGTTACTCAGTCATGTCTGACTTTTTGCGATCCCATGGACTGCAGCACTCCAGGCTTCCTTGTCCTTCACGATCTCTCAGAGGTTACTCAAACTCACGTCCATCGATTCAGTGATGCCATCCAACCATCTCATCCTCTGTCATCCCCTTCTCCTCCCACCTTCAATCTTTCCCAGCATCAGGGTCTTTTCCAGTGAGTCAGTTCTTCGCATCAGGTGGCCAAAGTATTGGAGTTTCAGCTTCAGCATCAGTCCTTCCAATGAATATTCAGCAGAATATTCAAAGAGAGATAAGAAAATCTTCCTCAATGATCAATGAAAGAAATAGAGGAAAACAGTAGAATGGGAAAGACTAGAGGTCTCTTCAAGAAAATAAGAAGTTCCATTTCATGCAAAGGTGGACACAATAAAGGACAGAAATGGTATGGACCTAACAGAAGCAGAAGATATTAAGAAGAGGTGGCAAGAACACAAAAGAACTAAAGATCTTCATGACCCAAATAACCACAATGGTGTGATCACTCACCTAGAGCCAGACATCCTGGAATGTGAAGTCAAGTGGGCATTAGGAAGCATGACTACAAACAAAGCTAATGGAGGTGATGGATTTCCAATTGAGCTATTTCAAATCCTAAAAGATGATGCTGTGAAAGTGCTGCACTCAATATGCCAGCAAATCTGAAAAACTCAGCAGTGGCCACAGGACTGGAAAAGGTCAGTTTTCATTCCAATCCCAAAGAAAGTCAATGCCAAAGATTGCTCAAACTACCACACAATTGCACTCATCTCACACATTAGCAAAGTAATGCTCAAAATTCTCCAAGCCAGGCTTCAACATTATGTGAACTGTGAACTTCCAGATGTTCAAGCTGGATTTAGAAACAGCAGAGGAACCAGAGATCAAATTGCCAACATCCGGTGTATCATCGAATAAGCAAGAGGGTTCCAGGTAGACATCTACTTCTGCTTTATTGACTATGCCAAAGCCTTTGACTGTGTGGATCACAACAAACTATGGAAAATTCTTCAAGAGATGGGAACACCAGATCACCTGACCTGCTCCTGAGAAATCTGTATGTAGGTCAAGAAGCAACAGTTAGAAATGGACGTGAAACACCTGGTTTCAAATCAGGAAAGGAGCATGTCAGGGCTATATACTGTCACCCTGCTTATTTAACTTATATGCAGAGTATATCATGTGAAATGCCAGGCTGGGTAAAGCACAGCTAGAATCAAGATTGCTGGGAGAAATATCAATAACCTCAGATATGTAGATGACAATACCCTTATGGTATGGGTAATGACAGTAATGGTGACCTCCTTCAAAAGGACTTACGCCAGCACACTGTGGCTCCCAGAACTGTTTTAATCAATTAGATCTGATAGACAGAGTGCCTGAAGAACTATGGACAGAGGCTCGTGACATTGTACAGGAGGCGATGATCAAAACCTTTCCCAAGAAAAAGAAATGAAAAAAGACAACACCGGTTGTCTAAAAAGGCCTTACAAATAGCTGAGAAAAGAAGAGAAGAGAAAGGCAAAGAAGAGAAGGAAAGATATACCCATCTGAATGCAGAGTTCCAAAGAATAGCAAGGAGAAATAAGAAAGTCTTCCTAGTTGATCAATGCAAAGAAATAGAGGAAAACAATAAAACGGGAAAGATGAGAAATCGCTTCAAGAAAATTAGAGAACCAAGGAAACATTTCATGCAAAATGGGCACAATAAAGGAAAGAAATGATATGGAACTAACAGAAGCAGAAGATATTAAGAAGCAGTAGCAAGAATTCACAGAAGAACTATACAAAAAGGGTCAAGGATGAGATCCTTGGATGGCATCACCAACTCAATGGACATGAGTTTGAGTAAGCTTCTGAGAGATGGTGAAGGACAAAGAAGCCTAGCGTGCTGCAGTCCATCCAGTCGCAGAGTCGGACGTGACTGAGTGACTGAATGACAAATTCTGACTGTGTGAAGCGGTACCTCATTGTAATTTTTATTTGCATTTCTCTTAATTAGCAATACTGAGCATCTTTTCATGTGCTTATTGGTCATCTGTATGTCTTCTCTGGAGAAATGTCTATTTAGGTCTTCTACTGCTTTTCAATTGGGTTGTTTGTTTGTTACTAAGTTGTATGAGTTGTTTGTATATTTTGAAAATTAATCCTTTGTCAGTTGCATCATTTGTGAATATTTTCTCCCAGTCTGGAGGTTATCTTTCCATTCTGTTTATGGTTTCCTTTGCTGTAAAAAGCTTCTAAGTTCGATTATGTCCCATTTGCTTATTTTTGCTTTTATCAATATTTACATTGCCTTGGGAGATTGATCTAAGAAAACAATGGTAAAATTTGTCTGAGAATACCTGGCCTATGTTCTCTTCTAGGAGTTCTGTCATGTTGTATATTACATTTAAGCCTTTTAAGCCATTTTGTGTTTATTTTTGTGTATTTTTGTGTGAAGATATATTCTATTAATCTTCATTGATTTACTGCATATAAACTAACTGGTTCTTGCACCAAGTTGTTGATCAGTCACTAAGTCATGTCTGACTCTTTGTGAGCCCATGAACTGCAGCACGCCAGGCTGAGATGTCCTTCACTATCTCCCTGAGTTAGTTCAGATTCATGTCCACTGAGTCAGTGATGCCATCCAACCATCTCATCCTCTGTCGTTCTCTTCTCCCCTCACCCTCAATCTTTCCCAGCATCAGGGTTTTTTTCAATAAGTTCTACAAATCCTCATTCAATCTGTTTCCTTGCTACCTCTGACTTGTCTTTATTAGTATGTCCCTGTGCTCTCTGATCTAGCTACACTGCCCTCCTCAAGGGCTTCCCAGTTGGTGCTAGTGGTAAAGAATCTGCCTTCCAATGGTGCAGGAGACACGGATTCAATCTCTGAATTGGGAAGATCCCCTGGAGGAGGAAATGGAAACCCAGTCCAGTATTCTTGCCTAGAGAATCCCATAGAAAGAGGAGTCTGGCAGGCTACAGTCCATGGGGTTGCAAAGAGTTGGACACGACTGAGTGTCTGAGCACACACCCCCCTCAAACATTCCAGGCACCCATTTTCCTCAAAGCCTTCACATTTTCTGTTCCTACTCCTTGACATTACTCCTACAGACACCTGCTGGCTATTTGCCACACCTCCTTCAGATGTTTCTTAATATCTTTAATTGTCATTTTAGCAAAATCCCTCCTAACACTCTTACTAAAACTGTAGTGCCATCCTTGCTAACCCCCTTCCCTTTCAGTTATCCTCTCTGTCCACACCAAACATACTGCATATTTTATTTATTTTTTCTGCTTTTTAGTCTCTTCCTGCCTAGAATCTAAACTCTATAAGGAGAAGTTTAGCTTTGTTTCCTTTTGCTGTTTTGTGTACTGCTGTTACCTCATTCCCCAGAACGATAACTAGCAACTATTAGGAACTTATTAAATATTCACGGAATGAATGACGCTTCATCTAAACTAAGGACTGAAAGATTAACTACACTAACTTGAAAGATTAACAGAAATTAGCAAAGGGCAGAAGTGGTAGAAGATAGGAAATAAGTGAGTTGTAGGAAATGGCAACCCACTCCAGTATTCTTGCCCGGAGAATCCCAGGGACAGAGGAGCCTGGTGGGCTGCCATCTATGGGGTCTCACAGAGTCGGACATGACTGAAGCAACTTAGCAGCAGCAGCAAGAATAGAAAATGGCTTCCCTTGTAGCTCAGTTGGTAAAGAATCTGCCTGCAGTGCAGAAGACCCAGGTTCAATTCCCAGGTCAGGAAGATCCCCTGGAGAAGGGAATGGCAACCCACTCCAGTATTCTTGCCTGGAGAACCTCATGGACAGAGGAGCCTGACAGGCTACAGTCCATGGGGTTGCAAGAGTCAGACATGACTTAGAGACTAAACCACCATCACCAGGCATAGAAAAACACAAGGAAATGGAAAGAAGCCTTAAACTTATCCCAAGCCTTCTATTTATACTACCCATTCTCATTCTTTTCTCTTCAATGTGTTGAATTTAAAGCCCTCAGATTGGGAGAAAATAATAGTAAATGAAGAAACAGACAAAGGATTAATCTCAAAAATATACAAGCAACTCCTGAAGCTCAATTCCAGAAAAATAAATGACCCAATCAAAAAATGGGCCAAAGAACTAAACAGACATTTCTCCAAAGAAGACATACAGATGGCTAACAGACACATGAAAAGATGCTCAACATCACTCATTATTAGAGAAATGCAAATCAAAACCACAATGAGGTACCATTACTCGCCAGTCAGGATGGCTGCTATCCAAAAGTCTACAAGCAATAAATGCTGGAGAGGGTGTGGAGAAAAGGGAACCCTCTTACACTGTTGGTGAGAATGCAAACTAGTACAGCCACTATGGAGAACAGTGTGGAGATTTCTTAAAAAACTGGAAATAGAACTGCCATATGACCCAGCAATCCCACTTCTGGGCATACACACCGAGAAACCAGATCTGAAAGAGACACGTGCACCCCAATGTTCATCGCAGCACTGTTTATAATAGCCAGGACATGGAAGCAACCTAGATGCCCATCAGCAGATGAATGGATAAGGAAGCTGTGGTAATATACACCATGGAATATTACTCAGCCATTAAAAAGAATTCATTTGAATCAGTCCTAATGAGATGGATGAAACTGGAGCCCCTTATACAGAGTGAAGTAAGCCAGAAAGATAAAGAACATTACAGCATACTAACACATATATATGGAATTTAGAAAGATGGTAACGAAACCCTATATGCAAAACAGAAAAAGAGACACAGAAATACAGAACAGACTTTTGAACTCTGTGGGAGAATGTGAGGGTGGGATATCTCAAAAGAACAGCATGTATACTATTTATGGTGAAACAGATCACCAGCCCAGGTGGGATGCATGAGACAAGTGCTCGGGCCTGGTGCACTGGGAAGACCCAGAGGAATCGGGTGGAGAGGGAGGTGGGAGGGGGGATCGGGATGGGGAATACGTGTAAATCTATGGCTGATTCATATCAATGTATGACAAAAAAAAATAAATTAAAAAAAAAAATAAAGTCACGTTTCTTAGTTTCCCCCCAAATCTTTCCCAGTTTTTAAAATCTATTTAAATTGTAATGATACAGTTGTATATAACTAGGGCAAATTGTGCCTGAAAACAGTGGACATTGGATTCCTGTTTCTAAGTCCAGGGAGTAAGAAAAGATGTGAAATCACTCCTAACCCAAAGGCAGAGGGTCATCATTCAATCCTCAACATCTAGACAGATATGTAGGAAGTCATTTCTGTACACAATCCAAAAACTCAACTCTGTGCCAGTATTCAGGTAATATCTTAAAGATCCTGAGCAGTAATTTGTAAGTTGAAATGGAGTCCTGCTCTATAAACAAAACAGGTAAAATACCTCCTTCTGCTATGCAGGAGTTATTCCTACTAAAACTTTCAACACAGGCAAAAAATCCCATTAATTAATTAATGGATTATTAAATTTACATTCTTGAAAGAAACACATGCTTTTCTACAAGTACCTATCTTCCAGCCATTCTGTGTCCTTAGCTTTTATTTTTTTTGTTTTTTTTCCCCTAGCTCCAGGAGTACTGAGCAAAATTTATTGAAAATGTGTCTCATAAACTAAATGAAGAAGAACCATTTTAGGCCAAAGGAAAAATGTGGACCTCTTTAACCTCCTTTAGAGAATTGTATCATGAAATCTGATATGAATTGCTTTATCTTTAAAGACACTCAGAACTGAGAATAAAGTCTTCATGGTGATCCTTGTTTAAAGGTGGTGCTCTTTGCCCTAAAGCTGGTGAGATAGTAATTGTCTAAGCAGTTTTTTCTTCAATCAGTAATGGAGAAGCACACACATTTAATTTGGTTTTGACAGGAAAAATGACAGCAGCAAATAGGCTTTTTTTTTTTTTAAGGTAAGGATTATATCAGCCCTAAAACCAAAAGTAGCTATTTGTGGGTCAAATGTAGAACATTCGGCAAAGTTGCCTTTCTTTCACCCCTTTGAAAAACAACAAAGAAAAAACCTAAGATTGTGTCATCAGTTAGAGCAAAATAAACGAATGCTTTCATTATTCTCTGAAGATATTTATACTAGCAATTGGATAACCAGATTCAAGTGGTGCTCTTGAAAATAATATTCATTTTGTCTTTTTACAATTCACATTTATACAGTCCAATTCTTACATATTTCTTCCCAAACTATTTTTCCCAACGTAAGCAGAAGCTGTCAAAAAAAAAAAAAACTCTACATTTGGTGGTGTATTTGGAATCTCTTTTTGCAAAGAGATTAAACTTCTCTAAAGGCTGACAGGCTCCAGAAACGTGAGACCCAGAATAAAAATAATGAGTGGGAGAAATAGTCACGTGTTTACTTGCCAAAAACAGTGATTTTACAACTGCTATAATAACTAACTTCAGTATATTTTTAGAAAGAGAAAATCAAGAGTGAAGGTGGCTATTAAAGGGTAAAACAAAAGGGAAGGGAGAGAACTGCTATGGTTATAATGGCTAATATAAAAATCAGCTTATCTATATCTCCCACGTAATACTGTTTCAGATAGAACTTTTCTGTTTCACTAGAGCTTTTTTATCTCCTGATATATGTAACAATGGACGTTGTTAAGTTAGTGTACCTTCCCATTCACTTAAGTATAACTAGGTAGTAGTTTACTTTTACCTTCTACAAATTCACCTTTGAATTATAATGTTTAAATACTCGGTTGAGATCGGGATTGGGAATACATGTAAATCCATGGCTGATTCATATCAATGTATGACAAAACCCACTGGAAAAAAAAATAATAATAATAAAAAAAAAAAAAGAAACTAAAAAAAAAAAAATATGCATGAGTAAAATAAAAAAAAAAAAAAAAAATACTCGGTTGAGCTTTTAGGACTTAATGAGACTTTTTTGTAGAAAAAAAAAAAAGTGATGGGTATGAAGGGATGCAAGGTTTATTGTCACTCAGACCTCACTTGTCTATCGGCACCTCAGAGAGCCCTTTAATGTCTGAGCTGGCCTAAATAATTACTCAATAACTTTCTACCATGTTGTCATTTTAATTCTGTAGGTATAAATTTTCTCTCAAAATATTTCTGATTTACTTCACTTGTCCTCCTTTCCCCAGCCATACCTCATCATGCACATACATGTGCATGCACGTGTGCATACGTGCACACACACACACAATAACATCAACTCCAGTCAGTCACTGCATTAGTCCCAGCACCAGCACAAAATCCCTCCAATATATTTCTTTCTACAACTTTAACATAACTGTTTCTACTATCTGTGATTTTTTTTGGCATCCATTCTTTCTGTTTCCATCTCTGAAATTCCTCTTAGAAGCATGCTGGGTCTGCCTGTGCACACATCTCTATTTGCTCTAGATCAGATCTGATAACTGCAGGGCAACGGCGGGTAAGCAGGACAACTCATTTTCTCAGGTTATGGATCCCCTTTCTGCTGGGTTTCATCAGCCTGCCTTCTTCTGGCCTAGAGTCCACTCCGTATGCTCCAAACTGAGGTCAGCCGTCACCACTGCCTGACACCTCTTGATGGGGAGTGGGAGAATCTGACCCAGACTGTCACTCCAAGTGCTGCTTGCCAATTCCTGTCCCCGGCAGTCACGGAGTGTGCCTCCTCCCACGGAGTCCTCCTGCCCCCGGAGTCTGTCGGCTCTAGGCTTATGACACCCATGACTCAGTTCTCTCCTCCACCACCACTTCTCTCTCCTGTGTGTATTTTGGACTGTGGTTTCCTCTGCCAACCTGATCTCATCTGCTTTCTACTTTCCCAGATTCCTACGACACATGTTCTAATCATCGTGTTCTTTTCTATACCTCCCAATAGTAGCATTTGTGATCAGCTGCTGCTGTGTCTGAGCAGGTTAAAATGGTAAATTCCTTTCCCTAGCCAAAAAAAAGAAAAATCAGTGAAGACCTGAAACACTTACTATGAGAAATAAATGTGGGGGGAAAAAAAGAAAAGAAAAAAAATAAATGTGGGGACTGCCTAAGTAACTTACCCGAAATGCACTTGAGAGCTTCTCAAAATTTCACTTTACCATTAGGCTTTCACACTACTCGGAATCAGTGTCTAAGTCATTTATACCATTAGACCAGCTAGATGACAGCAAGTTGTCAACAGATTTCTCAAGGATTTCTCCAAGGAACTAGAGACTTACAAGTGGGAGAAAGTGTCACTCCATCTGAATCCAACCATTACACCAATTGACCTGAAAGCTAGAAAGGTTCTGTTTCTCTAAGGAAAATAAAACAATTGAAAAGCTTGAGTATCCAATCAAACAAATTACATTTAACCCCCCAGGGGGCTACACCACTTGTGCTCAAACCAGAGTTTCGAAGGAATACTGTTCTAAAGGATGGGCTTAGCACAGACTGCTGAAAAGGAGCAAAAAATAAAATGAATAAAACTCAAATATAATGGAACTGAGGAACTACATAGGCATAAAAGTACAATCTTATTTTAAAACAATGTTACTATTAAATAACATTTTATATGAACTTGAATTCAAGCCCTGTCACTTAAAATTACATATTTATGGACTAAGAGGGGAATTGATAAAGAATTCCAGTTTTCAGGCTGTCATTAGTGATCAGCAAGAATAATTACTCTATTAATGAAATCTGCAGACAACACCCAATTGATAGGTACTGTGAAAGTCATTAAGAGACCAACCTAGAAGAAAATGCAAGAAGTTAGATTATCGGGCAGGAATGGGGTGGGAAATTTACTCTATTTAAAGGGAAGGTCAGTCAGAACACACACTTTAAACAACTTCTTTTTCCAAGTAGCTGAAAATGTTTGAGTACTACTCACTACCTCATATTTACTAGGCAGCAACACAGCTTCAGACAACAGACAGGATATGGAGCCAGAATCGTGAAAAATCAAAAAGTTCAAAAATATCAAATGCAAAAGAAAGAAGTCCCAAGAAATGCGAGAGAAAGACACTCTTTATGCATTTTTTCCTTGACATGAAATGTGAAGAAAATGTATATAATTTTTGAAGAAACTCTAGCTATCTTCTGGGCTATAACAGAACTCAAAAGGCTGAGTGTGAATACATCTGTGAAGAACAAAGGATACCGTAGAATTCAGCGTGAGATGAATTGTGAGGGACAAAAAAGAGAACCACCAGTTTAAGTCATACTGTGTGTTGTTTTTTTGTTGCTGTTTTGACTGATTAGAGAAAGGACAGCAGTGAGAGATACAATCACCATCATTGGAAAAGACTACAAAGTGATCAACAATCATCTGAAAAAGAATTCTGTTAAAGATAAAGAGGAGATTTATGTAGAATTTAGCAAAGTTGTGTTTATTCATCATTTAAAAAATATATTGAGGTTTTCAGTCTATCACATATGTTTTTCTCAATACCATCATTCTTTACTAAACTCACTCAATTCCATTTGTTTACATAGTTTCTTATATTAAACATCCACTATGCAGATATTTTGCTATGTTCTTGACACACATAAGTGAAGAAAGTATTTGCCTTCACCAAATTCAAAATCTACTTAATATAAAAATCTACCTATAAATGTCTAATAAAATCTACCTGTATAAAAAATATTGTACAGCAAATAGGAAAAAATGCCGTAGGAGCACAGGGGAGAAAAGGGAAAACAGATTTAGCATGCTTTTTACAAAGGAATTTGCATTTGTGCTGGTCCCTAAAATATGTGTACAAAGGAACTAGAGGTTAGTTCTAGAGGAAGAAAGGTGCAGAGCAGAAGCAACTATGAGTGAAGGCAAGCAGGAAGAACATGGATGAAAAGACAGTTTTCAGAGACTCGGGAAACACTGCAATTAAAGGTCCAGATACTTAGAAGGACAATAAAGCTACAGAACCACAATCTAAAACACTGTTAAAGGGTCTTGACAAAGTTGCTAAAAGAAGAACTTGTGGAGCATAGAGTTTCTTTAGACATGCAAAAAGAAAACAGTTTTCACTATAGAGGTTGTTTTGAAGACAGAGCGACTGAAAACACTAGGGGTAGTGGGTGGGAAGTAGGACAGTGGGAGTAGAAGATAATTGTAATACACAACCCAAGCGTTAAGGAAGGCTCCTCTTTGTAACTCCTACTTGCAAAGCAAGTTGTGAAGAACTTTGTTCAAAACTTTAAGGTCATCTTTAGTGCTCTTCCAAACTTCCCAATTCTTAATGAAATCTTTCCAGTTTTCTCTTATTTGCCTCATAAACCTGTTTTTGCCCTTTGTTTTTTTCCTGCTACATATTCAGTAATCCATCAATACCTCTCATCTATATCTTCATCAGTTCAGTTCAGTCACTCAGCCGTGTCCGACTCTTTATGACCCCACGGATTGCCACACGCCAGGCTTCCCTGTCCATCACCAACTCCCGGAGTTTACTCAAACTCATGTCCATTGAGTCAGTGATGCCACCCAACCATCTCATCCTCTGTTGTCCCCTTCTCCTTTCCCAGCATCTGGGTCTTTTCCAATGAGCCCGTCTTTGCATCAGGTAGCCAAAGTTTTGGAGTTTCAGCTTCGGCATCAGTCGTTCCAACGAATATTCAGGACTGATTTTCTTTAGGATGGACTGGTTGGATCTCCTTGCAGTCCAAGGGACTCTCAAGAGTCTTCTCCAACACCACAGTTCAAAAGCATCAATTCTTCAGTGCTCGGCTTTCCTTATAGGCCAAGTCTCACATCCATACATGACTACTGGAAAAACCAAAGCTTTGATCAGACAGACCTTTGCTGGCAAAGTAATGTCTCTCCTTTTTAATATGCTGACTAGGTTGGTCATAGCTTTTCTTCCAAAGAGCAAGTGTCTTGGTTTAATTTCATGGCTGCAGTCATCATCTGCAGTGATTTCGGAGCCCAAGAAAATAAAGTCTGTCATTGTCTCCACTGTTTCCCCATCTATTTGCCATGAAATGATGGGACAAGGTGCCATGATCTTTATTTTTTTTGAATGTTGAGTTTTAAGCCAGCTTTTTCACTCTTCTCTAGCTTCCAAACTGATTGTCCTGTTTTCCAAATCCCTTCACTCCAACACTGGATTATGTCATCATTCATTCACTCACTCCATTCATTTACTCATAAAATATTTGCGGACTGGCCACATTCAGACATGATGCCAAGCCCTGAAGGAAGTATCAGTAAATGTGGTACAATCTTTGATGTAAAGTTTCCTGGTCTAGTTGGGAACACAAATGCAAAGCATTAAGTTAATTGTGAGGATTTCACAGAAGTACTAACCATATCTCATTCAGGGTTTGAGGTAAGAAAAGATTTCCAAAAGAATCTGAAACCACCTGAGTTAAAGGAGAAGTAGGGTTAATCTGAATAAACAGTAGTGGTAGAGACAGAGTAAAGGGACAAAGTACATAATTAAATAGTTAATCCCACTAGGGGATTTTAAGTAAAGAAAAAAGTATGGAAGACCCCTGTAAGTTAATGATTACTTAAGAAAGCAGATTTGCTAAACCACAAAACCATGCAACAGAATCATGAGACATGCCCCAAAACAATAAAATAATGGTGGCATGACACCCACATCCTACCCAGGAACTCAGTAAGTTAATGACCCCTAAGACATGCTCTCTGCACACTTAAAAAACAATAATTTTGGAAAGGTGACACTTCAAAGAGAAAGACCCTCATTATGTTGAGACCTGAAATAATTTTTTCATAGCACCAAGACAGTTCTCTCTTGATCATGGAGGGACAAGAAAATTTCCCCACCTGACATGGAGGAAATGACTACTGACTCCAGTATTCTTACCTGGGAAATCCCATGGACAGAGGAGCCTGACAGGCCAGTCCATGGGTTGCAAAGGAGTCAGACACAAATTAGCAACTAAACAACAACAATCATGAGTATAGAACTAGTTCCAGAGTTAGTCCTGGTTGTGAATAAGGTCTCCCAGTGGGTGTGTGTGAGATGAAAAATGAATACAGTTAAGCAAGTAGCCATGGAAATACAAAACAAAGAGACTGTGTGGAAGAAGAGCTCTTGAAAAAGAGGCTTGAGGTGACCAGAATATACTGACATCCTCTTATTTGGGCTTTGTTGATAGCTCAGTTGGTACAGAATGAGCCTGCAATGCAGGAGACCCTGGTTCAATTCCTGGCTTGGGAAGATCCGCTGGAGAAGGGATAGGCAACCCACTCCAGTATTTTCGGGCTTTCCTTGTGGCTCAGCTGCAGAATCCACCTGCAATTTGGGAGACCTGGGTTTGATCTCTGGGTTGGGAAGATCCCCTGGAGGAGGGGAAGGCTACCCATCCTCTTATTTTACTTGTTTACTTATTTTACTTGTCTACTGCTTGTTTAACTTATATGCAGAGTACATCATGAGAAATGCTGGACTGCATGAAGCACAAGCTGTAATCAAGATTTCTGGGAGAAATATTAATAACTTCAGATACACAGATGACACCACCCTTATGGCAGAAAGTGAAGAACTGAAGAGCCTCTTGATGAAATTGAGAGAGGAGAGTGAAAAAGTTGGCTTAAAACTCAACATTCAGAAAACTAAGATCATGGCATCTGGTCCCATCACTTCATGGCAAATGAATGGGGGAAACAATGGAAACAGTGACAGACTTTATATTCTTGGGCTCCAAAATCATTGCAGCTGGTAACTGCAGCCATGAAATTAAAAGATGCTTGCTCCTTGGAAGAAAAGCTATGACCAACCTAGACAGCACATTAAAAGGCAGAGACATTACTTGCAAACAAAGGTCCATCTAGTCAAAGCTATGTTTTTTCCAGTGGTCCTGTATGGATGTGAGACTTGGACCATAAAGAAAGCTGAGTGCCAAAGAATTGTTGCTTTTGAACTGTGGTGTTGGAGAAGACTCTTGAGAGTCTCTTGGACTGCAAGGAGTTTCAACCAGTCCATCCTAAAGAAAATCAGTCCACAATATTCATTGGAAGGACATGCTGAAGCTGAAGCTCCAATACTTTGGCCACCCGATGCGAAGAACTGACTCATTGGAAAAGACCCTAATGCTGGGAAAGATTGAAGGCAGGAGAAGGGGACAACAGAGGATGAGATGGTTGGATGGCATCACCAATTCAATGGACATGAGTTTGAGTAAACTCCAGGAGTTGGTGATAGACAGGGAGGCCTGGCATGGTGCAGTCCATGGGGTCACAAAGAGTCAGACACAACTGAACAACCCAACTGAACTGATTTTACTTGTATATAAAAGAAAGTAATATTATACGATGGAAGCCTGAAAAAACAAATGAGATATAAAGCCAAAGACATATGAGAGACTAGCATTTAGTGACTATAAAGATGTTCTGAACATTCAGATAAAAGAAGTTTACTTTTCAGAAAAATAAAGATTAATTAATACCATGGTACATGTTTTTTGAACAGGGACTTTAAAGAATGAAACCTGTAAGTATTCCCACCCCAAACACACAGGACACAGTGAAAAATAATTCTCAAACTTTTCTCAGATTTTCCTTCAGAAACATGATGCAGTATATCAAAGGCTCAGAAATGAAAGAATATGAAAAGAAGCTCATTCTCACCCAAGTCATTGTTCATGAATACAGGCCTTGGATATGCCCAACTCTACAGGATTCTGAAGGCACAACACCTTGTGCTCTTTTGGAAAACAAATACTCTCACCAAAGAGAAAGCTCAATTCAAATGAAGAAATTAGGTAAATTACAAAAGGATGTTCAATGAATATTGAATCCATTGAAACCTATTACTTTTAAATAATAGCTATTAAATGTTAGAATAATCCTTGAAATAAAAGTAACATCATCTAATTTTAATGATTTTGCTATAATTTATTGGGATAAGAATCTTTATTCTAAGAAAAATTAGACTGTGGCAAGAGGAAAAAAAAGGAGTTGTGGAAGCAGAGGTATGATTACTCTCTTACTTTCCTATGGGAATTGATGGTTTGATGCCTGAAATTCATGACTTGAGAAATATAGCCTTAAATTATTTTTACACATGGATTTTTAAAATAATCACTAGCATAAACAAAATTAGATTTAATTGCTTCCAAATTACTATAGCTGTAGTATTAGTCACTCAGTCATGTCCAACTCTTTGTGACCTCATGGACTATAGTCCACTAGGCTCCTCTGTCCATGGGATTTCCCAGGCAAGAATACTGGAGTGGGTTGCCAGTTCCTTCTCCAGGGAATCTTCCCAACCTGAGAATCAAACCCAGGTCTCTCACATTGCAGGCAGATTCTTTACCATCTGAACCAAACAATTACTAATACATTAAGATTTCTTAGTAGTCAATAAAAAAGCAAACGCCTTAATTAAAAAAAAAAAAAGCAAGAAAGCAATGTACAGGTATTACTCAGAAAAAAAAAAAAAACAAAACAAAAACATGTGGTTGATCAATAAGTAGCCATTGCACAGAAAGTGAGACATGTACAAGTTAGGGTAAGAAATGCAAAATGGAACAAGAATGCACTAATCTTGTTTTGCCCATCAGATTGGGGAAAATGAAATAAGTAATTCCCTGTATTGACAAGAATTTAAAGGACAGGCACTCTGATTCACTTTTGGTAGGAGTCTGCATTAGTCAAACATTTTCTGAAGGCAATTTGTCAATATGTGTCAAAAATAAAATTATGTACACCCTTTGAGTCAAAAACTGCACCTCTGTAATTGACCCTAAGGTTGCACTGAGAAACCACTTCCAGCTGGAAATCATTTAATCAGTCTACACACCTGTTTTTCTTCGGCATTACCCATCAGTCTATACACAGGCAGTAACAAGGCAGTCTGATGAATAATTGAAGAATAGGGTATCTGGAGGCAAGAGAAGGAAAAGAGGACATGAAAAAAAAAAAAGAAATGGCTAAGAAACTAGTGAAATCATGTTCTTTGTGGCCTAGGCTAGAAGTAGAGGAAGTGAATCCAGAAGAGACTTGATAGACTCAGACAAAAACAAGGGTCCAGAGGCTTAACTTAGGTTTGTAGTTAAAAGTTATCATTCAGGATAGATAGGACATCAGAGAGAGGGCTGTTAGTGTGATTGAGTGAGTGGGGGTAGTAAAGAGGAGAGGAAGTGAGGTTACATGATCACTGAGCAAACGATGATGCCGATGTTGAGAAACCCTAACACTTAGGGGTGATATTTTATTGTGTTGATAGGGGGGTTGTCCCAGATTCCAGCTGTGCAAAAAAATGAGGAAAAAAATGAGGCAGGTATTGAAGAAAGTTATGTGCTTAGTTAACATGAACTTAAAAGTACTGTTTCTTACCAATGTGAGATTAAGAAAATATAATGCCAATCTTATACATACATACATATATATATATATATATGTGTATATATATATATATCTTTATACCTGCCCCAGCACTGAGATGGATGAAAAGCAGGTGAATGAGCACCCTCCCCTTGAAAGGCACAAGAGAGGGGTCCTCCAGGGAGGGAATTAGTGTTCATAAGGACAGGATTTTGAGGAGCTGTTGATAAGAGGCTGAAAGTGTAGATAATGTAGCTTGGTTACAAGCTACTGTAAAATGAAAATGTCGCCTAAATGTTGAAGATGAAAATAAAGAAAGGAAGGGCAGAGAAATAATGGCATGAGAACATGGGAGAAGACACATAATTGATGTGCATGAGTAATAACAAAAGATGACTGGGCTCTTAAACCCTGTGGACTTAACTACTCCACATTCTGCTGGAATTCTGGTGTGAAGGCGGCTCTGTGCTGGCAGGTTGGGGAAGGGAGAGAGTGAGAGATTGAAATTAGAAAATATAGGCTATTATATATAGAATGTATAAACAACAAGGTCCTACTGTATAGCACAGAGATCTATATTCAACATCCCATGATAAACCATAATGGAAAGAATATTTTAAAAGAATGTGTGTATATATATATATATACACACACATATATATGTAAAACCAAATCAATTTACTTTGCTGTACAGAAGTTAACACATCACTGTAAATCAACTATATTTCAATATGTAAAATAAAAGGCTGTTTTAAACCAATCCCTTTGTTCAAAATTGCCTTTTGTTTCCACTTCACTATTGAATGGTTTTCCCAACTTCTTTGAAGTTCCCATCGTCTGACACTCAACATCCTTCAGGATTTCATCTTATTGTGTCTTACACAAAACCTACTCAAGACAAACTTGACCAGTCACTCTAAACGTTACGTGAATACACTGAATTCAGTGCTTTTCCATGTCCCTGTCCAAAATTCAGAATTCTCTTCCCATTTCTACCTCTTGAAAACTTTTCAATCCTCAAGGTCCAGGTTAAATTCATTATGATCTATGAAACTTCAGGAGAAAACACAACTCCAACAACTATAACCACTTGTATTTATTACTCTGTCAGTGTTATAGTCACCAGTGTTTACATTTTACCTCTTCTACTAAGTTCCTGTTGCTGTTCAGCACTCAGTCATGTCTGACTCTTTGTGACCCCATGGACTGCAGCACGCCAGGCTTCTCTGTCCTTCACCATCTCTCAGAGCTTGCTCAAACTCATGCCCATTGAGTCGGTGATGCCCTCCAACCATCTTATCCTCTGTCGTCCCCTTCTCCTCCTGCCTTCAATCTTTCCCAGCATCGGGGTCTTTTCCAGTGAGTCAGCTCTTCTCATCAGGTGGCCAAAGTGTTGGAGTTTCAGCTTCAGCATCAGTCCTTCCAATGAATATTCAGGGTTGATTTCCTTTAGGATGGACTGGTTGGATCTCCTTGTGTACAAGGGACTCTCAAGAGTCTTCCTCAACACCACAGTTTGAAAGCATCAATTCTTTGGTGCTCAGCCTTCTTTATGGTTCAAGTCTCACATCCGTACATGACTACTGGAAAAACCATAGCTTTGACTATATGGAACTTTGCTGGCAAAGTAATGTCTCTGCTTTTTAATATGCTGTCTAGGACTGTCATAACTTTTCTTACGAGGAGGAAGCATCTTTTAAATTCATGGCTGCAGTTACCAGCTGCAATGATTTTGGAGCCCAAGAAAATAAAGTCTATCACTGTTTCCATTGATTCCCCATCCATTTGCCATGAAGTGATGGGACCAGATGCCACGATCTTAGGTTTTTGAATGTTGAGTTTTAAGCCAGCTTTTTCATTCTCCTTTTTTTTTTTTTTTTATATCAATAATTACTTTATTTTTTTTTTATTTTATTTATTTTTTTTTTCCAGTGGGTTTTGTCATACATTGATATGAATCAGCCATGGATTTACATGTATTCCCAATCCCGATCCCCCCTCCCACCTCCCTCTCCACCTTTTCACCTTCATCAAGAGGCTCTTTAGTTCCTTTTACCAAGATTCTATTTAGTTGACTCTGTCACTTCCAAAACCCCTATACAGTGTCTTTTGTGCATGTGTGCTAAGTCGCTTCGGTCATCTCCAACCCTTTCCAACCTAGTGGACCACTGCCCGCCAGGCTCCTCTGTGCATGGGATTCTCCAGGCAGGAATACTAGAGTGGGTTGCCATCTCCTTCTACAGAGGATCTTTCCAGCCTAGGGAACGAATCTGTGTCTCATGTCTACTGTGTTGGGAGGTGGGTTCTTTACCGCTAGCACCACCTGGGAAGCCCACGGTGTCTCTTACACAGTATTTAATTTGAAAAATAAAGTAAAGTGAACAGCAATCACAACAGAATAGGAGTCATCAAAAAGAATAAAAACTCCTGACTTTGTTCACGCTTTAGCTTTGTGGGCAGAGCTTAAATACCAACTCCACCCACCATTTAGTCTCTCAGACATTGAGAATTTTGACATAGAACAGCTTGAAAATCCTCAAGGGTTGTAAAGGGGTTTCGAAGTACGGCAGGAGGAATTACTTAAAAAAATAATAATAATAATTTAATTACATTGTAAAAAGGAGAAAATCCAGGGTATGAAGGACCCAGACTTTGTACTTCTATAAATATAAGATGTAATTTGGAAAAGACAAAAATAACCTGAATATGAGAAATACTTATAAAACTAGTATCAACTGGATAAAGAAAATGGTTACAAGGAAAATGGTTGAAGACATCACTTAGAATACCCAAACCTGGTTTTCCTAAGCCACAGAGTAGTAAACTTCAATGACAATAACACTCTGGCAGTCAAACTAAGGAATCCATTGTTAACAATTTGTTTCCATTTTCACATTTGAGTCTGGTGTAGCTGACCCGACCAAAAAAAGTCTTCAATAGAGATCAAATTTTTCTGTGTGAGTTATTCCATACAAGTTACTTTACTATCCAAGATTAATATTCTGGCATTCGGACAACTTTCTTCAGATGCTGAGCATTTTATATTATTAGACAGGAAGAATCTGAGTACAAAAATGGTTTTAATACATTGCATACTCCCCAGGTGGGCCAAAGTGCTTTACAAATTAATGAGGTAGCTACTGGCTATGTGGTAACTTCAGTAGACAAACACAGAATCTATTAAGAACTCAATAATACCCTTTACAGATCCTCAAATGTAAAAATCTATCTTAAAGCAACACTTCCAAAGTGTCACTGGGCCTTTAATGCTCTGTGCCACCAAGGATAGAAATAAAGGACCTTATTTTAACATTTGACCTGCGAGGACATCTTTACCTGCCCTCCCTCCTCCCCCCACTGTGACGCCGTCTGAATTCAGTATGAGGCAAAATTCTGGTGTGGGAATTCAACTCAGATATCTCGTTGAAGAGCATCACGCTCTCCTGACCTCCCAACCTTCCCTTTGTCTGAACCTCCTGAGAATCAGGTAGATGTCAAAATGTAACAAGTTTCCCCTGGAAAAGCGTTATTGGAAGGGGGAATATTCCTTGCTGGGGACTGACTACATTCTGCCAAGATCCAGTGACATAGCTGTTTAAACTAAAAAATCAACAAATTCCTATAAATTTAATTTAGTGAGTTTAAATATAACCATTATTTTCTCATAAAAGAAAAATCTAGCTTTTAAGGCAAAGGTGACTTCAATTTGGGAAGTCAGTGAAAACAAGTGTCTGGTGAGAAATGATGCTTTTTCCATAAAGGAGATGGTTTCAACATTCTTTCTTCAGAGATCATTTTAAAGGGAACCTTTAAGGATCTCCTCAAGGATTTTATCTTTGTCTGGAAATCCACTAACCTTCTGTGTTTGGCTAACCTTATGCTGCCTTTTGGTTATTGCTGCCAATAATCAACTTTATTGTTTTGTAGTTTTAGGGGGAGAAAAGTATTTTCCATTCTTTGTATTTTGATATTTTGACTTAAAATGGAAACTGCAAATGCAAAAGTAAGCCAGGTGATTTAAGATTCAGAAGATGAGTGTTTTTGTTGGGCATAGTGAACAGAAAAACAGCTCACTTTGTACATAAAAGCAGTTTTTTACACATGTCATGAGGCATTTGCACAGGGTCTTGTTCTCAGTCAGACCAAAATGCAAATGCCATGTTAACAGAGGGAGGAATCAAAGAATGACGCTGGAGGACAAGACAGAATCACAATTTATCTGCATAACACTCTGCAGTCCGATGGCAACTCCTAAGCTGCTGACACCCCTGGCTGAGGTTCCTGCCAAGGAAACTCCTGCTGCTCTTCTGTGAGGAAATTCCCGCCTTTCTCCTTTCCTAACTTATTATGCAGGTCTTTCCTTGCCTCCCCCTAGGTATTCTTCAAACAATCAAAGACGTATTGGAACTCCTTTATTTAAAGGCAAATCAGTTTTAATTTTATATGACAAATTTTCACAAAGCTATTTATAATTGCAGGGAAAAGGTAAAGATATAAAAAGCAGTGATGGAGCAGAATAAAACAATTAAAATGAGCTAAGGGTTCATTTCTTGAGTGTCCAGTGTAGATGAAAAAAAGGAAAAGGTTTTTGGATGAAACTAACCAATTTAATTGTAAGCTTTAATTTGAAAACTTCTAAATCCCAAGTCTTCCTACTCTACCAATTCTCACAGACATACTGCTACTGCTGCTAAGTCACTTCAGTCGTGTCCGACTCTGTGCGACCCCATCCCTGGGATTCTCCAGACAAGAACACTGGAGTGGGTTGCCATTTCCCTCTCCAACGCATAAAAGTGAAAAGTGAAAGTGAAGTCACTCAGTCATGTCTGACTCTTCGCGACCCCATGGACTGCAGCCTACCAGGCTCCTCCATCCATGGGATTTTCCAGGCAAGAGTGCTGGAGTGGGGTGCCATTGCCTTCTCCGTCACAGACATAAGGGACCCAAAAAAAAGATAAGCATCATCTAAATTATAAATAAATGAACACTACTATTTATCTCCCTGTATTTGGAAACTCAGCTGTTACTTACAATGTAGAGAAATGACAATGTGCGTGCATGCTCAGTCTTGTCTAACTCTCTTGCTACCCCATGGACTGCAGCCTGTTGATCTCCTCTGTCCATGGACTCTCCCAAGCAAGAACACTAGAGTGGGTTACCATTTCCTCCTCAAGGGGATCATCCTGACCCAGGGACTGAACCCAAGTCTCCTGTGTATCCTGCACTGGCAAGCAGATTGTTTACCACTGAACCACCTGGAAAGCCCAGAGAAATGACAGCTCGCTTATGAAAGGATGTAAGGAATCATTCCTTCTATTATGAAAGTGTTGGTCAAGGCTGGCTCAACATACTTCTACCAATTCACTTACATAGCATTTCTTCCAGGGATATATTTACTAAGTAGGATTTTTCTAATTATAAAAGAATAATTTGAAATATTAACTCATATTTAAACAGGGGAAAATTCTGAATCTGACATTAACTTCTTAACCTTTCTTTTCTCCATTTATATGCTCCCCAATCATTTCTAAAAAGAGATTTACATGCTGAAAGATTTATACCTAATGGAACAGAAAGTAAATACACACCTTAAATAATTGGCCTATTTTCTTCAATACAAATACTCATCACATCCCTAATGAGGAAAGTATAGTATTTCTAAATACATTCAAATCTTGCCTCAAACACATTTTTATTTAAAGAGAACAGTTTTTCTATATATTTTCCCTTTAGAACCACTGGAAATAATTTAGTTTTTATTTTAAAATATAGCCAAACATTTCCCCTAACACTCAGGTATCAGGTGGACAAAATAATAGTGACTTACATTTACATCTTGCTTCTCAACTGTCAGTACATTTACTGGCTGTCAGTAAAAGAGAAAAATTTAAAAATTGACTGTCAGTTTTAAAAAAGGGTAAGAAAGAGAAAATATACCAGCAAATGTGGAGAAAATAATCTTGAAAAATATTTTACCCATTTCAGGTGTCTTTCACCAATGTGAAATGTAAAACTATGCAATTTGAATTGTTTGATGTCTTAAAATCGTAGATTCTAGAGAAGATGGAAATGCATGGGTAAAACATGTTTACTTTGAAATCACTATTTCCAAACTAGGTTGAGGCAGATGTAAACAAGACTGCCATTCACCTAGTCAAATAAAGGAATTCTGGAGCTTTGCAGCGTTATTTATATAACAGGAGACTTAGGCTCAGATTATTAGATCTATGCATCCCTTAAATTTTCCAATCAAATTATTAATGAATTTACCATAACTAAAAAGTTGAGCATATAATACCATAATGAAGAAAGAATTCACACCATAACTGCACCTCTTCCAGAACATAAAGCCCCAAGTCTTAATTATTTCTCAATCTAAACATTCAGAAATTGCAGCAGAGTTTGTTCTCTTATAATGTATTGGGTTATATGTATTTTTTTTAATTCAATGAAAATATTTTAGAACATGTAATCTAAATTATATTCATTTTCAAAGGCTAAATATTCTTGAAATGGAGAATTCTATACCTAAGCTTTTAAGAGAACTCATGGACCTAAATAAATAACAGAAGATAAAGAAATAATGATATGGCAAATAAATGTGTACCTATTTTCTTGGTATTTATAACCACAACAAACTTTGAAGATTTTAAGTTTACTAGAGATGTAAGAAATCTCCCATCACTTGGACATTTTCCTGCTTTGGTGGTGAAATTGCCGATCAAGGAGACTCTTTAAATTTAATCATCATTCATCTAATTTAATGAAATTAAGTCTGGGCACATTATTTTTATTAAAATAATGAAATTGAATCATTACAGCATTCTGTCCAGAGATAACAAGTGGACGATGGACGAGAACATCAGCTGTGAATATATTTAAATACAGATTTACACATGCAGTATTAGGGAAGGTAAAAACAGGCTATGAAATAAACATTAGGCATCAACTCTAAGCTCACTGTCAAGAGTACGCCCAAGCTTCTAACCACAGAGTTCAGCTGAAGGTAACTATCTGTCAAATGTAATCTGTGCAAGTGAATATGCTTAAGCTGGTGCTATGAATCAACCAAAATTGCTTTGGTCTTATTGACATTCAATTGCAAGAAGTTGCAGCTCATCCCGTCCAATAGACAGTCTGACAACACCAGGAGTGCTTCCAGTGACAGAAAGCTTTAAATATAGATGCAACTATCATCAAAATACACATGGAACTAAACTTTATGATCCTTCAAAGCATCTTTTGAAATTGGTCAGGCAGTCATCAGCTGGTCATAGAAGCCCCAAGATCCCATCTCGTTGCCCTAACGTCTGCCAGCTGGCTCAGTTAACAAACCATTATTAATCTTGAAAAAAATAATGAATATAGATTTGATTGACAGGTAAAGTCCTCCTGGATTAGTAGGAGCGTTCCTGTTGCATTGTGCTTAACCCCACTTCTTCGCTTTGCAGGTCTGCCTTTTATCTTTTCTACCATTTGAGACTTGCCCCCAATACATCTTAATAAATAATAACCTGGCATGCAGGAAGAAATCCAGAGGGTCAATTTTAGACAATGCCTTGCAGATATTTTTTGACATGTATTGAGTTTGCATAAGCACTGCATTATACCAACAAGAGAACTAAGGTGAGTGAGGTTAAATGACTTGCTTAGAGTTGTTTCCCCTTGGGCACTGTGACCTCTCAAGCAGATTCTGCCGGGGCCCATATGCTTTTGTTCCAGGTCTTAATCTTATATTGAACAAACTTTCCATTTCTTTCCTGTCTGGGCATATTTTCAACCAAGAAAAATGTGTTGAGTTACAAACAAGTCGTGATGCTCTGCTCACCTCTGCTAAATACCATCAATCGCTCTGTACCTTGGTTATTTCATCTGTACCTTCTTCATAGGGTAGTTCATAAAATGACATGTAAAACCCTTGACTCCATAAGAAACCAACAGACATAGGTGGGTAGATTGATATTTTAATTCCTAAAGTACTAAGTAAATACTCTCCTGTTCCTCTAAGAGCTTATCGTTTAAGGGAAATTGCACTGTTGAGAACAAATCTTTACAGGACATAAGGAACGTATATGACTTACCACATTATCTTAAAAAAAAAAAACAACAGTAGAGTAGCTTCCTGAACTCTCACACTAGTCCCTTTATTAGCAACAGTCTTTGCCTTTTTCAGGGAACATATTACTTCCTCAAGACCTACCTTGAACTTTGAAGCTACATGGAAATAATTGTGATGCAATGTTAACTTAAAAAGGGGAAGGAGGGGTAGATAAAAGTATATATTCACTAAGGATCTGCTGTGGTTAGAACTATCTAAAACATGCACATGAGACCATAGGGAATTACATTAGTTTTATGACAGAAGTACTGGGCGGGATTGGTTGGGTTCATCATTTTTCTTACTTATTTTCTAAGTATTCTAAAATATTGATGTCATCACAGATACAGAGAACAAACCAGTGGTTTTCAAAGGGGAGCAGGTTGGGGGAAGGATGGCGTGGGAGGTTGGAGTTAGCAGATGTAAGCTATTATATACAGAATGGCTAAACAACAAGGTCCTACTGAATAGTACAGGGAAATATATTCAATACCCTATGATAAAACACAATAAAAAAGAATATTAAGAAAATGTATATATAAATATACTGCATAGCAGCAATTAACAGAATATTTTAAGTCAACTATACTTCAATCAAAATAAAAATTAAAGAATATTGATTCTCTAACCTTGGTGATTTTTTAAAAAAATCTCATTGTTAACCAAAAATTATTTTCAAACAATCTCTACCCAACCTTCCCACACTGTTTCTTTTCTCCTCTGTATAGCTTCTTAGGGACAGGGGCAAGGGATTTACCATCTGCGCTCACCTCAAGACCTCTCACAAAGTGTTTTAGGTATAGCAGATATCTAGTTTACTTTACACTCCAAAAAAAATGTGTTCTGGGCAAAACTATTTTTTTAATTTTTTAATTGAAGTATAATTGCTTTATAACGTGTTGATTTCTGATGTACAACTATGTGAATCAGCTATATGTATACATACATATCATCTCCCTCTTGGGCCTCCATCCCACCTCCACCATCCCACCCCTGTAGATCGTCACACTTGACTTGTTTACTAAGACCATGGCCACAGAGGTTCTTTTCAACTATTACATGTGAAAATGGAAGACATATCCACCAATCCTGACTTTTACACCTGCTCTTTCATCAAGCACTCTGTGGCCTTGCTTGAGTCAGCTGCTCTTGTGTCACGAGAGACGAAAAAGTCCCTTCTGCCTACAGGTAAAACACAAAGTTTCTCAACAATCTTATTTACATAGCTTTTTAGGGTTTGTTTTTTGTTTTTGTTTTTGTTTTTGTTTTTACAATTTTCTTACTTTCCAGCAAATATTTAAAATGAAAATTTAACTAAAGAAGTTCCAAAGATTCTAAAATCACATATATTAAACAAAGATAAGTTCCTAAGTAAAACAATTTGCATGTCAAGGGCTTGCAGGGAGAACACACTAAATCAGACTTAGCATTTTCAGGTTTAGTTATTTTGAGTGTTTTAGACTACTAGTTAGTTTCCATGTGGCTTTTTATTTATTTCTAGAGTTAAAAAATGTTATGGCTTTTGATGTTTTTATTGTCTCATATGGAAGATATCATAAATATTATTAATGGACTGAAAATAATTTTTATAAAATATTAAAAACTAGAAAGCATCATACAAGTCTTCTGATCCTGACTAAGACAGAGTAAGCCCACTTCAACCTCTATATCCTTGCAATTCCACCAAAAACCCTGAACAAAATACAAAAAGCAATGACCTGAAGATTCTTAAAAAGGAACCAAAGCAAACAGATTGTGGAAACGAGGCATAACCTAAAGAACTGAAAACTTCTCAATTGTAAAAGACATTGTTGAAAGAATGGGAAGACAAACTACAGACCAGAAGAATATTTGGAAAACTAACAACTGTCAAAAAGCTCATATGCAGAATACATAAAAAGCCATTGAAAGTACCTAATAAGCAAACAAAGAACACATTTTTTTAATATGGGAAGATCTGAATACTTCACCAAAGAAAATACATGGAGGATACACAGAAGCTGCTTGATGTCAGCAATCTCCAGGGAAATGCAGACCAAAACCACAATGAGATAACAATAAGTGTCTATCAGAAGAATGGCTGGCTAAGTACAGGTAGGTTGGTAGATGGGTAGGTAGAGAGACCAACCATATCAAGTTCTGGCAAGGATACAAAGCAACTAATCTCACATTTTGCTGGTGGGAATACAAAATGAGATAGCCATTTTGGAGAAAGGTTTGGCAATTTCTAAAAAATTTAAGCATATACCTACCACAGGAGCCAGGCATTCTACTGCTAGATATTTACTCAGATAACAGATCAAAGGTTGATGGGGGTCAGGGGTGGAAAAAGGGCAGTGACTATAAAAGGGCAGCACAGAGGAATATTTGGAGGTTCCAGATCTCTTTCATATGTTGATTGGCTGGTGGTTACATAACTATTACGATCCCATGATAGTTAATGCATTTGCCCAAAGGAATAGAACTCTACACCAAAAAGGGAGCAAATTTGCTGTATATATTTTGAACTGTTGTTGTTGAGACTCTAAGTCATATCTGACTCTTTGCAACCCCATGGACTGTAGCCCACCAGGTCCTCTGGGATTTCCCAGGCAAGACTATTGGAGTAAGTTGCCATTTCTTTCTCTAGGGAATCTTCCTGACTCAGGGGTCAAACCCAGGTCTCTTGCTTGGCAGGCTGATTCTTTACCACTGAGCCACCAGGGGGGAAAAAATGTAAAAAAAAAAAAAAAGCACCTTACAAATATGTGATAACAAACAAAACCTTTTCAAAAACCTTCACTAGAATAGATAACTAAGCCTTTTTATAGAAATGTCAAATATCACCTGCAAATGTCTCCCGATTGTCAATTTGGCCAATGGTTTTGATCATCAACTTGAGGTACTATACCTGATCCAGTGTGAATGTATGCAAAGTCACTTCAGTCGTATCCAACTCTGCGACCTCACGGACTACAGCTTGCCAGGCTCCTCTGGCCATGTGATTCTCCACACAAGAATACTGGAGTGGGTTGCCGTGCCCTCCTCCAGGGGATTGAACCTTCCTCTCTTACCTCTAACCAGCACTGACAGGCAGGTTTTTACCACTAGAGCCACCTGGGAAACCCAACAACTGATCCAGACATTTAAAATTCTAACTATCTGATCTCACATCTTAACTCTACGTCACCCTCAAAACACTCAGACTTGTGAGGTTGTTTCCCTTTTGAATCTACTATTTACTGAAATCCTATTATTTTCCTATAAATGAGACTCTTTTAAACATTTCCAATGCTAACAATTCTGCACACTTTATTTAAACAGAAATTTTTAACAATCAGCTTAAACTTGGATCAACTTTTGAGTCAAAATATAGTATGTTGCTAATTCAGAGTTCTTATCAGCTTATCCTTAGAAACTGCAAAAGCCAATTTTTAGAATTCCTTTCTGTTCCTATTTTTCTTATTTTTTTTTTTTGCTTTGATAAACATCTCTGAATTATGTATGGTTAACCTTTAGTCCAAGTCTTTTCTGTATAGGCTTAATATCATACTTCACGTCTCTCAAAAAAAGACAAAAATCACCTTGCAAACTAAAAGGAAATAGCTAAGAATGAAAATCTAAAACCAAGAAAGATGGTTTCATCTTTGAGGAGTCACTTAGCCATGTCTGAAGACACTTTTGATTGTCACTGGGCTAGAGGGAGTTAGATGGGTGGGAGATTTGCTAGTGATATCTATTGACAGTAGGTAAAGGCCAGGATTGACAATAAACATCCTACAACCTACAGGACAGCCCCTACAACAGAGAATTATGCTGTCCAAAGCATCAAAAGTACTGATGCACAGAATAAACTAGTGGTTACCAGTGGGGAGAGGACACAGGAAAGGAACAATATGGGGGAAGAGATTTAAGAGATCCAAACTGTTAGATATGGGCTTCCCTGGTGGCTCAGACAGTAAAGAATCTGCCTGCAATGCAGGAGACCCAGGCTTGATCCTGGGTCTGGAAGATCTCCTAGAGAAGGAAATGGCTACCCACTCCATTATTCCTGCCTGAAGAATTCCATGGACAGAAGAGCCTGGCAGGCTACAGTCCATCGGGTAGCAAAGAGTCAGACATGACTGAGTGGCTAACACTTTCACTTTCAACTATTTTATATAAATATAAAATTTATATAAAATAAATTCCATGGATATGTTGTACAACATAGGAAATATAGTCAATATCTTACAATAACTATACATGTAGTATAACTTTTATCAATTGTGAACTCTATATCATATACCTGTAATTTATGTAATATTACATAATATGTAATTTGAAAATTTGAAATTTGTTTTCAATTTGAAAACAAAAAAAGCCTCTGAGATTGAGATACCCTGCCCCAAAGCAATCAACATATTCAAGAATGTGACATATACTAATAAAAACATGAGCACAAAATCAAAAATTGGGGTAATTTCTAGGCATTTCACTTATTCTCTAATGTCTCTATAGCTACATACATACATAGTAGATTTTTCAATATCAAGAATCAGTAACAGTACTTTCTCTATCACCCATAAATACAAACATGTAAGACTATATCATTTTAAGAAATCCACCAAAAGTTTTCAATAAAAATAAATATCATGTGATTTAAAGAAACAGAAAGTCAGAAGAAAATGAGTCAGAGTGCCAGGAAATATTGAATCAACAACTTCTTGAATGCAAACACAGTTCGAGTTTTTAAGGAATAACTCAATAAGCAAACCTAGTACATTTTTAATTATGCTAAATCTAAAACTCCACATGAATTTTCTATGATTCTGTTTGAAACAGTAAAAAACATGTATTTGTTAGTTTAAGTTTTACATGAGAGCTTCCGCTATATATTTAAAAAGCAAGTCACCTATCATTAATGCTCAGTTACACTAGAGCTAATGATTTAGGACAGGATGTTTAATAGGTCGCAACAGAAATTCACAACAGCTAATAATTATAGACGCTAATTTGGATAAGCTCTCACTAATTAATAGAAGAATTTATCCTTGGTATTTATTTTAACTGCAGTCAAGCATTGCTTATTATTTTAATCACTACATGAACCAGTTACACATGGTACAAATGAACATCAAACTACATATATTAACACAAGAAACTCCCAGTCATGAGATCTGCAAATAATAACAATTGTTTTTTCATCATGATAACTCTATGTCCCCATTCACAAATCATATAAACCAGTTACAGTCATTTTAACATGGAAAAAGTCTTGAGGGGTCACAGGGACCACTTCAACATCTAAAAGTGTGTTAGTCACTCAGTCATGTCTGACTCTCTGTGACCCCATAGACTGTAGCCCACCAGGCTCCTCTATCCATGAGATTCTTCAGGCAAGAACACTAGAGTGGGTTGCTATTCCCTTCTCCTCAACATTTGAAGTTGCTTCAAAAAAGGCATATCTGCCAAAATTATTTGAAACAAAATGTTAAAAAGTACAGACTGCATTATCTCCCTGAACTCCACTTTGTGTTTAATATGAAATAGCAATTTCTCTTTCCCCTATAATGTTCATGGTCATGTCAACTGGCTGAAATGTTGACACACCGATGCCAAGTTAAAAGCTGCTATTGAATGAAGTCCCTATTTCTAACTGTGAATGAATCTTGGATTTGCCCACAGGAAAGGGATGAATCCCTGCCAGCAGCAGTAGTTGTGATAATCACAGTAGTCGTGATAATCAGCAGTAGTTATGTGTCCAATAAAGGACACACCTTGTTGACTTATGTACTTATTTTACACTTATCTGGAATATTTGGTTCAAAAACCACTTCAACCTTTTAACTTCAATTTTGACAAAAGAGTTCCTGAAGAATGTTAAGAGAATCTACAAATGCTCACCCATAGGTTTCTCATAAAGCATTTTATAATTCACCAGTACACCCGAACACTGCTGCAACTTAGGTCAAATATTTATTTGTAAACAAGACTACGTCTAGCTTTGTCAGAACTGACTTTGCAGTATTTGACCAGTGCATCTTTTTCCAATATCCAACTCACTTCACAGAGGATTCTTTCTTTCTTCCCACCATTTTTATCCAACTGCTCTGTGGTGACACAGCTGGATGGGATTGGGGGCGGGGAGGTCCCAGAGGGAGTGGATATATGTATACATATAGCTGACTCACTCATTGTGCAGCAGACAATAATGCAACATTGTAAAGCAACTACACCCTAATTTTTGAAAAAAGAATAAATGCAATGAACAGTTTATAATAAATAACAAGCATTTTTAAATGGTGGACAAAGTCCCCTGTAAAAGACTGTGACTTTTGGTTCCGATAAAGAACCAGAATAATCCCATTCCTCCCAGGTCCTCTCTCTACAATTTAAAATGCTGGGCACAGCATGACAAGCAAGTATGGGAGGACTCTTCCAGGTGGGAAGAAGGCAAAAAAAGTTTGGGACCTCAGGATCTGAGAAACAACATTGCAGTAAACCCCCTAAGTTTTCTTATTAGTACTCATACACCCTAGACAGAGCATTCCAGAAGCATCTGTCCTAGAACTGCCAACAGGCACAGGTAACATAAGTTCCAAGAAGAGTCTAGTTCTCCTACATAAAGGACCAGGAAGTGGTGGCCTAAAATAAAAGGGCTTTTAGTCAATGTCTGCCCTACTTCCGCCAAACACCAATGGAAAAAAATTACAGACACATAAATACACACTCTCTCATGGGTCTAACAAAGCCCATCAGAGGGCTAATATTTCACCCTACCCTCCCAACCCAGCAGAAGCATGCTGCAGGAATCCCCTATGTGGTAGAACTGACAGCCATTCAGAGAGCTCACCTTCCTTTGCCCGTGGCGAAGCAGGCAGGGTCCTCCTGCAGGGCGGTGCCGGAAACCCAGCAAGCAGCTGCTCTGCCCTTCTCCACTTCAGAAAGCAAGCAACTCCCCAATTTAAAGGTAGAGGTGGTATTGATGGGAAAGAGCAAGGAACTTATTTTCCATCCTCTGCTCCATGGAAGGAGGTAATACTCTAACCCCCTTCCAAAAGAGCATTAGCAGGGTACGCAGGGAGCTGATCTGCCACCCCCACCTTCTTCACCAGGGGACTGTCACCCCAGCCCAGCAAGGACTGAGACTCCAACTCTACCCTCCCATCTGACAACAAGGAGACATGATGAGGTGGTGCAAGGTAAATCAGCATTTCACTTCCTCCACCCACGTCAGGGCCTGGCAGGAGCTGACCCCTTCACATTCACCCAGCATCAGTAAGACTGAAAATGAAGTGTGCGTCAGGGCCCATCAGCACTCTAGCTCCCCCAACCCTTGGTGTCAGGGGAGCCCAGCTGAGAACTGTACATCTACACCTTCTTCCCGGCATGACCAAATGCAGTGCTGTGAATCCATGCTCGTCTGTACCCAAGTTCCCATCCCTCTCCCACCAAATGAGCAGGGCCTAGTGGGAAGGTGACCTGAGCCCCCAGCCCAACTGGTGTTGGACTGAAGGATGTGGTGTGAGGTAGGACTGGTCGGTATTCCACCACCCTCTTCACTTCCTTGGGAAGTGAACCCAGTGGGAAGCTGAGCCTCCTCTTACACCTGGCATCTGTGAGGCAGAATAAGGTGATAGGGGAAGGGTTCTTGACATCCCACTACCCTCTTCCCTGGGGTCAGCAGAGACCAGCAGGAAGCTGAGTTTCCACCATCCCAAAGCTACAAAGTGGTGTGAGTTAGCAATGTGCTTTCCCCACCCTGGGGGCAGTGAGGCTCAATATCCAGAGAAAACCATAATTCAAAAAGATACCTGCATCCCTATGTTCATAGTAGCACTATTTACAATAGCCAAGACATGGAAACAGCCTGAATCCATCACAGATGAACACATAAAGAAGATACGGTGTGTAATAGTCCATTCTGTGTGTGTGAATACACTTAACATATAGAGGTATATAATGTAATTATATATAATATATGTAATATATATATTGCTTAGCCATAAAAAAGAATGTAATAATGCCATTTGCAGTGACATGGATGGACCTAGATATTGTCATACTAAGTGATGTCAGACAGAGAAAGACAAATATCATATGATACAACATGTATGTGGAATCTTTAAAGAATAATACAAATGAACTTATTTACAAAATAGAAACATACTCACAGACTTCAAATACAAACTTATGGTTACCAAGGTGAAATGTGGCTTGGGGGAGACTGAAACATTAGGAATTCGGGTATTAACATATACACACTACTATGTAAAAAAACAGATAAACAAGGACCTACTTATAACACAGGAAACTCTATTCAATATTCTGTAATAACCTAAATGGGAAAAGAATCTGAAAAAAAAATGGATATATGTATATGTACAACTGACTCACTTTGTTGTATACCTGGAACAGAACATTGTAAATCAACTAGGCTCCAATATAAAATAAAAAATAGGAAAATACATCACTCAGACACAACAAGGTGGTACCAGTAGGTGGCCCAGTTTCACTGAAGAGGTGTTTGAAGTGCTAAGCTTCCAACGCATCATCTGTAATAAAGCAGTGTGGGTCAGTGAGGTGGTGGTGACAGGAACAAGTGGGAAGCTAAATGTATACATTCACCTGGCCATTGTACCTTATCTCAACAGGGGGTCAACCTAATAATAAAAAGAGGAGTAAAGTGGAGCCAGAGTCTCATAACACAGTATCTAAAATGTCCAGGGGAAAATAAAATTACTTGTCATAGCAAGAACCAGAGAAACTATGACTTAGTATGAGAACAGAAAATCTACCAATACAACACTGAGATGAATCAGACAGTGGAATTATCTGATAAGATTTAAAAGCATAAAACTGCCTCTGGAAGAAGTTGTGAACTCTCTCAAAGTGAATGAAGAAAAAGAAATTCTCAGCAAAGAAACAGAGTTATAATAAAAGATTAAAATTGAAATTAAAGTGTTAAAAAAAACACTGAAACAACAACAATGAAAAAAAATTTGCTATATGAACTCAAGAGTAAAGTTAAGATTATAGGATAGAAACTGTAAACTTGAAGGCAGATCAGCAGTATTTATATAGGCTAAATAAAAGAGAAAAAAGAGATTAAAAGAAATAAAATGAAGAGAGCCTCATAGATCGGAGGGATAATAACAGAAGAGCTAACATTTGGATAATTAGAACCTTGGAGAAGAGAGAGTGGACTGAGAATGTGTTCAAAGAAATATGGTCTGAAAACACTGAGAAACAGCAAAGACATAAACATACAGAGTCAGGATAATACAAACTCAGGATAGATCGTAGGATAATACCGAAGACATTCACACCAAGGAATTCAGTATTAAACTTCTGAAAACACAAAGAAAAACTGAAAGTAGCCACAGGAAAATGGTGTGAAACTTATCAGGGAATGTTAATTCCAATTAAAACAGGTTTCTCATCTGAACCATGGAGGCCTGAAGGAGGGGCACATTTAACAAGTAATGACAGAAATTAATTCTCAATCACAAATTTTACATCCAGCAAAAAATATCCTTTAGAAATAAACGGAAAATCAACACATTCTCAGTTGAATAACAACTAAGAAATTTTGTTTTCATGATCCTACTCTTAAAGAAGGACTAAAGAAAGTTACTTAGAAACAAAATGATAATAGAAGGTTTAGAGCTCCAGAAAGAAAATAAAAACATCAGGATGAGTAATACTTAGGGTAAATATATAAGCTGTCCTTAACATGAGTTTATTAAATAACATTTGATGGTGGAAGAAAAGACTGTAACGCCATTTGTTGTGGCGCTCAATGTATGGAGAGGAAACATTCAAGGTAATTTTACTTAAAATCAGGGTAGCTAAAGGGACCTAAATGGAAGTGAAACTTCTATACTTCAATAGAAGTGACAAAACATCAATGCCAGTAGACTGTGATAAGTTAACTATGCATCCTATAATACCTAAGACCCTAAAAGCACTATGAAAAAGGTACATCAAAAGTGTCATAAATAAAAATACATTCTAGAATGTGCTCAAGTAACCTACAGCCAAGTAAGAAATGTGAAGGAGAAAAATCAAAAGAAATAGAAAACAAATGACAAAATTGCAGATATAACTTTATCATATGATTAAGCTTAGATGTAAATACACCAAATAAATGGCAAAGATTGGTAGAGTGGATTAAAAGATAATACATAGATATCAATATATATGGAGAATATATAAATACACACATTATATATTATATATACACACACACATACACACACACACAATACATGCTACACAACAGTAGAATATACACTAATTTTAAGTGCTCACAGAACATTCACCAAGAACATTGGGCCATTTTTTAAAAATTGAAGAAATTTTAAAGAACTGAAATCAAATAGTGCTTTTTTCTGACTTGTTGTATTCAAACTGGAAATCAATACCAGAAACATAATTTTGTTAAATCTTCAAAAACTCAGAAATTAGACAACAAACCTGGAATTAATGCATGCATCAAAGAGGAAGTCTCAACAGAAATAAAAATAAATAGAACTGAATAAAAATGAACATACTAAAATATCTGTGACACAGCTAAAATGGTACAAAAGTGAATATTTACAGCACTGAATTACACATTAAATTACAGCAGAAAACCTACTGCTTACACTTAAGAAGAGAAAAGGTCTAGAAATATTAATCTGAGTTTGTACCTCAAGAAACCCCAGAAAAAGAGCAAAATAAGTGCAAACTATTAGGTAGTTAGAATAAGAAAAAGGAGTCCAGAATGGTGGTGGCTAAAAGATAAATAAGTTGGAAAAGCCGAGAAAATAGAACAAAGGAAGGTCCCAGGACCGGAGTAAGAACCTCAGGTAAAACAAACAGTACAGTCCTCCTAGCTAGCCCAATTTTCATAGGGCAGGCTCAGTGGGAGGAGAAAAAACCATATAAAAAGAGGAGCCAAAATTGGGCCAGGGGGCTTCTCTTCTTTTGAGTTGGCTCGCCTCATGCCTCAAGGATGTATTTTCCTTTGCTTGCTAAATAAAACTGAGCTGTAACACAGAGTTGTAACACTGGTCCATATGAGGAAATTACACAGGGCTGGTCCATCCATCGCGTCAAATTTTGTTGTGATGAGACAGAACCAAGGAAATTACACACTCCCCCAACAAAACCAAGCAAATGAAAAGAAATAATAAATATAAAAGCAGAAATCAATGAAAATGGGGATAAGTAAACACTAGAGAAAAATCAAGGAAACAATAATTTGGTTTTTCAAAAATATCCATTAAACTGATAAACTTGCAGCAAGACTGACAATTATAAAAAGAGAGAAGATACAAATAATATCAAGAATGAAATAAGTGATATCACTTTAGATCCCATAACCAGTTAAAAGATAAGTGATAATGAAAAATAATATAAATAATATTAAAGTCACAAATTCAATTCACTTAAAATAGACTAAGTTCTCTGAAAACCATAGACTACCTAAAATCAGCCAAGATAAAAATATACAATCCAAGTTAAAGAAATTCAACTTAAATAAAAAGCTTCAACAATGAGATCTCCAAACAGCTTCACTAGACCTGGAGATGTCTACCAAACATTTAAGAAAGAACTGACACTAATTTTACAGAATCTATTTCTAAAAACAGAGTAGGAGGGAACACTTCCCAACTCATTTTATGAGGATAGCTTTAACCTAATAGTAAAAGATAGGACAAGAAAGGAAACCTATAGATCAATACAGCTCACAAACATAGATGGAAAAATCTTAAGAATACTAGTAAATCAAATCAAACAGCATATACAAAGAATCATCATGACCTAGTTGAATTTATTTCAGATACATAAAGTTGGTTCAACATTTGAAAATCAGCCAGTGATCAACCACTTTAATAGGCTAAAGAAGAAAAATATCAATCGATGTAGAAAAGGTCTTTAACAAAACCCAACACTCATTATGACGAAATTTTTTAGTAAATCAGCAATAAAGGGAAATTCCCTCAACATGATAGCTAATGTTATACTTACTGGTGAAAAACTGAATCCTTTCTCTCTAAGATTAGGAACAAAGCAAAGATGTTTGGCATTATCACTCTTATACAATATAATACTTGAAATTCTAGCTATTGCAACAAAGAAAAAAAATCATACAGATTGGAAAGAAACTATTCCTAATTGCAGACAACATGGTTGTCTATGTGGAAAATCCCAACAAATTACAAACTAATTTTCAGAACTAATAAGTTAAGTGTTTAAGTACAGAATTAAGCCCCCTAAATTAATAAGGTTTCTATATACTAACAAAAATATGTGGGAACTAAAATTTAAAACCTGATCAATTTCAATCACTTCAAAGAAAATTAAGCACTTACGAATCAACTTAGCAAAACATACACAGGATCTGTATGCTCAAAATTACAAAATGCCTATAAAAAAATAAAAGATTTAAATAGGTTATCTATCATGTTCATTTATTAGAATATTCAGCATCGTAAAAGATTGTAATTCTCCTCAAGTTGATCTATAGATGTAATGAAATTCCTACCAAAATCCCAATAAGACATTTTGTAGACACAGGTAAACTTACTCTAAAATTTATATGAGAGGGCACAAGCCCTTTTAGGCTTGTTAAAAATATGTTAAAATAAATATGTTAATAAATATGTTAAAAATATGTTAACATAAAAATATGTTAAAAAATTAAATCTGTGGTGAAGTAAGACACAAGGTAGGCATGTTTATAAAAGGGGAGCTCAGGGTAGTCTTACGGTAATGGAACTGTTCTTTATCTTGATTATGATGGAGCCACAAATCTACATACGTGATAATACTGTATGGAACTATACATACAAGGGCTTCTCAGGTGGCTCAGTGGCAAAGAATCCACCTGCCAATGCAAAAGATGCAGGTTCAATCCCTGGGTTGGGAAGATTAAGGAAATGACAATCCACTACAGTATTCTTGCCTGACAAATTCCATGGACAGAGGAACCTGGTGGGCTAGAGTCCGTGGGGTCACAAAAGAGTCGGACATGACTTAGTGACTACACAACAACACACACACACAAACAAGAACAAGAAAAATGGGAAATCTAAACAAAATGGCTGGATTGGATCAATGTCAGTAACCTGGCTCTGATATTATACTATAGTTTTGCAAGATATTATGGGGGATAAGGGATACTTGGGATCCTTCAGTATTATTTCTCATGAATGCTTATAAATATACAATTATCTCCAAATAAGGGATCTCTCTGAGTTTAGTGCACCTTAGTTTTCAGAATTTCTGGGGTCTCACTTCTCTTTGATATTTATAAAAGCCTCTTCCCACGAACTTTGAGATATTCTGCCTGAAATTGTTAGCGGTGTTTTAGGGGATTAAATAATAATGGCCACCATTTGTCCCAACGCATATTCCCACAGAACCCATCTTATTTCTAGCTCACTTGTATTTTTCTTCTAGCTACCTCTCATTCAACCCAAACATGGAACCCAACTCTTTTCTATAGGTTCCCTAAAGTGCCAACCCCTCCCCACAAATAGCTAGCTAGCTATAATTGACTTGGGGCAAATAACTACAACACCACAAGGGGTTGGCATCCCAGAAACATCTAAACTGCATACTACATATCCATAATCTAGGTTTTCTTAGTCAACCCCACCACAGTGAAAATGGCATGGACTGAGTCTCCTCTTCTGAGCACTGGGCTCTAGCTCTCCTCCCCTCCCCCCACCCTCAACTTGACCACCTTCTGACCTTTTCCCTTCTTTTCTTTTCCCTTTCTCTCCTTAAACTGGGAACCATGAAAACTAATCATAAACCAAAGAATCCAACTATTTTTTCTACTTCTAGAATAAACAATCTTTTCTGAGATTATTTCACGTAATCTTTAGAACATAAATGAAGCTGCTTTTCCTAATATGCTTACTATATATATAAATACACACACACACATATAAATACACACACACATATAAATACAAAACATGACTGAGCAACTAAGCATACAATTATATACATATTTATTATGTGTATGTAATTTTTAAATACCACTTTTCTTTGTTGTAGTTAGATAATGGGAAGACTAGCATATCCATTAAAGCCTTTCCATTCTTGGGAAAGTTTTTATAATTTGACTATTCTTTCTTTGACTCAGAGATATCTAAACTGGTATCTTGAACATATGCTCTTATTATGTATCCAGAACAATACAGCTGCTTGGAATATTTTTGAAGGTTGCATTTTAGAGAGAGAAATACCAGGGGAAATTGTATGGGAAAATAAAACTATTCAAGGCCATGTTTAAATAAAGTCATATTCTCTATTCCATTACCAAGCGATACATACCATAGGCCAAATTCTGCCCTAGGTTATATGCACGCTGCTCTTTCTGACTTTAGTGGGAATTGTTCATGTATAACTGAAGGCTTCAGTTAGCCCTGTGGGCACAGAAATGCCTACCCTCAAAAGAAGCAAAAATTATCTGTCTTACTATATTTGGCTTTTATATGAAAGTGATATAATATAAATGACAATTCCATTAGATAATATAGGTTTTAAAAAGCACTACCATCAAATTTTAACCATTAAAAATTTGACAGAATTACCATAGTGGCATTTGCAAGACCAGAGATTGTTCAAACAGATAAGTAGATGCTGGAAAATACTTTTTGTTGCAATTTTTGATTTTACTAGTATACAGAATAATGTGCACTATAATATTTGTATGTATTTTCCTTTTGTATATATCATGCATTTTATAGCTACTGGGTGAGAGTCAACCACTTTCTGGCAAGAAAAATTGCTAAATTTTTCAAATAGCAGTTTCTAAGTTTAAATGTTAATTTATCCATGGTTTGCTTTAGATTTTGATTAGAGGTGTTTTCAGAGGAAAGATCTTACTGAACTTAAATTTTTGCTATGAAATATTAGACTGATAACATTCAGACTTGTAAAGTCTAAACACTGCAATGAGAGGCGTGATGATCTTTTTGCACATATTAACTAAACAAATATGTTCTTTTGATGTATACATTATATTGTGTATATACTAAGGTAAATAACAGTTATGAAACACAATGGATTAGAAGCAGGTGACAAACCATGGGTTGCCTGTCAGAGGGAGAAACAAAATAAAAATAAAATATTCATAGCTCTATGTAAACCTCTAAGCCACTTTTTCCAGCCTTCTTTATTTAATACATGATATATTTCTTTCTAAGAAACTCAGACCCCTCTTACCCTTACAAACATCTTATGCTATTCACATATCCCAGGAATTGCTCACCTATTCCTGGTATACAGACTTCCTTCCTCCTCTTCTCTACCTAGGTAAAAGCCTACTTCCCTTTAAGAGTTCACTCAGATCCTACATTCTTTATACATCCTTCCTGACAAACCTGAATTGCAGTAGGCCCTTTCCTATTCTAAATTCTGATTATTTTATTACACATTTTGCAATCCATCAAGGAAGGAAGAAATAATACTTGGGCCCTGCCTCAGAGCAATGAAGACATGCTGGAGTGTGGGCATCTGAATATTTTTGAAAGTTTCTCAGTGATGCTAATGATTATTCTAGAGTTGAGAATTACTGCTCTGAGCTGCAGTCTAGCTTATAAGTACTGAATATCAAAAATCGAAGTCTCTTCCAATGTATCTCTTTGGGCAAATGAAACTACTATTCATACAATCATCCAAAAGCCAATAATCTGGGATTTATAAACATCTCCCTTTACCTTAACCTGTACTCTCTTTCAATCAACGAGTCCTTTGATTTTAATTCCTAAATAGATTTTAAAGCTGACCACTTCTCTGTGTATCTATTATTGCTAACATAGTTCAAGGTATATCTCACCTGGACTCTAATGGTAACTTAACAATCTTTTTTTCTTGTCCTCATACAAATTTTTCTTCTTCACTGCAACCAACATCTGTCCTGGCCATATATTTTCCCTTCTTCCCCAACTTCTTCCCTCACCCCCTGTTCCCTATATAAAGTATTTCAATAGAGTGCCCTTGAAAGAAATCCAACATGACCACAGTGATCTTTAAAACATAGTATCTTTCAGTGGCTCTGGCTTCATTTCGCAGGCTGCTCTGCTTAGGCCGCTGCACTCCACCCCCGCACTGTACCTCAGATCAGCAGAGTCCCTTTTTGCAAAGGGCATGTGCACTATGTGCTACCCGTGTACGGAATGTTCTTCTCTACTCCGGTTGCCTAGTTCAGTTCCATATGTTCTTTTGAATACATACTACCAGTTAAATGGCGACAATCCCAGAAAGACAGATTGAAGTCCTAATCCCTGTGCCTGTTAATATGACCTTATTTTGGAAGAGTTTTTGTGGATATAATCCAGTTAAAATGAAGTCATACTGAATTAGGATGGATGCTAACCCAGCATGACGGGTGTTCTTATAAAAAGAGAAGACTGACACACGATCATGTGATGTTAGAGCCAGAGATGAGAGCAATGCATCTAAAAACTAAGAATTGCCGGTAAACACGAGGAGCAGCAAGTAAGGCTACCCCCCTATAGATTTCAGAAAGAGCATGGTCTTGCAGATTCCTTGATTTCAAACTCCAACTGGAAAAGAATACACTTTTGTTGTTGTAAGCTGCTCAGTGTGTGATTTTTAGGGAAAGCCCAGAAAACGAATACACACATCTAACATAATTTCCTCAAAGTAAGCCTGTCTTGACTTCTGAGATTTGATCAAACTGTCCTTCAGATGATCCCATAGAACTTATCACAGTCATAATTTGGCTTTCATTGGTGTGATTATTTGTCTTTTCTTTCTAATGAACTGTAAGCTCCATCACAGCAGACTGTAAAGTATCACTACTTCATCAGGCATTTTTTTCTTTACATGTCACATTTATGGTAGAAGTTAAATAGGTTGGGTTTATCTTTGTTCCCAATTGTCATGAGTATCTAGCATTTCAAGGAGTTACATCATTTTCCTAGGGTTGCACAATTTTTAAGTAAGATATCAGGAATTGAACTTTGCCTTTTTACTAAATATGATGATATTTTAAAGTCCCATGCAAAGAGAAAAATTAATTTTTACTTGGATGGTTTTACCTTTTTCTAATCAAGTGGTAAAAATTCCACCTTCTTATTTTTACTGTACTGTTACAGGGCTTGGTTCTGTATGTCATGGATCAGGTGACCAGGGAAGGTTGAGTAGAATATTCTTTCTTTAGTCCACCATGGTCTTTCCTGACTGTTATAAACCATAGAGATATTGAGAACATAACATAAAATTACATTATGTTATGCATTAAGCCACCTGTATCACTGAGAGTATAATCGTAAAAATATATTGATCTTAATTATTTGTACAAATCATGTAAATATGTGAAGCATTATAAACATTGACATTACAAATATGTACAAACATGTATGAAAATTAATTTATATTTACTTTGCAAATATGTCTCTTCAGTTCTTGGTTTTTGTCAAGGGGACGTTTAGAGAATTCTGATACTCCTTGTACTTCTGACACAAGTACTCCTTGTATCTTTACAGTGATCTAGGTTCATAGCAATTTATTATTTTTTATGTAAAGGTCAGAGAAACTTGAGATTTTAAATTCAGACAGAAAATTTAACCTTGGCAAGGCTCCTTTTTTAATCCGGTACAACTAACTTATGCTCAATATTCACAGCTTTTAATATCATTTTTAACTGATTATTCTAAAAAGCTTCATTAAATTCTATTGATCTTTGTTTCAAATGACAAACTATTCCCCTAACTTGGGTGATATTCGACTGACTAGACACAAACAGAAGGCTTTCATATACATGTAAATAATTACAGCTTAAAGCAATAAAAAGTATTAAAGGAACCATATGGATTGAGATTCTCTTGTGGTAGCAATTGAGGTGGTGCTCCCAGGAGAATCCCAGTACACAGAGCTTCCTGAAATGAATGAAGAAGCTTCCATGAGGTTGCAAGAACAGTTTATGTTCCCTCAATCAATAGAGACATGGAAATACCTTTATAAAGTGTGCACATGGGCATACACTCCAGAGATTAATTGAGAGAGTTGGTTTATCTATTCTAACAAATGTTGGTTAAATTGCATTTTATTTTTCTCCAGAACCATCAATAGTTTCCCTTTTTCAGATTGAATACATAAATCAAAAGAACATATTTCATGAACAAACTATGATTATGAAACTCCTATTCTTCATCTATTGATCCCTGAAACTTTATTTACCCATGCATTTTTTTTCCCTTCTCTGTATTAGATTAGAACTGCTCTTTTTCACATTATTGTAGCTAGGACCATCTGTGACTCTTGACTTGTCAGTGTTTCAAGGAGTCCTCAAAATAGCATAGATGTCGTGAAAAACTCATTGCTAAACCAATTCTTGCTTCCACACTTGCAATATTTCATCAGCTTCTAATTATAGAATACTACTACATTTCAGCATAATTACTAAAGGGTTACTAATGATTCTTTGATGCTATTCGTCTTATCAAATATGTAGAACTATTTAAGGGAAAACTGTTTTCATAGGAAACTCTAAGGTTTTACTTTTAAATGCTACACAACAGAATGCCAATATCCTTCCAAGCTGCTTTACTCACCAAGCCCTAACAAACTGCTGAAGTAAAATCCTTTTACATATTCTAAAACTTAAAAAAAAAAAAGAAAATCCAAAGAGATCTCTTAAAATAACCATAACATGCTGATACAATATGAAAACGAAGCTTTAAAAAATCTGCTAATGTTATCAGTGTTCCCCATTTGATAATAAAAAGTCTGAATTGATTTTTTTCCAGTTTTAGTACAAAAAATATGACATAACGAATTTCAGCTTGATATAATTTGAAATAGCCAATATATTAAACCCCAAAGTAAAATTTAAATTGGCAATCATGTCAGATTCAAGTCCCTGAATGAATATTAATTTAAAAACTAATCATTTTCCAACAGGTTGAAGCTTCAAAATGCTAGTTCTTGAATAAAAGCTGTTAGATCCATTACAGTAATATCAGGCATTTTTTTGTTTAGGAAAATAGACCTCCAAAATTTGGAATGTCTGACTCTTCCTAGCACCATTTTTTTTTTTTGCCCAGGGATTTAATTATTTAAAACTCATTTCTTTTTTTAGATTTGGGAAATAAGAATTCTGATTTTACTGATGGAAAGCTGACACTAAGTGAACTCTCTGAGGTAAGGTGTAAGGCCAGATCGGTTAATTAATTTTATGTCACTATGTCTATGTAAGTTAAATTCTGGTTCTGAGCCAAATCCATGAGTAAAGGTATTTTAGTTTTATAGACACACACACAGACACATGCACATACCATGTAAATTAATTGATTGTGGCCATATTGGAGGATGAGTAAAGATATACATATACACATTAACTATAGACTTGCACTTTTAAACTTGACTAGGCCAGATTATCAAGTATGTGTTCTATCCTATGCCCAAGACAATGAAGGCCCTGATCCCCAAATCAAACAGAATTTGGATGCCCTAGATAATAAGGCAACAGAGAATAAGTTACATTTCACATTTAAAATATATTCTTTGCAGTTAAATAGTGAAAGAGTTACAAGTTGCACTTGTCCATATCTTGGCCAAGAAGTCTACCAAAAACATTGCTATGTAAATTCCAGACCCCAGAGGGAAGCAGGGGGAAAAGCATAAACCCAAGCATCAGTTGAGGAGCTGGCTGTGTCACTTAACCATGTCTGTCCAGACAAACCTACACAAATTAACAGCTTCCCACACTTCTTTTCAACAAAGAATTCCAGGAAGCCTTGTTTTGCACATCTAGTCCAATCCTCTTATCACATAAGAAAACTGAGCTAAGTATATTTGTTAAGACTACTGAGTAGCATTATCTGAGTCAGATTTCTCTTCTCCTTACCTGTTATTCTTCCCACTTCTTTTTGTATCATTTTTTAGGAATGAGTACCTTCTTTATTAAGCATCTATAATATAACTTTATAAGTATCTTAATATCTTAAATGTATCAGAAGTGAGAAGTGAAGGTGTTAATCGCTCAGGCATGTCCAACTCTTTGCAAACCTGCCAGGCTCCTCTGTCCATGGAATTCTCTAAGCAAGAATACTGGAGTGGGTAGCCATTCCATTCTCCAGGGGATCTTTCTGATCCAGGGATCAAACTCAGGCCTCCCACATTCCAGGCAGATTCGTTACTGCCTGAGCCACCAGGAAAGCCCAAATGTGTTCAGACTTGTGTCCAATTTAAAGGAACCCTATGCAGATCCCCAGTTAAAATAACTGCTCTTTAATTTTTATTTGAATGAATACAGATCTCCAAAATGCTGGGTATCCCCACATCTATCAATAAATACCAGATGAATAAAACCCAATCTGCATGATTTTTCTGCTTTATGACTGTTTTGTTCTGTAGTTTTAATGTAAAATGTAGAATAGGGATTTAAAAAAAAAAAAACTTATGTAAAAAATAAAGAGGAGCACAAATTGGAAAGGACAAGTTTTCTCTTGATAGTCAAATAGTTATGAAATAAAGGTGTCTCATTAAATCGTAAGTACTTTAGCCTTTCTTGAAAGAAGGCGAGGATTTAAAGATTTATAAAGAAATTTTGCCTAAACTAGGAAGTGACTCATATTTGACATGTATTGAAATGATAATGCTGATTTCAATAGGCAGTCTAAGAGCAGCTGACTCCTAGGGGAGTAATTCAGTCATGGTTACTTCTTCACTTTTAGATTTTTAAACTTTCTTTGTAAAGCTTTTAATGTACTACTGCCTGCCAAAACATGGCACAGTTTCACAGGTAAGGCAAAATAAAGGCAAGTAAAAAGCATTTGTTCATCATTACTGATACAAAACTATGCAACAAATAAATATACTCATTTGATATCTTCTGTAGAGTCCACTTATTCAGTGGTTTCTATTTCCATGTTTTTATAACCCAATTCTGGTTCTGGTACACTGGTAGCAGGCAGAATGGACAAGATATATAATAAGTCCTGTATCTGCTAACTACTGAATAAATGAGAGGCAAGCATAAACAGACTGAATCCATCATTGTGATAGATATCAGACGTGACCCACCTTTCTGCAGGTCCTCTCAACCCTGGTGGCATGGAAACCCTGCTCCCTGCCAACTGAATTTGCTAAACTCATATCCTATCAAAAAGCAGAGTAGATAAGCCTAACGTACTGATTGAAGATCACTTTGTCAATACCTTCCTATGGAAATCAATCATTTCCTCTCTGCGTTCAATCATCTCCCTGTGTTCCTATTTTAAATGTCCTTTTTAAGGCTTTTAATGCAATGCAGCGCACATGCATAGCAGAACTTCACAGTTACTATCAGACCAAACAAAGATATGTTTAAAGTGTATTTAATCCTCAATAATAGTATCTACACTGAAATAGACTTTAAAATCCAAATAACAATTCTCAAGACACTTTAAGTGGAACCTGGGACCCCTTGCAGCAGTGCTTGTGTGAACGAATGAAAGTCACTCAGTCGTATCTGACTCTTTGTGACCCCATGGACTATATAGTCCATGGAATTCTCCAGGCCAGAATACTGGAGTGGGTAGCTTTTCCCTTCTCCAGGGGATCTTCCCAACCCAGGGATCGAACCCTGGACAAATGTCCTCTGGAGCAACAAATTGCAAAGAAACTATAAAAGACTAAAAATAACTGTGTACATGTTCAGTTGGGGCAAATTATGGACAATAAAAGAAGATGGAAAAAACCCAAGTGTCACTTCTGAAGAGCTGAGACCAAAAGCAGGGTGTTGCACATGTCCCATGCACATAGCATCACCAACGAGGTAGCAGACCACCTAAGCCACCCCTCTGGTCCGACCCTAGACCTGCTCCTATTCTCACCACTTATAAGGAATCAGCTTGCACCTCACCTCAAAGAGTGAGCAAGGGAAACTGTTACTTGCTTTTGGTCCCCCCTGCTACAGCAGGGGACCCAGTAAAGGCTTGCCTGAATTATTTGTCTGGCCCCTAATCAATTTCTATTAAGGAAGCCAAGAACCATGGTAATAACATAAGGAAGTCTACCTGCTTCAGAGTTGGGGGGAATGTGATAAATCAAAGATTTTCATAAAGTACACAAGGCTACAAATGTCCTCTAGTGCAAATAGGGTTTGCATGGACCACACTGGGGTACCCCTATGAGAGCATACTCATGCTGATGCTCAACACTTTGGCCACCTGATGCGAAGAACTGACTCATTGGAGAAGACCCTGATGCTGGGAGAGATCGAAGGCAAAAGGAGAAGGCAACAGCAGAGGATGAGATGGTTAGACAGCATCACCAGCTCAATGGACATGAATTTGAGCAAACTCTAGGAGATAGTGGAGAACAGAGGAGTGTGGTGGGCTGAAGTTCAGGAGGTTCAGAGTTGGACTGAACAATATTGAGAGCATACACTGGGAACTATGGTACACAGTACCTCTGGTGTAAAAGGCAAGGGTGACTTTAGACTGCACTGGACCCTTCCAGAGCCCTAAAGAAACCAAAGAATAAACTGTCTATTCCCGAGAACTATAAAATAGCAGCCATCTCACAGTTATCTCAGCCTTTAGCAACTTCTAAGGCAAATACAAATTGTTGTTGACAACTAAAGGAATCATATAACACCTTTTGAGTGCCTGATGTGTAAAGTTCATTAGTTCTAAGGTCAGCATTTTAAATGCAACAGTCAAATTGTATTCATATTATAAGAGACTACCTAGAAAAGACAGCTATAAAATCCAGGCCAAGGTCTTAATACTGCACGACTATTAAAATTAGTACTAGACAGCAAAAGAGCCGTTACACATTTTTAAACAAAATAAAATATACTAAGCAAATAAAACAAAACTTTCCTGAGGATATTACTCCAAATGGGACTGTCCTAAGCATCTGCAGACATTTTCACTGCAATTTTAAGGGGGAAATACTGGTATTTCAAAAGATACATCATTAGGTCATTTAAATATTGTTTTTCTTTAGTTGTCACTTACAAATACTTAAGATTTGAAAGGTAGTGCTTCACATCTTATGGGATGATGCCATTTAAAGGGAAAAAAAGGAAGATGGATCCTTGTGCTTAACCAAATGTTAAATATTTTTTATTTTACTCACCTGCACACTAAGATGAATCCATTTCTTCACAAGAATTCTCCCCAGTGTCATTACTTTTATTGGAGGCTGCAAACCATTTACTGTGCGGTAATAAAACATGGTCTCTTTCTCAGATATTGTAAGTTTGAATACAATCTGCCCATCCGCTGTCTTTTCTATAACACACCTTGGGAAGCAACCAGAAAAGAGAAAAAAAGGTCAGTTTCCAACCAAAAGACAGGCTATGACATTGTCCAGTGATGGTGGCGCAACGGATCCCAAACTCTAATCAAAGGTCACAATGAACAAGTACCTGAAGGTCGTCATATACAGGGCAAGCTTTCTTTCAATTAAGAGGCCCTTTAATTTCAATAAAGATAGAATTCTTAGTTACAGTACATCTGCTAGAACCTTCACTCCCTTTATTAGAGATTCATGGTGGCAACTCAAGTGGCTGAATCATCCTGCAAAACCAATATTTAGCCTATTGGCTCATTAGCTCCTCTGCCATTTCTTTTATAGGCAGTGGCACAATACACCATATTCTGCTTGGCTATTGAGCCACCAGAGCAAATCATTTTCTCCTCCTATTTTTTTTTTTTATTGTAAAGATAGTTTAGTGTCCATAGAAGGCTCTAAACTACTAGCCCTGAAGTCAGAATCGCTCTATTTAATTCCCATGATGAAATGGAGAATGGACAACTATAGTCTTTATTTAGCTCATCATCAACTGGCCAGAAGCCAAAGCCAGTGTCTGTAAGACGACTGCCCAGCTCGCCATGACCACAAAGCCCAACTGGGGCACTGAGATCATGGTAATGATCTGGGATGAAAGGTCACGAAATCTTCTAAAAATACAGTGAAATATTTTGATAAAATAGAAGAATTTTCAGAAAATTAACTGTCACGCCAGTTATCAAATCATGTTATTTTTAAAAATCACTTATATCCTGATGACAACAGCACTATTTTCTCATCCCTTTAAAAAGACATGTTTTATGTTTTCTATATTCTCTACTGATTTATGTTTGAAAGTGAAGTTGCTCAGTCATGTCTGACTCTTTGTGACCTCATGGACTATGGCCTATCAGACTCCTCCATTCATGGGATTTTCCAGGCAAGAGTACTGGAGTGGGTTGCCATTTCCTTCTCCAGGGGATCTTCCCAACTCAGGGATCAAACCCAGGTCTCCTGCATTGCAGACAGATGCTTTACCATCTGAGTCACCAGGGAAGCCCCGATTTATGTTTCGTATAAGTGATTTTATTTTATACTAATTATATCATTGCATGTGCCTAGCCACTCTGTACCCACTGAGAAGAAACAGATATGAACCTGAGCCCATTTCCAATTACATTTCAATCTAGCAGTTCAACTTTTGCAGAAGAAAGAAGAATCTCCTAAGGAGATTAGTCCCCCAAATCTGCTATTCAAAGAGAAATATCATGAACATTAAGCACAAATATCTCTTCCAAGTTACTAGCTATTAAAGATGCTCGTCAGCCTGCATCTCACAGCCAGGAGCTCAAGGAGGTGGTATATCCCAAAGTGGAGAAGATCATCAAGTCCCAGAGGAGTCTGGGCTCCTTCCTTCACCCAGTTTTCTCTTACTCAGCTAAGACATCTCCAAGATAATGTCTGATCCTGGAACCCAACCTTCTCAAGGTTCTTAAGAGGCCTTCCTTGCTGTTCTGTTATTGTGCTGCTTTGGAAATAACACCCATCCATCTGTCTTCCTATCAATCATGAGTTGTCTGACAATAGCAGCATAGCCTGGTATATAGTAGATCCCCCCACCCCCCAAAAAAATGACGAGTTAGTGATCTGAGTATGAAGAATGAAAGAGGCAAAGATAAGATTGGGCCAACCCAGAACTATTGCTAAATATGTTTTTAAAACTTTCCTTAAAGGGCACATTTTTCTCACAAATCATTCCTCCTCATTGGCATTCTTTCTTTCTGAGAGTTGAGAGGTGATGATATGATCAGAGAATACTTAACAGTTACTATTTCACTCTCACTTTTTTACTCTATTTTGCACATATATTTGGTGATAAAGTTATGAAAAATATATTTTATATAGGGCAAATAGGTTTAGTTGACATAAAGATTTTATATAAAGTGGAGATATGATTTTATGAAAACTCTATTGTGATTCAGCAGGTGAATATTTCTTCAGTCACTGGAATTAAAGTTTCTCTCTATCCTCACTTCTATGTCTTAAACAATCCAAGAAGAGATTGCCTCCATTCGTTTTCCTTGAGTTTAAATCTACAAGTTAGAATTTGACCATTACTCAAGAATGTATTTGCCAAATGCAGGCTTATTTCCCCAAGCTTACTGAAAATGCATTTCTTAATATGTTATTGATTATCTTCCTTGCTATTTTGTTTGCTTGTAAACATACTTGCTTTGGTAGATAATGAATGTGAGAGGAAGGCAGGTAGCAAAATATTTAGGAACTGGATTTATTTTGCTCCTGGATAAACAATAATTGGATAATCCATGTTTTGTTTGTTTTACTTATCTAGTACAAACACCGCGAAATTCCCTAATTCCCACAGGTATTTTAGTTTTGAGAATGGAAACGACCTTGATGCTTGGAACTCTCAAAACCGTAAACCATGTGCTACTGCCTCTATAAATATTCCTCTGTCTTATTTATACAAAATGATACCAATAGAAGATGAATTTTGTAGAGACATATCCCCTGGAAAAATTCAGAAAAAATAACTTCATCCTAGCCATATTTGTCAAGAGACAATATTTTAAGACTCTTTGGACATTAGTTATATAAACTAAGTAAGTTGGATTTACTGACATTTCAAACAGTAAGAAAACAGGGTTTTCTTTTACGGTACATACAGATACAGAGGTAATGGTTTGAGATGATTTTCACTCCAAATAAAACAAAATGAAAAAATGCCAACTTTCACTTGGCAAATTAAAACTAAACATCCTAGATATTTAAGTCTTATTTGCTTATGAGATTATAAGACTTTTCTGGTTTGTTTCATGAGTTTTTAGATACTTGGCCAACATACTCATACAAAGAAAACATTACAAGGGGGAAAGCCAGAAGTTCTATGGGAAGAAGAAAGATAAGCAAAAAAAAAAAAAAAGTCTCAAAACTGTCCTATTTATCCTCATTTCTAGATTGGCTCTAAACACTTAAGGAAAACATTGGATATCAGTTTCAGAAACTATTACAGAATGAAAATCAGGTGATTATTAAAAATAAAAATTCTTAACAAAGCCCCACACCAAACTCACCTAAGGCATTTCTGATGGGGTCAATGGCATGAACTTTCGAGAATCTTTTATGCTTTTCTATTTCCTAATAGATGAAAGCAATCTCTTTTCAGACATAAGGTGTCATTCATTTGTTCAACTCATTATAGAACATCTTTCACAATGAGTTAAACAAACATCTCTTCCTAGGAAAACAAGGACGCAGAAACAGTCCCCAGCCCTCAGAGAGTTCACTGCCTAATGACAACTGTATACTCTAGTAAAGACAGGTTGCTTATACAAACCTAGACCAAGACCTTGAAAGTATACATTATTTGTATTACTAGTCCCCATGCCTTACAACTCACAGTGAGCCTGGCTGAGCCTCTGAAAACTAAGACTAAAGATTTAGCTAAACTACTTGGGGAGGTGGGGGGGGGGCGGTTGGAATAAAATGAGCCAGGTATAAACATGTCTGTCTGCCATGAAATTATTTTAACATACTCTTGAGGGTTCACTTCATTCATGGAAAGGGGAAAGCACATTGAATTTAGGGAAAAAAATATTTGGTCAAATGAAGTTGACCAGAAAAGCCTCATGTAGGAGCTGGTCTTCAGTTAGCCTAAATTCCAAAGTGCCTTCATTTCTAGGTTGGAATTCAAGTTGCAATATCCTTGACTCTAACTGATTTTGCAGGACCCTAGGAAAGCTTCTGCCTGCAATGCGGGAGACCTGGGTTCGATCCCTGGGTTGGGAAGATCCCCTGGAGAAGGAAATGGCTACCCACTCCAGTATTCTTGCCTGGAAAATTCCATGGACGGGGGAGCCTGGTAGGCTACAGTCCATAGGGTCGCAAAGAGTCGGACATGACTGAGCAACTTCACTTAGGAAAGCTTACACTCCCTCTGCTACTTACATTACACCTCCTTGCTCAAGTTTCAACCACACAGCTAGGGTAAATGATGCCGCCAGCCTGGGAGCAGGAGGAGAGGCAAAGCAGCTCTGGTGATTTCCAAAAATGAAACTTGCAGAATGGTTATGGGAGTTGGGACTCAGGTCACGCTGGTCTCTGGTGATGCAACCCCTGAGGCCTGCTGAGAAGAGGTTGGTGTAGGTGGGGGGCGATGATCGGTAAGGACAATCCTGAATGCAGAGGCGCTGAGGACAGACCCGAAGGCCCTCAGCTGTGGCAGAGCTCTGACAGAAAGTGCTTTGGGCTGGGATTCCGCACGTCACTTGGGTTGGCACCACCGAAACCTTCTTGAAAGCTGCAACGTTCTCCAGCCTTGGGAACAGGCCCTGAGAGTCAGCCCACGAGATGGAAGCAAAGTAGGCAAAGAGCCATGTTTCAGGGACCGGAAACAAGAGGCCGAAGCCCAGAGAAAGAGCCAGGCAATTCATGTTGACTCAAAAGCATTCTCCTCTGATTCAAGCGTTCCTAAATAAGTCGGAAGGCCGAGGGCATTGGCCAGCAGCACTTTCTTGCGGGGTGCTTTAAGTAACGTTGAGATAAATCCATTTTCGGGAAACTGCAGACGTGGTTTCACACAGGGGAAACACCGGAGGCTTCCGTGGTGATGGCGAAGACATGAGTAGCAGCTGGTGTCTGGGAATCAAAAGTAGAGTGTCAAGGAAAATCTGCTGTGTCTTTAAAACTTTAGGTGCAGTCTAAGCATGAGGATTCTGAGTCCCTAAGAAACATTATTAAACTTCTTTAAAACACTCTTTAGTACACTGTTTATAGCAAAATACTCATTGGTACCTATCTTCACTGGGTGAATCAAGCACTGGAAAAAGTCCACAGGACAGCCAGTTTGATATACACATATGCACGTTTATTTTATTAATATATTTCCCCACACAGCAATTTCAGATTGCTACTCCACCTCAGGGAATTAGCAGCATCCACTCTCCTTCACAAGATAAAGAACTGTATAGATTTCCTTTACACACACACGGGATGTGGTTAACGCAGAGCCAACCTGCAGATGTCCCGAATAAAGCTGGCAAAGCACTTTGGGCCTTCCCCCCTCATCCCAGCATGTGCGGCAACTTTAAGCTCACGGTAAAGCTGATTAGAAACCCAACACCATCTGTCCGTCCTATGCCTTAGTATTTAGCAAACGTTTGTGAGTTTCCTCATATGACTATTTGTAGGTTACATATGGACCCCTAATACTGTGTAAGTAATTGTATTGATAAATAAGCTGAGTTACCATTTCTTTATTGCATTTCAACGAGGTCCCTCAGTGTGACAAATGGCTCTTCCCAGGACCGCTGTCCCTGGTTGCCTGGCAACACTACGGTAACCCCCAGAAAGTCTCAGCAAATAGGCCACAGCAGAAGGACGACTGCAAGGAAGATTTGGGTGCCCAAGTCAGGGATTCTGCACAGCAAACGCTTGGTTACCTGAAACTCAGAGCGCAGTCTGCTGGCTGGCCCGCCTGGAACTGAACTCCCCAAGCCTTCAGCAAGTGCCTCCAACAGTGGGAGGGACGAGGATGCAGCCAGGCATGCATAATTTTAAAGTAGCAGTGCACCTTATCCTCTAATCCCTTTTTTGCCCCTCCCCTTTCCCCCACTTTTATGCACCTCAATCCTTTTAGCCATGTCATCAAAATGCTCTGCCACTATCAGACAGTAACATAAGAATTCCTAGTGCTCTTTTTTTTGAGCGACAAATGTACTGATGCTCTAAAGCTTGTTGCATTCATAAAGTTTCTGTTGCCCATTCAATGGTCACTGTGTTCTTCACCCCCAGAACACCCTCTTCTAAATGTATGAACAGCATCTGATGTGATTTCTAAATGGTGCATTTGAAGGATCAGAAATTTTAGTTAAACTAAAGAAGCAATAGGACTGCTGACTTTTTAGCTGCTTGATTAGATATGAATATGTGTGTATTTATGAATGCACGGTTGATGTCAATTCTATGTAGTTTTATTACATCCAAAACTCTCTTCAACCATCTGACGTATCTCATCCTAAATGAGAAATAGCCTAAAGCAACTACTACCCCTCCACTGTCTTAAAAATGGAAAGCTCATTTGGGAAACAACTAGCCAACTGCACTTTTATTTTCTATAAGCTATCATATTTAGAGAAATGTTTAAAAATGAAAGAAATGGTTGTATGGCATTCCTTGTTAGTAAGGCAGCAAGAGACAAATTCAAAGTACCATCTCTCAAATTTCCCTTCCAAGAGACTTAAACACAACTCATTTTAATATCAGCTTTACCAATCAGGTGCTTCCTGATTGGTGCTTCCAGAGGAAGCCCTTGAATCTGGGCTTCCAGAGGAAATCTTTACCTTTTGTCAAATTATCCTATTCTCTGTCTTGTTGATTAGTATAATCTTTCAAGGGCAATTTTTTTGAATCAAAAAACAAATGTTACTGTAAAATCAGTTAACATGTAAGAACTTCTGAAAACCTGGAAAAAATGTTTGGAAGTAAAGGACACAGTGATGTAGACAAATGGATTTTTCACACCTCAACAAAACATGCAGCCAGTGTCTGTCTTAGAACATGTTATTCAATGGCTAGTTTCTCTTTATGCCTTATGAATCCAAGGATTAACTAATTTTTAATTGCAGTACTTCGGTGCATTTTTTGGGTCACTGTTCAGGGGATGAGAAATCATCTACCACATAACAACTGATGTTTTGTAGTAGGAAGTCATGACTCAATTTAGACGATCTAAGATTAGTGACTCTGCTCCACATTCAGAAGCTCTTGCCTGTGATTTGCAAAGACAGACAGTGGGCTGATATATCCCTCAATTTCTGCAACTCAGTACTATCAATCTGAAGACACATCTGGTAAATGATTTGGGCACCAGCAGTCCTACCACCACTAGACGGGACTTAGAGATACAGGAAAAAAGCAAGAGTGTCAGAAGGAAAGTTTAGTTAAAAATAAAGAACTATGTGCTATTTTTTCCTCATAGTTCTGTGGATTCGCTATAGTTCTGCTCTGAACTAGCACGGTTGGGGCTGGATACTCTGATTTGGCCTTACTCTGTCATCTAGCAGTTGGTTTGACACCCGTGAGAGTCTACCCTAAGCTCGTTCTGATAGTAGCAGAAAAACGCCCAGTTCAACATAAGATGGGAGACCCTAATGTACAAGTATTATTCAGGCATTTGCTTGTATCACATTTGTTGATGTTCCACTGACAGAGGAAGTCACATGACCAAGCCCAGATTCAAGGGCTATGAAACTGACTCCACTCTTCAAAGAACAGTCACATTGCAAGGGGGCACAGATAACAGAATGGAAAGAACTTGAGACCATTTTGTAATCTACCACAGAGAGTTGAAAGCAATTTCTTTTTCTAATGGTCAAGACATCTTAGAATCAGCATTTCCTTCTTTTGAAAAAACAGTTCCAAAAATGATGTTTTAGTTAGTCAACTATTAGCAAATTCATACTCATTATTATGGAAAAGTTCACTATAATAAACTTGGTTTTTCAAGCCCTTGAGACTTAGGTCTTGTCGATGGGCAAAATCAAGGGGGTATCCTTGGGTTTTTTTTTTAGCATTCATGGATTTTCTATTAAAATTAACTAACTTATGGCATAACTAATCTAGAAAAAGAAAAATGGTGGATGTGTTAAGTAATATTAGATATGAAACAGAGGGTCCAACGTAATTACAAAATAAGAAAATGTTGTAGACAATTTTACGAGAATTAAACCTGAGTTCTTAGGAAAATTGAATAAGTTCCTTAGAATATTTCCAACTTAGAACAGTCAATCAGAAACAGTTGGAAACAACACATTCCATCAACTGCAGAACAGATTATATGTTCATACACTGGAAGATGAAAGCACAATGAAAGAAAAGTGAACTACTACTACAAGAAACAACATGGAAAATCTCACAGACTTGATCATGAGTGAAGTAAGGTAAACACCCCAAGAATGTACTAGAATGATTCCATTCCTATGAAGTCAAAGAGAGTCAAAGCTAATCTGTGGTGAAAGAAGTCAACATAATGCTCTCTTTAAAGCAGAGGAAGAAATGGGAAAGGATTCAAGGAAGCCAGCAGGAGGGTTGGAAATGTCTTCATCTTAATACAGGTGGTGGTTACACAGAGGGATACAGTTTTTGAAGTTTATCAAGTATTACAGTTAAAATTTGTATTCTTTGTGCAAATCATGCTTCGATAAGAAAGAATAAAGTTTTGCTTTTATTTTTTAGTGAATAGTTGAATGATGAATAGTTGAATGAATAGTTGAATGAATAGTTCTATTACAGTCTATAGTTAAATTTCTTCCCATAAGGAAAACAGTAGGCTCAGACAGTTGTGCAAATCAGGCCACACATAGGGGAAACTGTAATTCCAGTTTTTACAAACATTCTTACCATTGGAATAAGAGTATTAAACAATTTATTGTATGAGGTAGTAATAACCAAAAGAGAATGTGTGTGAGAAAGACAGAAGACGGGGAGTGGGAGAAGGACAGAGAATATAAAGCAGACGGGAGAATATGAGAAAGAAAAATTAAAGACCAGTCACACTCATATACATAATGCAAAAAAATTCTGAAGAAAGCATAAGCAAACTGAATTCAGAAATATTTAAAAAGAATAAATCTCCTGACAAAGTTGGGTTTATTCCAGAATTGTAAAATTGGTTTAAAAGTTAAATATATATTAATTCACCATTAAAATAGTTTAAAAATTCATGTGATTTATTGAGGACCAAAATCATGTATGAATTTATTTCTTTAGGACCAAAATTCTTCATAAACTAAAGAAGAAAACTTCTATAATTTGACAGTTCATGTACAAAAACATCAAATAATAAGTATGCTAATTAGCACTTTTGTTAAGATCAGTAGAGAAGGAACACCTACTATTACTGCTGCTAGTCAACATTCAACTAGCCAGTGCATTAAAATAGGTAAAATATAAACTAAAGGACAAACACTGCAAATGATTATCAAATGTCATATATTTCACTAGATAACAAAACCTAACGACAAGTTTTGACCAAGATTCTAGAGAGAAGATGTAAATATGATTAATGCTATTCATCAACTTTGGAACTCTTCTCTCTAGGCACATACTACTTTAACTCCTTGAGAATGGTCATATGACTTGCTTTTGCTGAGAAGTAAGAGCCGCTGCCGGGAGGAAGCTATTAGGACCAGTAAGCAATTTCTTGTGCTCTCTCCCTCCCACTTTGCCACATCCAGATAGTGGCTGCTCGGTCAACCTCGTGCCCTGGCTGGGAAGACATAGATCAGAGTTTGCTTGCCAACCCCACTGGACACAAAGCACGTGTAAAAAATAAACCTTTATTGTTTAAAGGAATTTTTTGAAATTTTAGAGTTGTTCCTACAGGATAATTTAGTTTAATACAAGTGATGCAAAATCAATAAGCAAAAATCAATTGCACTTCTCTATACCAGGTAGAGAATGAAATAAACAAATTAAAAAATATAACTAAAAGATGCTATCCATATTGTAGAGTACTTGGGAACAAATTTTAAAAATGCATTACTGCTATGAAAATATCAAGTTTATTGGTAACATTTAAGAAACTGAAAATAGAGATATTATGTTTTTGGATTCAAAGACTAACACAAGGATGAAGTTTTCATATAGTCATCTATTAATCCAATGCAATTCTTATGAAAATCACAGCAGAGTTATTCATGGAATTTGACAAGCTTATTTCAAAGCATATTGAAAAAGAGCAAGTAACTGACAGTATTCAAGGCACTACAGACATAGAAGGCGGCGAGGGAGGGACTTTGCTAACAGACGCCAAGATGTATTTAGGGGCATGAAGTGTGCAACATTAGTGCAGAGATCGGTGGGGGGTTGAGGGAGTCCAATAGAAACATCAAAAATCACAGGAAATGATTCACACATATGTATAGACATAAGTATACACTTATTTTGTTCCTGTATATCACTAATAGGGCTTCTTTTGTGGCTCAGATAGTAAAGAATCTGCCTGCAATGCTTGCAGTACAGGAGACTCAGGTTCAATCCCTGGGTCAGGAAGATCCCGTGGAGAAGGGAATGGCCACCCAATCCAGTATTCTTGCCTGAAGAGCTCCATGGATGGAGCCTGGCGGGTTATAGTCTATGGGTTCACAAACAGTCAGACAGGACTGTGTGGCTAACACATCACTAAGAAAAGGATGAACTAGTTAGTAAATTTTGCAAGGAAAATTAATTCCCTGTATTGGAAAATACTGATAAAATGAGACTGGATCCCTACTTCTCACTATATACAAAAGTTACTTCCAGATAGATTGAGACTTAAATGTTAAGGAGCAAAACTTGAAAATCATTTGAAATTAAAGAAGATGCTTTAACCACCTTAAGATGGGAACATATTTCTTGAGCTGGACACAAGTACAAAAGACAAAAGATAAATAAATGGGATTACATTAAAATCAAGAACTTCTGGTTCATCAAACGTCCCCACAAAGTGAAAACCTAAGCCACAACATGAGAGATGTGTCATACAAATAAGGGGAAAAGAATTAATACAAAGAATGCTTAAGTGATTTCTGTGAATCCAGAGACAAATATTCCACTTCTTTATAGAAAAAAAAGATGATATAAACAAGGATTTCACAGAATGGTAAATATGAGGGACCAATAAACTTACAGAAAGTGTGGGGCTACATCAGTATTAGGGAAAAGAAAATTAAAACCACAATGAGATTTCATTTTACACATACTAGATCACACAAATTTTAAAATCAGTTCAGTTCAGTCTCTCAGTCGTGTCCGACTCTTTGTGACCCCATGAATTGCAGCACGCCAGGCCTCCCTGTCCATCACCAACTCCCGGAGTCCACCCAAACTCATGTCCATTAAGTTGGTGATGCCATCCAGCCATCTCATCCTCTGTCGTCCCCTTCTCCTCCTGCCCCCAGTCCCTCCCAGCATCAGGGTCTTTTACAATGAGTCAACTCTTTGCATGAGTAGGACAATGCCAATTGTTATGGAGGACACGTATCAAAAGGAACTCTAAATATTTCAAATTGGTGCATATTTTTAAAAGTTGAAACTATGTATATCCTAGGAAACAGCATATTCACACTTATATACATTCATTAGAAAGCCTCAGCACTATGCACCAGGGAGCTTATTCTGTGTGTTCACGGTAGATATTTCTGGTAATGCCTGAAAACTGGAAACCATTCAGTGTCATAAAAAGATGTTTCTAAAAAAAAGCAATATCATTGACATTTTCCTATGACAACAAATTCTGCTATTTGTTGATCTTTTTCATATTTTTATTTCTTCTGCCTTTTTGTTTCCCATGCTTTGTGGCTTTCTGTGATACAAGTTGACTGTTGACACAGTTATCTGACTGACTGTCCAACCAGAGGTTACAATGGGCAAGCCCAATGCATTGAGCATAATATTCTAATTCTGGCTTTTTTATCTTTTCAACAGTTCATGGTAGATGAGAGCTCCTAGCATCTGTCATTGTTGTTTTTTTTTTTTTAATTATATCCGTGCCCTTTTTCATATTTGAAAATTCAGATGGCTAGTTCTTAGATAATTAAGATTATTTAAAGTCACAATAGTCATCACAGTAGGTGCCATATGTGAATGTCTCATATATAGCAGGGACCATGCACATGATTTATACACAATTGTGCATTTATACATACACACACACACAGCCGTCATATCTTCACTATAACTCTAGGAGGTAAGTGTTCTTACTTCATTTCACAAATATGGAAATTGAAGTGTGGAAGACCTCATGCTGTTTGTTTTTGCCTCTTAAAAAATTAACATGTCCAACAGGAGAAGCATTCAAACAATGTTGGTTTTCTTTTTATTTCATGTTCTTTATTTTTATTATGTTTTTCCTGCCATAATTGAAAACACTAGCTATTTTATAAAGACGGAATTAGTTTTGTCAATATAGAAACAATTTGTGCTTTCAAATTATAAAGAGTAAATGTCAAATATGAATCTGTAAGTACAATGTTTTTGACCAGTTTGTCCTACACAGTGTGTAAGTTCAGTTCACTCACTCAGTCGTGTCCGACTCTTTGCGACCCCATGGACGGCAGCACACCAGGCCTCCCTGTCCATCACCAACTCCTGGAGCTTGCTTAAACTCATGTCCATTGAGTGAGTGATGGCATCCAGCCATCTCATCTTCTGTCTGCCCTTCTCCTCCCGCCTTCAATCTTTCCCAGCATCAGGATCTTTTCAAATGAGTCAGCTCTTCGCATCAGGTGGCCAGAGTATTAGAGTTTCAGCTTCAGCATGGGTCCTTCCACCTAGTGTGTAAAGGCGGCACCAGTGCCAAGTGTGATGAGGACACAGGGGTATCAACCGCAGGCTGTGGCCTGGGCTGTGGTCCTGTCAGCCTGAAGGACTGAACCAAGATGATAAATCAGATAGGGTGGCGGGCCAAGCTAGGGTGTGGCTGGCAAATTTAAAATTCAGAAAATGTACACGTAAGGAAGGTATGTGCTAGAGAGGCCAAGAGATCGAGAGAGATGTTGAAAGTAAAGGATTGAGTTGGATCATAATTCCAAAAGAGCCATGCATCCCAACGCTTACTGCAGCTCTATTTACAACAGCCAGGACATAGAAGCAACCTAAACAATGGAATATCACTCAGCCAGAAAAAGGAGCAAAATTGTGCCATTTGCAAAGACGTGGATGGACCTAGAAACCATCACACTGAGTAAGTCACAAAGAGAAAAACAAATATTATATACTAATACACATATGTGGAATCTAGCAAGTGGCACAGATGATCTTATTTGCAAAGCAGCAACAGAGATGCAGACATAGAGAAGAAACGCATGGACACCAAGGGGAGAAAGGTGGGATGAAACGGGAATTGGGATTGACATACATTAACATACACTACTGATACGTGTATAAAGTAGATACCTGGTGAGAGCCCACTGAACAGCACGGGGAGCTCTACCCAGTGCTCTGTGGCGACCCAGCAGGGAGGAGATTCAAGAAGAGGAGATACGTTACACGTAGAGCTGGTTCACTTTGCTGTACAGTAGAAACTAATGCAACATCGGAAAGCAACTACACTCAAAAAAAAAAAAAAAAAGTTTGAAAAGTAAATGACCGAGCTGCTAAGTTGGTACAATAAGATGGATAGAGAAGGCCATGGCTGCAATCATTAGCAGATTGCTCCTGAAACAGACAACAGATTGAGTCAATAGCCAATCTGGAATTAGACATGGCCAGGCATGTCAAGTTGGACCAATCAGATGGATATGCCCTGACATATGTTTGAAGCACATTTAATGAGGAGAGGAAAAACTGACTTTTTTCCCTCTCCTCCACCCCACACATTTTCTCTTTTAAAATCACACAAGTACTATATGAACACTGCTAAAAAAAATTTTTTTTAACATTTTTTAAGCAATATGGAAAGACAAAATTGAAGACTTTATCCTCATCCCACCATCAACTCTTCATTATGCCTCTACTGTTAAAATTTGGACCATTTTCTACAAGCATGAAGTATGTATACTCTACACCAACCAGATTCAACATTGTGAAAAAGTTCAGCGAAGTGTTTCCTATTCTTGAAAATTCCCACCTACTTTCTTTTGCAATTTTCAGAACCAATACAGTCCCTTGCAATGCTTAAAATTCAGAGTCAATTAAATCGCCTTTTTTCCCCAAATAGGACTAAGTCACATATTAATTCTAGGACAATGCCAATAAACCATATAAGGGAACCGTCCTTCCTTGGAGTGAGTTAAGAGTTTCACCCAGGGGCTCAGTGGAAGTTGACTTCTTGGAATGGTTTGATCTTCAGGACCAGACCTAGAATCCTCATAATGGAATATTTCCTTCCTAGAGAATGACAGAATGTCAGAGCCTCTCAGTGTCAAGAATAAAACAAGCCATGAGGAGATAAGTCACGTGACAGCATTACTCATCCAAGTAGCCAGAGATCTGCCCTGAGGGATGTGAGCCCTGGACTTGGGAGACCACAGTGGAAGATGTTTCATAATCAGAAGCAGCAGTCACTGAGAAGATGAGCAAAGAACTATGTCTTACTGGTAATGTTCAGCCCTATCCCCACAAGATGCAGAGAAGCTGTGGTGGGACACAGTATATCTTAGGCAGATTTAAAAAAAAAAAAAAAAGATAAGGTTAAATGAATGAACCACACACTCATCATCACCTGAAGCACTGGGACAGGTAGGACCAGTTAGTGAGTAAGAATGCAAGCGGCAGAGACAGCCTGGGTTGGACCCCGGGCTCTACCACCTGTATTCACTGTGTGTTCTTGGACAGATTACTTAACCTCTTTTGGCTTCAACTTTCTTATCCGTCTTCTACCTCCTAGCATTGTTGGCAAATTAAATGTAGAGAAAAAGTGAAAGTTGAAGTCACTCAGTTGTGTCCCACTCTTTGCAGCTCCATGGACTATATAGTCCATGGAATTCTCCAGGCCAGAATACTGGAGTGGGTTGTCATTCCCTTCTCTAGGGGATCTTCCCAACCAAGGGATCGAACCCAGGTCTCCACAATGCAGGCAGATTCTTTACCAGCTGAGCCATCAGGCAAGCCCTAAATGTAGAAACAATAGACTGGGTTTTCACTGTCAGCTCTCCTTATATTTTTTTTTTCCAATTTATACCTACTGAGTTCTTCTGTAATTGCACATCCAAAGACAGAGAATAAGCACATTTTTAGAAAATACTACCGCAATTTTTCCTGTCATTAGTTTATCACTTTGTTAAGATTATCTTTTGATCTTTATTAACAAATCTACAAATTGCACAGAGAAAATACTACTTCTAAAATAAAAGTGAGCAAATGAGAATCCAGGTTTAAGTCACTTGATGGGCAAATGGCAAAACCCAGACTATCTGGATTAGTTCCAGGAACCATCATTTTTTATTTTTTTACAAAGATTGGACTTAGAGGTTTTTTGAAAGGCTGGGGTATTCAACTGTGCCTTGAGAGTTGACAGTTTTATAGACAGAGGAGAACACAATGAGCCTTTTAAGTGACAGGAACAGCATAAGTGAGGACATCTAGTTTAGAATAAGATTGTCCTACATTTATGAGACACGTATTTCCTGTAGAAATGTATAAATACAATTCAGAGCTCTAAAGTAGATTGTATCGGATTTCCAGATTTTTCTGAGAACGTTCAAAGCATTAACAAGGATATTATAAATAACTTCAGGAGCCGTGGTTTTTTATTCTGTATCTAGGTCCTCGCTGTTCTCAATCTATTGCCTTGATCAAAATTGTTGAACACATGTTCTTATACTTCTTAAATTATGCAAACCCTCAGATGGCCCAGGAATCACATTTGTTTAAGGCATAAAAGCTTTGTGTGGGTATTTCAGGTTGCACCAAGACATGCGGGGAACTTGATACCTCTGATAGTGTGTGGCAGGCCATCTAACTGCTGTCCATTCTTTCTTCTCAGGCTGGGCAAGGGCCCAGACTGAGCCTGGCAGGTGAATTGAAGAGTGGCTTCTGAGAGCCAAGTCTGGCAGGGATGTAACAGCTGCCAGGCTGTACGGGACAGGTAGCAGCAGGCCGCTTAATGGCTGGTGAGCAGGACAAATGGGTGGGTGTGGGTCTCAAAATGACAACGTGGGGAAGGACGGCAGGCAACAGAGCTCAGGATGGAGCTCCAGCCAAGCAGGCGATCAGCAACAATTAAGGCTCAAGTTTCTGCAAAGAGCCACGCTCCTCAGGATGATGAGGGCCTCCCTCTAACCATGTGGGAAAGCCCTAGATTGCCTGAAACCCATGGGTGTGGAGTTTCAATATGCTTTTGAGAAAGTGTCACTGTATTGAGGGAGGAAACATGAAGACACCTCAGGATTCAGGGCACAGTTTACTAAGCAGAGAGGGTGGTATATCTGGTCTTAGAAACTCAACCCAGCTGAACAACCCCTAAAACATTCCCAAGAGTTGGGGGGGGAATGTGCACTACATTTAGAGTGAAATGGAGGATGTAAAAGATGAAGATGGGAAGAAAAATCATTTTGCTTAGGAGAAAAAGCCAACAATATATGGTTGAAGGCTATTTTGTCTTAATTCAGGGTAAATAAAAGGGAATCTGCTGGATCAGTAAACTTTTCTAAAAGGTCTCTGTAACTCTCCATGTAATTTACTTATATGGTTTATTAATATAATGCTTAGGTTCAAAAGCCAAAGACTTTAAAAAGGAGAAGAGCAAGAGTTTGAAAAATGAAGAGGATGATAAAATTTGAGCAAAATACACTTGCAAAACAGTTTCTAAAACATATCCAAAACCATCATTATCAGTAAAACTAAAATGGATAGTTTGAGAAACAAGACATTTTACTGAAAAGGAAATTGCCGTTGAAGGAGGCCATGTGAGACTCAACTCTGATGGGACTCAATATTATCAGGGCTTAAGTCAAAACCCAGATCTCCTGATGACCAGACCAGCATGATTTCTCCCTCATTCTATACCCATGAACACATTTGATTACATTTTATTTTGCATATGTAAAATTACATATTGTACATATATGTAAAATATGTACTTTCACACATATGCAAAATCAAATGGTCCATGAAGAAAGGAATTAAGGAGCATGAGTATGTGAGCAATCTGTCTGTAATAGTAACAATACTAACAATACTACAAATGCTAACTGAATTTACATTGTATTCATCATCATGTTGTAAAATACTATCTCATCTAGCCCACAAAAAACCCTTCAGCAATAATGAATATTATTTGAGATATCAGGATGCTGAGATACGGATACTAAGTAATTTATTACAGACCAACAATATTTAGAAAGAAATACGAGACAAATATACCTCCATTTAAACTTTTACTAAATGCCACATTGTCATTTAAAGCAATGATATCAGAACATTTTAGTATTAAACTTTTTCTTACATTTTTTAAATGTATCCTTAGGGCAATTTGGGAAGCACTGGTGGCTCAGTGGTAAAAAAAAAAAAATATATATATATATATATATATACACACACCTGCAATTTAGGAGACCAGGAAACATGAGTTTGATCCCTGGGTCAGGAAGACTGCCTGGAGAAGGAAATGGCAGCCCACTCCAGTAGACTTGCCTGGGAAATCTCATGGACAGAGGAGCCTGGCAGGCAATAGTTCATAGGGTTACAAGAGTAGAACATGACTTAGGGACTAAACCACCACCATGAAAGCACTTTGGGTGATACTGAGCATCTTCAGTCTACCAGGCACTGTGCTATGCTAACTGATGTACAGATATCAATTTTAAGAAAATTCTTGAAATTAAGAATTGACCTTTTGCTTTTAAAAAAATTAAAGATCTTATTTTAGGTGACAATATAAAGTCCTTAATTTGAGACTGACAGAAGCAGCCCCTTTTGGCAATAGTATGTTCAAATGCCATCAATTCTATTGGTCTAGAACAATGTTAACAAAGAACATTCAGAAGGATTATCAGAGAAAAATCCTTGAAGATGGGGGAAAAAATGAGAAGTAAAGCATAGTTTTGAATAAGTAATTGATAAGATTGAAGTTACTGGCAATAAGGGAGTCACTTCGTGTAGGAGCAAATAAATCAACTACGATTTTAACCTAAAGTACCACTATCAGTTCAGTTCAGTCACTCAGTCGTGTCCAACTCTTTGCAACCCCATGAATCACAGCATGCCAGGCCTCCCTGTCCATCACCAGCTCCTGGAGTTTACTCAAACTCATGCCCATCAAGTCGGTGATGCCATCCAGCCATCTCATCCTCTGTCTTCCCCTTCCCCTCCTGCCCCCAATCCCTCCCAGCATCAGGGTCTTTTCCAATGAGTCAACTCTTCGCATGAGATGGGCAAAGTATTGGAGTTTCAGCTTCAGCATCAGTCCTTCCAAAGAACACCCAGGACTGATTTCTGTTAGGATGGACTGGCTGGGTCTCCTTGCAGTCCAAGGGACTCTCAAGAGTCTTCTCCAACACCACAGTTCAAAAGGATCAATTCTTCAGTGCTCAGCTTTCTTCACAGTCCAACTCTCACATCCACACATGACCACTGGAAAAACCATAGCCTTGACTAGACGGACCTTTGTTGGCAAAGTAATGTCTGTGGCTCAGATCATGAATTCCTTCTTGCCAAATTCAGACTTAAATTGAAGAAAGTAGGGAAAACCACTAGACCATTCAGGTATGACCTAAATCAAATCCCTTATGATTATACAGTGGAAGTAAGAAATAGATTTAAGGGACTAGATCTGATAGACAGAGTGTGTGATGAACTATGGACGGAGGTTCATGACACAGTACAGGAGACAGGGACTAAGACCATCCCCATGGAAAAGAAATGCAAAAAGGCAAAATGGTTGTCTGAGGAGTCCTTACAAATAGCTGTGAAAAGAAGAGAAGTGAAAAGCAAAGGAGAAAAGGAAAGATATTCCCATCTGAATGCAGAGTTCCAAAGAATAGCAAGGAGAGATAAGAATGCCTTCCTCAGCGATCAATGCAAAGAAATAGAGGAAAACAACAGAATGGGAAAGACTAGAGATCTCTTCAAGAAAATCAGAGATACCAAGGGAACATTTCATGCAAAGATGGGTTCCATAAAGGACAGAAATGGTAATGGACCTAACAGAAGCAGAAGATATTAAGAAGAGGTGATAAGAATACACAGAAGAACTGGACCAAAAAGATCTTCACAACCCAGATAATCATGATGGTGTGATCACTCACCTAGAGCCAGACATCCTAGAATGTGAAGTCAAATAGGCCTTAAAAAGCATCACTACGAACAAAGCTAGTGGAGGTGATGGAATTCCAGTTGAGCTATTTCAAATCCTGAAAGATGATGCTGTGAAAGTGCTGCACTCAATATGCCAGCATATTTGGAAAACTCAGCAGTGGCTACAGGACTGGAAAAGGTCAGTTTTCATTCCAATCCCAAAGAAAGGCAATGCCAAAGAATGCTTAAACTACAGCACAATTGGTAATGCTCAAAATTCTCCAAGCCAGGCTTCAGCAATATGTGAACTGTGAACTTCCAGACGTTCAAGCTGGTTTTAAAAAAAGCAGAAGAACCAGAGATCAAATTGCCAACATCCACTGGATTATCGAAAAAGCAAGAGAGTTCCAAAAAACATCTATTTCTGCTTTATTGACTAAGCCAAAGCCTTTGACTGTGAGGATCACAATAAACTGTGGAAAATTCTGAAAGAGATGGGCATATCAGACAACCTGACCTGCCTCTTGAGAAACCTATGTGCAGGTCAGGAAGCAACAGTTAGAACTGGACATGGAACAACAGACTGGTTCCAAATAGGAAAAGGAGTACTTCAAGGCTATATATTGTCACCCTGCTTATTTAACTTATATGCAGAATACATGATGAGAAACGCAGGGCTGGAAGAAGCACAAGCTAGACTCAAGATTGCCGGGAGAAATGTCAATAACCTCAGATATGCAGATGACACCACCCTTATGGCAGAAAGTGAAGAGGAACTAAAAAGCCTCTCGATGAAAGAGGAGAGTGCAAATGTTGGCTTAAAGCTCAACATTGAGAAAACTAAGATCATGACATCTGGTCCCATCACTTCATGGGAAATAGATGGGGAGACAGTGGAAACAGTGACTGACTTTATTTATGGGGCTCCAAAATCACTGCAGATGGTGATTGCAGCCATGAAATTAAAAGATGCTTACTCCATGGAAGGAAAGGTATGACCAACCTAGATAGCATATTAAAAAGCAGAGACATTACTTTGCCAACAAAGTACCACTATAGGAGTATTAAAATTCTTTCTACTTGGATAAATATGTCTATTTGAATTGCAACTTGCAATGAGAATGTAATAAAGAGTAACCTAACTTGACAAGACTCTGACCACAAAGAAGGGGCTCTTTGTCAGGCAGCTACAGAACTGGCCAACAGAAATGAAATAGAACTAGAATATAATCTGCAAAGGATCCATCAGAAGCAGGGTAGAATTCTAGAGAAATGAGTCACATGGGCAAATGCCCAGCAAGACATTTACTACTGGGGGAAAGGCAGTGGACTATAGGAGAGTCACTTGAAGACTGACTCTGAGACTAGCTCCTCAGCATCTCAAAGAGGAGGGACACTATGAATGCTTACATCTTCTCCAATTACATACCTAGTACTTAATGATCTGTTAAATGAGTGAGTAAACAAACAAGCCAAATCTATAATGCAGCTCATAGTTGGGCAGTCAACCATTATGCTGGATAACCACACTACACGCTGCAGCTTCAGATTCTGGAAGAACATACAACAACCAGTACTATAATGAAACTCGGTAGCCTTGGGAGCTCCTAAAAATGCCAACGTACGGGACATGGGATGTAGAAGACTGGCAAGCAGAAGGAAAAAGACAGACCAAAAGAGTCAAGAGGAAAAAACATAAGATGAATTTGAAACAGGCTCAGAAATTCAAAATGAACTTTTCAAAAAGTCAACATTGTGTGATATCTTTGTTAACATGTAAGCTTAGATTGTTGTCAGGACAGAATCTTGAAAAATAAAGCCTATGGCATTTGCCTCTGGGAGTGGAGAGATGATACACGAGCAGCACCTTTTCTGTAGTTGGTCCTTCATGGCCTCGGTGAGTTTGGACACTCCTGTCTTAAGTCTATGCTCTTATATTATCTTTAAATCCATCTTTTAAATTATCTTGGAAAAACAAAAGTAAAAGTGAAAGCCAACGTCTCAACAGAAACAATGGAAGCTAGATGACAACTCAATGTCATCTTTGAAGGAATATAAATGACAATGTAGAATTCTGTAGCCATCAAAAATATTCTTCAGATCAAGGATGAAATCAACATATTTCCTAATGAACAAAAATTGAGATAATTTTTTAATAGTAAATCTTCACTTAAAGGAGAATTAAAGAAATCCTTTAGTTAGAAGGAAAATGAACTTGGGCGGGGGGTGGGTAGGAAACACAAGATAGAATGTAAAGAAACATAACATTGTATGTATGTGTAAATATAAATATTTACATATCTAGTGTATAAAACAGAAGTAATATTTTATTACATTTAAATTGAATCAAGTTAACTTAATGACAAAAATAAAACAAAAATTTGCCTGGAATAAATGAAGTTAAAGAGTTTATCACTGTCTAACTAAAAATACTAATTTATATTTAACTGTGAAATCAAGGATTCATATTATCATTTGTTGTGTGACTACAAAAAGAATAGAAAAAAGTATTACAATCAGTTAGTAGAGAGAAAAATGGAATAATGAAAAAATTTAAAACAATTAACCCAAAGAGGGCAAGACAGAAAAAAAGAACATAAAACAAGTAGGGAAATATAAAACAAACTGCAAGAAGTATCTGTAAGTACATAAACATTTAACGGATTATATAGTGATATGAAAAGACTATGATTATAAGCTTATGTGCTGCTTACAGGATATTTTGGTAAAACAAAAAAAAAAAGATGGACAAAGATACACCAGCAAACACTGACTAAAAGAATTTATGGTAGTTATAATAAAATTTCAGAAAATGTACACTTTAAGAGGCATCTTTAGAAATAAAGAGGTACATATATGATACTAAAAAGGTCAATTAACAAGAACACAATAAATCATAAATGTACACATTTGTAGTTCAATTTCCAACTATATATATATATGACAGAATTAAATGGGGGAAATAGGTAAATGCATAATCATAAACAAAGAACTTTACCCCACCTGTCTTAGTAATTAATAAATATATCAATTATAATTAAAAAGACATTTTTAGCAAAATGAATAAACTTGACCTCTTCAACATTTAGAGAACAATGTGGTGAATCGTGTTAAATATTTTCAAATACACATAGAATATTTAACAAAATTTTTCATGTGTTTGGCCATTAAGCTATTCTCAAGTTTCTAGAAATTCAAGTAAATTCATATTTAACAGACCACAGTAAAATTAAGATATAAATCAACAAAGATATTCAGAAAATCCCTAAGTGTTTTGAAATGAAATAACATGTTTCTATACAATTCATATATCAAAGATCAATCACAACATGGATATTACAAAATACCTTGAGCTTAACAATAATGGCAAGAAAACACAGAAATCTCCTTAAAGGGAAATGAAGAGCCTAAATGCATATATGATAAGATTGAAAGTCAAGTAATTAATCTCAAGCAAAGGAAGAAAATAAATTGAATCCCCACCCCCCACAAAAAGTAAAAGAAATAATCAGTGGGTATAAATCTACACAAAGAATACTGCAGAACAGAGAAAAACCAAACCATTTCTTGGAAAAGATCAATAAAATTGATAATTAATGGATCAAGAGAAAAATGAAAGATGCAGAATTTACCAACATCAAGTAGATAACCTGTCAAAACTACAGATATGAAAAGGAAAGTCAAGTGACATTATTAATAACTTTAAGCCAGTAAATTTGGGAAGTAACCTGAGAGAATTCTTAGAAAAAGAAATTTTATCAAAAAGCTGATACTTTTGCATATATTAAAGAATCTGTAGTTGGAAATATTTCCACAAATAACTTTCCATACACAGATGATTTTACCAGGAAATTCTTCCAAATACTTAAGATATATTATAGTTATTACATAAATTCTTCCAGAGGCTAGATAAAGAAAGAACATTTTCCAAATAGTTTTTATGAGCTAAAAGCTGCAAGAATACAAAAAAAAAAAAAATGGAATTCTGCATACCAATCTCTCCCCTGATGTGCAGAAAACTGAAAAACTGTTAGCATACATACTGTAAAGTACATGCATGCATGCACATACTGTAAAGTACATATAAGGTACAAAACATCAGAATCAAGTTGAATTTATTTCTAAAGTGCAAATTTAATTTACCATTCTGATAAGTAATCAATATAATTTGCTAAGTAATCAATATAATTTGCTACACTAACTTTATAAAAGAGAAACCCCATGTGATCATAGACACAGAAAAATCACTTGATTAAAATTTTAATATTCATTCTTAATTTTTTTAAAAGAAAAACTCGACTAGAAGTAGAAGAGAATTTCTGCATGCATTAAGCATATCAACTCCTCCAGAAAGCACTACAGCAGATATCTACTTAATAACATATAAACTTTCATTGTTGCCATTTCTATTCATCATTAAAATCAAACTCCAGGCCAGTGCAATAAAGTTAATGAAAGAAATAAATGGTGTAAATATGAGAAACTGAGAAATATCAGTGCTCACAGATATTAATGAGTATGTGGAAAATTCAAAAGAATCTACAAATTATTAAATGAGTTAATTTAGCAAAGTGACTGGATATAAAACATAAAATCAATTATAGTTTATATAACATCATGAAATTAAAATTCAAAAATTATCATTAGAGTAGCTTAAACAACTTTAATGAAAGACAAAGAAGTACATGAAATTTTGTTTTAATAAGCAAAGTAAATCAAATAAATTGAGAGCTATACCATATTCACAAACTGAAAAACTCAATATTACACAGATAGCAATTCTCTACAAATTGAAGAACAAATCCAACGGCAATCGCTATCAAAATCCTGCTGCTGCTGCTGCTAAGTCGCTTCAGTCGTGTCCGACTCTGTGCGACCCCATAGACGGCAGCCCACCAGGCTCCCTCGTCCCTGGGATTCTCTAGGCAACAACACTGGAGTGGGTTGCCATTTCATTCTCCAATGCATGAAAGTGAAAAGTGAAAGTGAAGTTGCTCAGTCGTGTCTGACTCTTCGCAACCCCATGGACTGCAGCCCACCAGGCTCCCCAGTCCATGGGATTTTCCAGGCAAGAGTACTGGAGTGGGGTGCCATTGATCAAAATCCTAGCAGAGTTAATTATAAACTGATGTAAGTATAAAATTTATATGAAACTGAAAGGACAAAGAATAATCAAGACAATTATGAAAAAGAACAGTTAAAGAAGTAACAAGTCAGAGAAGGCAAAGAACAGAGAACACTGCTAGACACTAAGGTATAATGAATCTGTAATAAGATAGTGTGGTATGGGTGAAAATAAGCAAATACACCAAAGGAAACAGAACAGCACCTGGAAACACAGTCAAATATAGATATTTCATTTATGAAGAAACTTACTTTAGAGGAGCAAAGATTTACTGTTATATTTTGGTTTGTGTTTTTTCTTGAAAGATTCTGGGCCAACTTATTATAATATGAAAGAAAATATCTTTATCTAAACAAAAATTTCTAATGTTAATATATCACTAAGAGATTAGAAAGATAAGTTACAGACAGGGACAAAACATTTGCAATAGTTGATAAACAATTATTATCCAAAGTATATAGAAACACCTCCAAATTAATGAGAGAGATTCAGAAAAAAATGGGCAAACTACTTGAACAAGATTCTTTAAGTCAATAGACTTAGAAAAAAACATAAATTCATGCTCAGCCCCTCCATGATCAGAGAATTAAAAGCAATAACAAGGCACCTCTACAAAAATGGATAAAATTTAAGGCAAGAAACACCAAGTATGCACAAATATGTGATGCAATTGGAAATCTTAGATATTGCAGTTCCATCCTAAGGTTTACACTCAACAAAAATGTATATGTGTTTACCAAAAAACAAATACTAATAAGCATTCAAATTTTCACAGCAGCACCTTCATAAGAGCTAAAAAATGGAAACTATCAAATGTTCATTATCAGAGCCAAGACAGCGGAGGAATAGGACAGGGAGACCACTTTCTCCCCTACAAATTCATCAAAAGAACACTCGAACGCTGAGCAAACTTCACAAAACAACTTCTGACCGCTAGCAGAAGACATCAGGCACCCAGAAAAGCAGCCATCGTCTTCGAAAGGAGGTAGGACAAAATATAAAAGATAAAAAGAGAGTCAAATGTTCATTATCAGTGGAATGGAAAAACAATAGATTGTTTTAATATTCATACAATAAAACTATGCAGCATTGAGAATGAAAAATCTACACTATATGCAATGACCTGTTTGAATCTTACACACATGGCATTGAGTGACAGAAAGAAAAGAAAGTGAAGTCACTCAGTTGTGCCTGACTCTTTATGGCCCCCTGGACTGTAGCCTGCCAGGCTCCTCTGCCCATTGGATTTTCCAGGCAAGTATACTGGAGTGGCTTGCCATTTCCTTCTCCAGGATCTGGATCTTCCCAACCCAGGGATCAAACCTGGGTCTCCTGCATTACAGGCAGATTCTTTACCAGCTGGGCCACCACTGAAGCCCAGTGAAACTGAAAGTCACTCAGTCATGTCTGACTCTTTGCAACCCCATGGACTATATAGTCCATGGATTTCTCCAGGCCAGAATACTAGAGTGGGTAATCTTTCCCTTCTCCGGGGGATCTTCCCAACCCAGGGATCAAACTGGGGTCTCCTGCATTGCAGGTGGATTCTTTACCAGCTGAGCTATCAGGGAAGCCCAGAGTTATCCCTGAAAGAGGACATGATGTAGACTGTACTTAAAATTCAAAATCAGGTAAGACTAATCTATCAAAAGAGAAGTCAATGTAGTGTTTTCCCTTAGAAGAGGTAATGTCTAAATGGAAGCAGAGTTAAGAGGCATGATAGTGAGGAAGACAGAATGTTTTTGAAGGCCTGTCCATTTCATGATTTTGATGCTGTTTATTCAGTATGTTCAACTTATGAAAATGTATGTTCAATTTGTATAAAATATACTTGTGATTGTTCCATTCTGTAAATGTTGTCATTCAAAAAAAATTAATAAAAGGAAGAAATCAGTATCTGTTTTAATAAGTGAGCTTAATCCATGGATATTTATTATTCTTGATACATTAAGATTTATTTATACTATTCTTTTTCCCTGCTTCTGCCTTTATATGGTTTGAACAAGTTTCCTAATCTGCTTTCCTTACCTCGCTAGTGAAAAATTACATATTTCATTCATATTCTTATGATCATCATCCAATATTTTACCTCTACACTATTGTTCTTTAAACATGTAGTCAGAATTCCTAACTTTTCCCTAAAGACATCAAGAATGTCAGTACAGTTTTACTTCCACTTCACTCTCTATCATCTGTTGTTTTGATACCATTTGGAATTTTAGTTCCAAATTTTATTTTAAATTAAGAATCAACATTTACCTGGATGTATCCATGAATTTCACTATCATCACCCAATGTTTCTTCTTGGATTCCACTTCTACCTCCTACATCTATTTTCTTCTTGCTGAAGAAACACTTTATTTTTACTAGAGTGTCTATAAAGGTCAAACGTTTGATTCTTACATAGTTGAAAATTACTTTCTCATTCTCATATTTAAATGATACTTCTGATTTGGTATAGATCTTAAATTTTAAGTTATTGGTCCAAAGAACTTAGATCTTGATCTACTGCCCTCTTGCATCCAGTTTTACTGGATATCAAATCTAGTGTCAAACTAATATCAAAGTAATTATCACGCTCGTAGCTAATAAGGTTTCCCTCATTCCCACCTTTGGAATTTTACAATTTTTTCTCTGCAGATTCCCTGTGTTGACTCTAGATGTGGTGTCATCTTTAGAATTTTTGTTGCCTGATATAGTTAACCATTTCAATTTGAAAACTCTCAATTCATTTTAGAAATTACCTTCTGTTTGTATTTTAGATATTTTCTCTTCTATAATCTCTCCATTTTATTAGATAAATTAAACCTAATGTATTTATCTCACATATTTTATACTTATTTCTCTTCATCTATTATGCTATATCTGGATAATTCTTTGCTCATCTTCTAGTTTATGAATGGTCTTTTTGGCTATGACTATTGGGCTAATCCAGTAAGATTTTAAGCTTTATATTTCAAAAGTTTAATTTTGCTGACTTTAATCTGTTCAAATTTCCTGAATTTTACTCTGTGGATATTACTTGTATTTACTCTGAAGTCATATTTTTGTAGTACAAACTGTTAGAAACTTTTTACTGTTTCAAGTGCTGAGTTTTCTTCAGATGTTTGATGAGTTCTGAATACACAGTTTTTTATAGCAGAAATTGTACAGTAGATAGAAATTGTCTATTTTAAACTATCTCTCTGCAGTTTCTATTTGGGCAAACTGTCTTAAGAAAAACAGAGCTGGAGGAATTAGGCTCCCTGACTTGAGACTATATTACAAAGCTAAAGTAATCAAGACAGGATGGTATTGTCAAAACAGAAATTTAGATCAATGGTGCCTCCTGATGCAAAGAGTTGACTCACTGGAAAAGATTCTGATACTAGGAAAGATTGAGGGCAGGAAGACAAGGGGCTGACAGAAGAGGAGATGGTTGAATGGCATCACCAACTCAATGGACATGAGATTGAGCAAACTCCAAGAGATAGTGAGGGGCAGGGAAGCCTGTTATGCTACAGTTCATGGGGTCAAAAAAGTCAGACATGACTTAGAGACTGAACAACAGGATAGAAAGCCATGACAGAAATCCATGCACCTATGGTTAATTAATCTAGGACAACGGAGGCAAGAATATACAATGGAGAAAAGACAGTCTCTTCAATAAGTGGTGCTGGGAAAACTGGACAGCTCCATGTAAAAGAGTGAAATGAGAACACTTCCTAACACCATACACAAAAATAAACTAAAAATGGATTAAAGACCTAAATGCAAGACTGCACGCTATAAAACTCTTCAAGAAAAACATAGACAGAACACTGTTTGACATAAATTGCAGCAACATATTTTTTGATCCACCTCCTAGAGTAATGAAAATAAAAACAAAAATAAACACATGGAATCTACTTAAACTTAAAAGCTTTTGTACAGCAACGGAAAGCATAAACAAAAAGACAACCCTTAGAATGGGAGAAAATATTTGCTATCAAAGTGAAACCAACAAGAGATTAATCTCCAAAATATATGAACATTTTATGCAGCTCAATATTAAAAAAAAAAAAAGGCCAGCCCAATCAAAAAGTGGGCAGAAGATCTAAATAGACATTTCTCCAATGATGACATATGGATGGCTAAAAAGCATGTCACAAGATGCTCAACATCACTAATTATTAGAGAAACACAAATCAAAACCACAGTGAAGTATCATATTACACCAGTCAAAATGGCCAGCATTAAAAAAAAAAAAAAAATTACAAACAATAAATGCTGGAGAGGGTGTAGAGAAAAGAGAAGCGTTGGTGGTAATGTAAACTGGTCCAAGCCACTATGGATAGCAGCATGGAGGTGCCTTAAAAAAACTAAAAATAGAACTACCATAAGACCCAGCAAACACACTACTAGGCACATACCCAGAGAAAAATATAATTCAAACAGACACATGCACCCCAATGTTCACTGCAGCACTATTTACAATAGCCAGATCATGGAAACACCCCACATGTCCATCAACGGAGGAATGAATACAGATGTGGTACATTTACACAGCAGAATGTCACTCAGCCATAGAAACACACAATGTCATCTGCAGCAACATGGACGGACTTAGGGACTGTCACACTGAGTGAATTAAGTCAGACAGAGAAAAACAAGTATCATACGATTATTACCTATATGTGAAACCTTAAAAAAAATGGCATAAATTAACTTGTTTACAAAACAGAAGCAGAAAAATAAAAAACAAACTTACAATGACTCCTGGGTAAGTAGGGAGTGATAAACTGGGAGACTGGGATTGACAAATATCAGTTCAGTTCAGTCGCTCAGTCGTGTCCAACTCTTTGCAACCCCATGAATCGCAGAACGCCAGGCTATAGACACGTATATATAAAAGAGATCAGTAATAAAGACCTTCTGGGTAATTAGGCTAACAAAGTTGTGAACATTTTAAAAGAACTGTATCATCTGTTCTTAAGCAATTTGTGCCAATTATATTCTATCAGGCTGTTTACTGATAAAAATGAGAAACATCTACTGTAAGGTAAACAAGCATAAAGAACTTTTCCAATGAACAATGAGCAAGCTTATTGAGACAAGTTTCTACATCATACACTCTGCCATATTATACAGTTCTCCAAATGTGTATTCATTATTCAAGATGTACAAGTCTTCTGTTCAGTGTGGAAACAATGCAAAATATACTGCTATTTAAACTAATTCCGGGGTTTTTTCTCTCTTTGGGAGTTACAATTCAATTTCTACATAGTTACAAAATGACACTCTGACCTGGTCTAGCATTTATCCCTAATTTTTTTCTGGCTTGGGTTAGATAAGAGATTTAAGTACACTGACATCAGAAGAACAATTTACAGGACATAAGCACAGGATTGACCCTTCTAAAATATTGATTGAATTCTGTAGAATAACACTTTGCCTCACATTCCCTCCTTCCCAAGTAGCCAACCCGTTTGCTCATTGTCTCAGGTGGCAGAGGGGGTTGGTTAAGATAGGGTAGAAAAAATGGGCAAGGGTAAGAGAGCTCTCTTAATGATTTTGATTTGAAAATGCCTAAAGTCCTTAAGAAGAAATGGCAACCACTCCAGTATTCTTGCCTGGAGAATCCCATGGACAGAGGAGCCTGGCAGGCTATAGTCTATAGGGTTCCAAAGAGTTGGACACGACTAAAGTGACTTAGACCCTGATGCTGGGAAAGATGAAGGCGGGAGGAGAAGGGGACGACAGAGGATGAGATGGTTGGATGGCATCACTGACTTGATGGACATGAGTTTGAGCAAGCTCCAGGAGTTGGTGATGGACAGGGAGGCCTGGCGCATCACAGTCCATGGGGTCTGGACACAGGGACAGAGGAGGACACAACCCAGCAACTGAACCAACAAACTAAAGTGACTTAGCACACAGCACACAAAGCCTTTAGAGGCTTCCTGATGGCTCAGCAGTAAAGACTCCACCTGCAACGCAGGAGACACAGGAAATGGCAACCCACTGCAGGATTCTTGCCTGGAGGATTCCATGGACAGAGAAGCCTGGCAGGATACAGTCCACGGGATCACCGAGTCAGACACGACCTAGCAACTGAACAACAACAAAAAGCCTGTGAGAGAGCGAAGAGTCAGAAGACGCTTATGGGCAGGGACACAGAGAACTGTGAAGAGCAGGGTTCCCGTCAGCCTTTCCAGAATACTCCCCAACCCATGCAACTTCAGACACAGGCTATGGAGGGGTGCAGGTACCTGGGAAAGGAAGGGGGAAAAGCCACAATCGTTTAAATATCAGAAAACTGAACAGCGGGGCGGGTCCTTTGCCAAGTCAGAACTTCCTAAGATCATTTTATGGAATCTGAGCGCATAATTAATGCCTTGTTTCTGGGGAGAGGTATCACAAAATGGTGATACCTTCTTTCCCCAAGAAGGAAAGGCAGCAGTGAGTTTAGGCAGGGCAGGACCAGCAACGACCTCATAGATATGACCTGTGCCCTGCAATGGCTGTCTCCCATAAGCCCACAGTATTGCGCTGACTGAGGGAAAAGATGATGTCTCCATGACAACATGCTTGAATCAAGAGCCAAGGAAGAAACAGTGCTGGCCTTCTCAGTGGGCCAGATGCTTCAGATCATTGTCTCCTTTCTAGGGATGCTCTACAAAAACTTAGTTGCAGTTTTGAAGAAAACTATGAGCTGAATTAAGTTTAGTTAAGAAAAAATAAATACATTTTTTACACACCTCAACTACAGAGTTTGAAGGTACTAGAATGCACTTCCTATGTTTCTGCTTGATGGCCTCTCAGACCCTGATTAGCACAAGAATAAGGGGAGCTGGGTGGAAACTAGAGAATTAATGTCTCCTGGGCATTTTTAAGTACTAGAACCTTTACTAAGCACTTTATCCTAGAAATAAAACCACTAGGAGAGAACTTATCTATATTTTTATAAAGGAAAAAGTTGAGGCTCACAGAAATAACCTGCCCAAAAGTACTCAGGTGGTAACTGAGCTAAGATTCCAATCCAAGTCAGCTTCTTTTTAGAGGCTACAAACCTGGGCTTCACCCCAGACTTTATCAAATTCATCATGTCTATCTCACAACCCTCAATCACTGTACAAGTTCACCAAGAATCCAGGCATGCGGTATCTTATTTTTCATCCCACTTAGCTATGAATCTGCTCCAATCAGCAATAGACTATACCAGGGCACTGTGGTCACCAACATCCTCCTCCTTCTGAAATCTAAGAAATTTGACTCACTGTTTGTAACCTCCATTCCTTTCTTTCTCATTCCTTCACTTCTATTAAGCCAACAGCAGGAGCTCATGAAGACTATTAATCCCTGTATTGTCATCTTTCACTATCCCAGGCTGGCCTCTCCACCACATAATCTTGCCTACACCTCAGACTCATTACCTCAAACACCTTAATAATGCTCTAACTTCCTTACTTGTTTTTCCGCCCTATTCTGCCTGTCCTCACTCAGATGTAGCCTTCTATTTCCCATGTGTAAACTGCTAACTGTCGCTGCAGAAAACACCTGGCTATACGGTTCGCTGGCACTATCACCAGTTCGATGGCAGTCTTGAACACTGTCCAGTAGTTTGGGAATGAGTTTCCACCCAGCTCCCCTTACTCTTGTGCTAATCAGGGTCTGAGAGGCCATCAAGCAGACATATAGGAAGTGCATTCTAGTACCTTCAAACTCTGTAGTTGAGGTGTGTAAGAAATGTATTTATTTTTCTTAACTAAACTTCAATTCAGCTTATAGTGCTTACATTCATCGTGCATTCCCCTCCCCAAGATAACAATCCACACTCCCTCAAGCCCTCCAAAATCCCCCTCTCACAGCACATGATAAACATGCTCCCATCCCTGCAGAGGATCCCTCTCATCCTTACCACTCATTCCCAAGAAGAGAACTGTCTCTTAACTCTACATCTAAAACTCTCAATTTCTTCTCCTTCCAGATGTTGCTCCTTGAAACATACTTTAAGATTAGGGCTTCAACATCTCCCCTGGTGCTTTTTTTGAACTAAAGGATTCTAAATGCTTTTCATTCATATGTACATTTTTTATTCATTCATTTATATTTAATATTTATAAAGAGAAGAGTAATTTTGCTCTTGCTGTAAGATGTTCTGTCCCTACAAGCAGACCCTGTTCTTTGTCTCCGTGGCCACAACCTTTCTCTTGTTCTTGTACCTGTGCCACCCCACTGAAGACACCCTCCCTAAATCACTTCTCTCCCTTCAGTCAAGTGCACTAGCTTATTCTCAGTCCTGTTTCTGTCACTATCTACCAAGCTTGTTAATGTTACCTATTCCTAGTTTTTAAAAAACAGTTCCTCCCCTGACTTCCAGATAACTTCATTTCTGTCTTTTACAGAAATCCTTTGTAGATTTTCAGGTTCTTCCTACAGCCTTCAAGTATTCTTTTCCCTTTTTGTTTGTAGTTCCAAATAAGAATCACCTGGGGCACTTTTATTAGCCACTAGGCTGCAAATTAGAATCACCTGAAGGGTCATTTTTAAACAGGCTGAAGCTGTAGCCCTACCTGAGACCAATTAAGTTAAAATTTCTTGGGGGTGAAGCCTAGGCATCACCATTTTTTAAGTTCCCAAGATGATTCTAATCCACAGACAGAATTGGAGACTTACAGGTTTTCCAGAAACCAAAGATTCTTATATGCACAAGTATCACCTAGGAAAAATGCTTAAAAAACAATTCCTTAAGTCCTGCTAGCTAGGTATTTTCAGTGGGATTTGACAGGGAACTATGGATTCACACAGACAGGAGGAGAAGGGGACGACAGATGAGATGGTGGATAGCATCACCAACTCAATGGACATAAGTTTGAGTAAACTCTGGGAGTTGGTGATGGACAGGGAAGCCTGGCATACTGCAGTCCATGGGGTCGCAAAGAGTCAGACATGGCTGAACGACTGAACTGAACTGATGGATTCACATGTTTAACAAGAACACCAGATGATTCTCATCAAGAGGGCTTAAGAATCATTTTAAGATTTTTTTCACCTATTCTCTTTATTTTAGCATGCCTTCTAAACTGTTTTCTAACCTTCTTGCCTGTTGCAGTCACTTTTAACTTACCATGGCTAAAATAAAATGTATCCTCCACCCTCCCATATAGCTCTCAACCCCCATATTCCTGCTAAACAACCTAAGTACCTACTGTGTAAAAGAAATCTTTGAGCCAACACCTTTCCATTTTTCCTCATTCTTCATATCACATTGATCAATACAGCCCTTTGATTCTACCTAAGAAATGTCTCCAAAAATGTCTCCTTCCTCCTCACTTCATTATTCAGACTTTTCTTGAATGTTACCACTTTATGACTGTTTGTATCTGAACATTGTTGCCAGAGTGAGCTTTTTATTCATAAAATGCCTACTAGAAAATGGGCTTCCCTGGTGACTGGGATGGTAAAGAATCTGCCTGCAATGCAGGAGACCTGGATTCGAACCCTGGGTCAGGAAGATCCCCTGGAAAAGGAAATGGCAACCCACTCCAGTAATCTTGCCTGGAGTATTCCATGGAAAGTGGAGCCTGGTAGACTGCAGTTCATGGGGTCGCAAACAGTGGGACACATTAGAGTAACTAACACTTAACTCTTGTACTAGAAAATAAAGTAACATTTGATTAAGGGCCAAGAGTAGGCCAGACACCATTCTAAGAATTATGCTTGCTTAATGTATTTACGTCTCACATTAGCGCTTTGCCTGTATTATCTCTATTTTATAGATGAGAGGCAAATGAGAAGAAACTTGCCTAAGTTTACATACCTAAAAAACAGCAGAGCTTGGATTCAGGTCCAGGCACTGGAGCTCATCATCATTTCAGTGTACTGTAGTCTGGTTACGTTGTTTTCCATTTGAAGGTCTTGGCTTCTTCTAGATTGCCTACAAAAGCAAAGACTCTCGAGCATAGTATACAAGTCGTTTCAGGTTATTTCCACCTGCCTGCCTCTCCATCTTATTTACTACCCGCTCTGCTGCACCCTACAGGCCTGCTAATGTTGCAGTTGTCCAGCCAAGAGTCCAAAGAGCCAGAAAACAGGGAGAGACACCAGTGGTTTATCCGATGGGGAATCTTACAGGGCCGAAACCAAAGGGCCCGGCAACAACACCGATGATGATGGCTGACGCTATTGAGGGGGAGGAGTCTACCATTGATAGGGGGATTTGACTCCCAATTGGCTCATAGTTACCAGGGAAACCAGCGCCTGGAGTGGGGAAGAGGGGGGGTGGGGGGCAAGCACCTGGATGGTTACTGCTGCTGCTAAGTCACGTCAGTCATGTCCAACTCTGTGCGACCCCATTGACGGCAGCCCAACAGGCTCCTCTGTCCCTGGGATTCTCCAGGCAAGAATACTGGCGTGGGTTGCCAAAGCCCTACAATTAAGAAGAATGGAGAGTCCAGTGAGTAAAGCAGGGCCAGCTGAGCAGGGGATGCACAGAGAGCAAGAGAAGAGCCATCTAAACGGCCTGACCATACATCACCACCCCCTTCTTTGTTCTGTGAGATCTGCACTATTTTCATCCCCACCGAGTCCTCTCAGGCTCAACAACTCTGCTCCATCTGCTCTGCTTATCTTGCCTCTCTGCAAGTTCTTCCTACCCTCCATCTGACCAGGCTATGCTGACTCATCCTTTCAAAAATAATTTCAAATATTACTGATTCTGTAAAAATGCTGCAGATGCTTTCAGTAAATAGCTCTTGGCTTATTTTGTATCATCATTCTTTGAACTTTTTATAGACAATGCATATTATTTTAGCTAAAGGTTCCTGAAATAGGATCTGTATTCATCTAGAGCTACTACAACAGATCAACACCAACTTGGGGGTTTAAAACACTAGAAATGCATTCTCTTATAGTTTGGGAAACAAGGAGTGTGAAATTATGATGTCAGCAGGAATATGCCCCCTAGAAAGTTCTGGAGAGAATTTTTCTTTGCCTTCTCCAGATTTTGTTGTTATTGGTTTGTGGTGCATAACTCCAACCTCTGCCTTCCTCTTCACATGGTCTATTCTGTTTCTGTGTCCTCTCCTCAGAAGAACATTAGTCATTGGATTTAGAGCCCATGTTATCTGAAGAATGACTTATCTTGAGATCCTTATGAATTACCTCTGCAAAGAACCTATTTCCAGATACTGTCACATTCTGAGGTTCTAGCTAGACTTAAATTTTTGAGGAAAACTATTTAACCTAATAAAGTGTTAAATAAGAAAGAAGCAATAAATGCTTATTGTTTGGTGAGAAGTAGAATGAATGAATGACAAGTAAATGACAGAGGTTATATCAAGATTATATAAAGAATTCTCAATAATAAGACACTCCAAATTTTTAACTCATTTTACTTTTTTAACATGTTATTTTTAAAAGCAGTTTTAGCTTTACAACAAAATTAAGAGGGAGGCCTAAGGATTTCTCCTATACCCTCTGCCCCTACACATGAATAACATTCCCTATTATAAATATCCTTCCCTATCATTGATGTCACTTGCCAGAATGGGTTTTTTTTTTTTTTTTTTTGGCCATACAGTGTGGCATGTGGGATCTTAATTCCCTGACCAGGGATCAAACCTATGCCCCCTTCATTGGAAGATCAGGGAAGTCCCCAGAATGCTACATTTTTAACAGGAGAAAAAAACCTACACTGACTCACCATAATCAACCAAAGTACATACGTTGTTTACTAGAATTCACTCTTGATGTTGTACATTCTATGGATTTGGACAGATGTGTAATAATATACATACATTATTATAATATCATACAGAGTATTTTCATTGGCCTAGAAGTCTTCTGTGTTTCAGCTATTCATCCCTCCCTCACCCCTCAACCCTGGCAACCATTGATCTTTTTATTGCCTCCATTGTTATGCCTTTTCCAGAATGTCCTACAGTTTGGACTCATTCAGTGTGTAGCATTTTCAGAACAGATGTTTCATCATTAGTCATTAGGAAAAACACAATGTAAAATCACAATAAGACATCGCTTCACCCCTATAAGAATGGTTAAAATTTAAAAGATAGACATTAGTAAATGATAATGATGTGAAACAATGGAAACTCTTACAGAAAATGGTGCAGCCCCTTTGGAAAACTGGCAGCTTCTAATAAAGTTAAATACATACCACAGGATTTAGCAATCTCACTCTAAAGACGTGAAACATATGTCCATATGATGTCCTTTACACAAATGTTAATAGCAGCTTTATTCATAGTAACCCAGAACTGGCAACAACCAAAGTATCCATCAAGTGGTAAATGAAGGAATAAATGGTGGCACCTCCATACAATGGAATAGTATCAGCAATGGAAAAATACAAACTACTAACACCTACAACATGGATAAATCTTTAAAAAAACCACTGCGCTAAGTGAAAGAATCCAAGAACCTAAGACCAAAACCAGACTATTGCAGTATTACAATATTCTAGAAAAGGCCAAGCTAAAGAGACAGAATTCAATCTGATGACCACTGACTATGAGGTAGGGAAAAGGATGTACTGGAAGGGGCAGGCAGGCAGTTACTGAGGGTGTGGAAATATCCCCATCTACATGGTGATTGGAGTAAAGGTTACATGATGGTAAAGATTTGTTAAAACTCAAAATAAACATTTCAAAAGAGCAAATTTTGGGACTTTCCTGGTGGTCCTGTGATTAAGACTCCATGCTTCCAATGCAGGGTATGCATGTTTGGTCTCTGGTCCGGGAACAAAGATCCCACATGCCTTGAGGTGTGGCCAAAAAACAAACAAAAATAAAATAAAATAAAAACAGCAAAATAAAAACCAGTAAACAAAAAAGCAAATTTTGCTATATGTAAATGAAAACAATAAAGTAGATTCAAAACAATGAATATATAAATGACAAGATAACTCAATGAAATTCTCCCGCTTGTAGTCAATACTTGTATAACCTTGAGCAAAGTCAGCAAACCTTTGTTTCTTCATTTGTGAAACTGTAATAGTAATATTAATAATACCTACTGCATAGAGTAGCTGGGAAGGCAAAATGAGATCCTCAATGTAAATGTGTTAGTCCTGGGCCTGGCATATAGCAGCTGTTCTTTAGAATCAGCTCTTATTATTACTTAATCCCAAGTATTATGAATAGAGTATAAAGTCATGGCAAAAAAGCATTTCAAAGGAAAATGAAAACTCTGGCTATAGCTACAGTGATTAAAAGGGTTCTAGCATAGTAGGGGTTCCCCCTGGCTTCACTTTCTCTCACTCCATAATAAAGCAAAACTCTTCTCAGCAACTCACTAGCTGTTGGAAATTGATCTTCCACCAACTCAGTGACATAAACATTGCTTCCTCTGAGGCAGTTTCTTGACCTTGTGGCCATCTTGACTGGCCATCTCATCTCTTCTAGCTGAAGCCCCTGCTGTTATTCAATTAAGCCTCGATTCCAGACCAGAGGCTCCTGGACAGAGTCCCCAGCCCAGATCTCCTGTGGGCACAGCACACAGCTCACACAGACAGAGGCGAGCGACTAACAGTTGGTTAGAGATTTCTGGTTCACCCTGCACCGCAGGCAAAAAGCAATGTTCCTTTGGGTTTGTGGAGTGTCTGGATGGAGTGAGTCATGTAATCCCATAAGGTAAATAACATCGCATCTTAAATGGAACTCATTAAATACATTCATAAAAGCAATTAAGATATTTCAGTAACACCACAAAGCATTTATGCAATCAAAAGAAAAATACACCATTTTACTGATTCCCAGCCTTCAAACACAGGTCTGAAAGAGTACATTTATCCTTGGCCTATTGATTAAAGAAATATGACTTGTTGCAACCAAATTTTGGCATGTTTCTAAATATTTTATGAGCATTATAGAGAATTTTTTAAAATATGAGCTTTGTGAGACAATCTCCATAACCAATGTTATAGTTTCTAGAATTGTTAAGCGATGTAGAAAGAAACAAAAAGTTGAAATGTAGGGCAGTGTGATTGCATGTCTAGGAGAAAACCACCAGGAATAAATTCAGGTGATTGTAAAAACTGTTTTTCAAAACCATACAAATTAAATATTAAGAGTACGTATATGACAGTGTTTCTATGAATTCACTGACTCCTCTCACGTATACAAGCAGAAATATTTCCTCTGTCACCACGGCATTTTGGAAAAGCCTCTTACATATCGCCTTAGAGGGACTCCAGGCATAGTTACTCCCAGGGTCTTGTGAGACAATGGGCATTAGAGGAGAGGACAGTAGAATAGGTGATGTGGGGGTCAGGCTTGGAAGTTCAACAACCACGACTTCCAATCTCAGCTGTGCTGTTTACTATATGTGGATCCTTGAGCAAGTTACTTAACCTTTTCATTCTTCCTTTTTTTTTCCACAGTTGTTGGGAAAATCAATTGAGAAATGTAAGTGACCAGTAAACCACAGGTGACATCATTGAAAAGGTGCTATTACCTTTTGGACATTTGACTTTGTAAATAACTCTGTTTTCCTCTTTGTCTTGGCCCCTGGGAAGCTTACAGAACAAATTTTCTAACCATCCATAGTAACCACACTGGATGGACCCAAATGATCTACGTTTCTTGGTGAAATTTTATCTTGGTTTTGGGGGTTTTTTGAATTTATTTTATATTTGAGTATAGTTGGTTAACAATGCTGTGTTAGTTTCAGTTGTACAGAAAAGTGATTCTGTTGCACATACACATGTTGCTATTCTTTTTCAAAATCTTTTCCCATTTATGTTAACTTCCCTGCCCTTGTTAAGTATAGTAGTGTGTACATGTTGATCCCAAACTGCCTATCCTCCCCCACACTCTTCCCATCGGTAACTGGAAGTTTGTTCTCTTACTACCCATATTTCTCTTTCTTTTCAACTGTGTTTGTGTGTATATATTCTAAGTGTGTGTGTATATTCTATCAAATATTTTGTGGAATTAATGAGTATATGTATGCAAGTGAACAAATAAATCCATTTTTAAAATTCTGTCTGGTGTAAATGATTATCTAATGATATCATAGTTGGTTTGCATTGTCTCCAGAGTAGACTGTGACAAGGAACCCAAACTCCTAAAGGGACATATCTTACTCCCTATTGCTTTCATTATACCAATGACAGTTCCTGAAACACAGAAGAAATCCCATGACTATTAAATGAAAGTATATTTCTCACTGTATTGTGTTACTTTGCCTTGACCAGTGAAGAACCTGCTCACATTTGAGAAAAGGATGAGAAAAATCTCATGAAATGTACCTAAAAATTATGAAACCCTGCAGTCTTCACATTAAGCTTAATTCAGGGTTAAATAAACCAGGACTTCACAGGGTCCACAGTAAGTACAGTCAGGATTATTACTCTGTACCCTGACCACGTAATGATCTTTCCCCCCATATTTCAGTATCTTAACTCTAAGTTTATACACAGAGTTAATATACATTCTGATTTTTTTTAATATTTATTTTTTTGGCTGTGCTGGGTCTTAGCTGCTGCATGTGGTATCTTTGATATTTGTTGTGTGGTATATGAGCTCTTAGTTGGGTTGTGTGCAGTCTAGCTCCCTGACGAGGGATTGATCCTGGGCCCCCTACTTTGAGAACACAGTCTTAGATACTGGACCACTGGGGAAGTCCCCAGTATATACCCTGAATTTAAAGAAAACAGTAACATCGTATTTTTAATCAGTCTCAGTAAGTAAATAATAAAAATAGACAGGGGGTCATGATGTTGGAGAAAACTTGGACATCTAGTCCTCATTTCATAAATAAGCTCAAAATTCAACTAAGGCTTTTAATAGAATCTAAATAGCTATATAATGTGTCTCTGGAAGGGATAATAAATTAATGGTGTAAGTGGAAATCAGATTTATATATTGATTAATGTCTTAATTTATAAAAACCAATTTGTGAGGTAAAGCAAAAAAAAAGTCCAATTCACTTCTTAATTTGTTCCCATGATCCCATTTACTTTACTACTATTTGTTATTATTTGTAAAATTAATTTATTTCCTTTCATGCCACACTTTCCCTGATTTTCTAGAAGGGGCAGCGGGGGCTTTCTCAGTCCTGAAAGAGTGGGCAGATGATGACTGAAATGCAGACTAATGACTTAATGCTCACAAGTCCTGCGAATTCCCCACAAAGCTCTGACAAAATGACCCAGAGAACAGCAGACCCTGCTATTCAGCACAGGATGACAATTTGTGCTAAACAGAATCAAATTTGGGGATCTAGACAAATGTCCAGTGGGACTAAGTTTGACTCACCTGGTCTCTCTGAGTAGAAGATAACCCCCAAGAGAGAAATCCATCTTCAAAAAACAGAAAGGGAAAAGACAATTTTCTGATCTCTTGGGATTTGTGTGGATGACCCCCTATCTCTACCTCCCTTTCTTCTTTTTGGAAAATGTCTTACATTTTCACTTAAGTTTGTCCAGTTTTTTCTGGTTTTGTGTCTGATCTTAACTGAAAACCGGTGTCATTAGTATTATTTGAAAGTTAGAATATGAGGGAAACTATTCACCTCGTATCAATAAGTAAAGATAAAGATAATATTAAGATAAAGGGAAAATGAAGCCTCTTTCTGAAAAAAATCACAAAGCACCATGGTATCAGAGATATCCACTTGTCGTTGTTCAGTCCACAAAGTCATGTCCGACTCTGCAATCCCATGAACTGCAGCATACCAGGATCCTCAGTCCTCCACTATATCCCAGAGTTTGCTCAAATCCATGTTCAATTAGTTGGTGATGTGACTTAGCACCCACTCATGAATGTTATCTGATCATCTCATCCTCTTCCACCCCCTTCTCCTGCCTTCAATCTTTCCCAGCATCAAGGTCTTTTCTAATGAGTCGGCTCTTCATATCAGGTGGTCAAAGTATTAGAGCTTCAGCAACAGTCCTTCCAATGAATATTCAGGGTTGATTTCCTTTATGATTGACTGGTTTGATCTCCTTGCTGTCCAAGGGTCTCTCAATCGTCTTCTTCAACACCACAGTTTAAAAGCATTACTCAGTCTTCTTTGCAGGCCTACTCTCACATCCATACACGACTACTAGGAAAACCATAGCTTTAACTACATGGATCTTTGTTGGCAAGTATCTCTCTCCTTTCTAATACGCTGTCTAGGTTTGTCATAACTTTCCTTCCAAGAAGTGTTTTTTTAATTTCATGCCTTCAGTCACCATCCACAGTGAATTTTGGAGCCCAAGAAAATAAAATCTGTCACTGCTTCCACTTTTCCCCTATTTGCCATGAAGTGATGGGACCAGATGCCATGCTCTTAGGTTTTTGAATGCTGAGTTTCAAGCCAGCTTTTTCACTCTCCCCTTTCACCCTTATCAAGAGACTCTTTTAGTTCCTCTTCACTTTCGGCCATTACAGTGGTATCATCTGCATATCTGAGGCTGTTAATATTTCTTCAGGCAATCTTGATTCTGACTTGTGATTCATCCAGCCCAGCATTTCACAGCATGTTCTCTGCAGAGAAGTTAAATAAGCAGAGTGACAATATACAGCCTTGCCATACTCTTTTCCCAATTTTGAACTAGTCAGTTGCTTCATGTCCATTTCTAACTGCTATTTCTTGATCCACATACAGGTTTCTCAGGAGATAGGTAAGGTGGTCTGGTACTCCCATCTCTTTAAGAATTTTCCACAGTTTGTTGTGTGTGATCTACATAGTCAAAAGCTTTAGAGCATTCAGTGAAGCAGAAGTAGATGTTCTTCTGGAACTCCCTTGCTCTCTCCATGATCCAACGAATGTTGAAAATTTGATCTTCGGTATCTCTGCCTCTTTGAAACCCAGCCTGTACATCTGGAAGTTTTCAGTTCACTTACTGCTAAAGCCTAGCTTGCAGGATTTTGAGCATTACCTTGCTGGCATGTAACATGAGCTCAGTTGTTCAGTAGTCTGAACATTCTTTGGCATTTCCCTTCTTTGGTATTGGAATGAAATCTGACCTTTTCCAGTCCTGTGGCCACTGCTGCGTTTTCTAAATTTGCTGACATGCTGAATGCAGTGCATTGACAGCATCATCTTTTAGGATTTTGAATAGCTCAGCTGGAATTCCTTCACCTGCACTAGCTTTGTTCATAGTAATGCTTCCTAAGGCCCACTTGACTTCACACTCCAGGATGTCCCACTCTAGGAGAGTGACCATACCATCATGGTTAACCAGGCCATTAAGCCAAGTGAAACAGCACAATCAGATTAAATCAGCCACCAATTGTGTTTGAGTATCATAATCAGTGAAAATTCCAAACAGACTGAAAAAAATTACATTCAGTAACTCCAAAAGATGACATTACTCAAAAAGTCTCAATGAACAAGGAATAGGCAGTTGCACTTCTTCCTGGCCCTCTCTTAATTGGTTGCTGTTTTGAGTCTCCCTCTTATTGTAATTTTAGCTTCTGTTTGGACATGCCTATACACTTAATGACCCTCAAAATTCCATTCCCATGTTTCTTCCTTCTCAAATGTCACTTATAGCCTAATAATTCCCACTGCCATGTCCCACTCAACTTTTACATATGACTTTGAGACCTATGTCTCTTACGACTTACAGAATGTCTCTACCTAAATCTGACACAACTGCTTCAAAGGCTGGTCTGAATCAGTTGCTCAGCCAATCATCCTTAACTCTTCACTCCCGAAAGCCAAAAGTCAGCATTATCCAATGCTTCTGCTTCATATCTAGCTCTTTCTCGCAGGACTCTTCCATCTTAGACAAAATTTTCCTTAGAACTTCTCAGCAGCCTAGTATGCTGCAACTTCAGTGATCTCCCTGACCCTAGTTAATCCCTCAATCATCCAACCCTCAAATTTTTCCATCAGAGCCATACGTCTGATATTCTTATCCTGTTTAAAGGTTTGCAATGACCTCTCCTTGCCTATAAGAGAAATTAATATCCTCATCATATTTATTGCATGTAAGTTGTCGTACCCACTGTGAAAAAGAGTATGTAGGTTCCTCAGAAAACTAAAAATAAAATTTTTTGTCTGGCGTATATCCAGACAAAAATGAGAGTTCAAAGAGGTAACAAGTACCCCTATGTTCATAGCAGCACTAATTCACAATAACCAAGACATGGAAGCAACCTAAATGTCCACCGACAAGTGACTTAAAGAAGGCCTGGTCAATCAGTTCTGTTAACTCAGTCATGTCTGACTCTCTGCAACCCCATGGACTGCAGCAAGCCAGGCTTCCCTGTCCATCACCAACTCTCGGAGTATACTCAAACAAATGTCCATTGAGACAACGATACTATCCAACCATCTCATCCTCTGTCATCCCCTTCTCCTCCCGCCTTCAATCTTTCCCATCATCAGGGTCTTTTCCAATGAGTCTGTTCTTTGGATCAAGTGGCCAAAGTATTGGAGTTTCAGCTTCAGCACTGGAACTTCCAATGAATATTCAGGACTGATTTCCTTTAGGATTGACTGGTTGGATCTCCCTGCAGTCCAAGAGACTCTCAAGAGTCTTCTCTAACACCACAGTTCAAAAGCATCAATTCTTCGGCACTCAGATTTCTTTATGGTCCAACTCTCACACCCATATATGACTACTGGAAAAAACATAGCTTTGACTAGATGGACCTTTGTTGGCAAAGTAACGTCTCTGCCTTTTATTATGCTGTCTATGTTAGTCATAGCTTTTCTTCCAAGGAGCAAGCGTCTTTTAGTTTCATAGCTGAAGTCACCATCTGCAGTAATTTTGGAGCCAATAAATAAATAAATAAATAAATCCTCTCACTGTTTCCATTGTTTCCCCATCTATGTGCCATGAAGTGATGGGACCAGATGCCATGATCTTAGTTTTCTGAATGCTGAGTTTTAAGCCAACTTTTTCACTCTTTTCTTTCACTTTCATCAAGAGGCTCTTTAGTTCTTAGTTCTTCGTTTTCTGCCATAAGGGTGGTGTCATCTGCATATCTGAGGTTATTGATATTTCTCCCAGCAATCTTGATTTCAGCTTGTGCTTCATCCAGCCTGGCATTTCCCATGATGTATTCTGCCTATAAGTTGCATAAACAGGGTGACAATATATAGCCTCGACGTACTCCTTTCCTGATTTGGAACCAATCTGTTGTTCTATGTCTAGCTCTAATTGTTGCATCTTGATCTGCATACAGATTTCTCAGGAAGCAGGTCAGGTGGTCTGGTATTCCCATCTCTTTAAGAATTTTCCACAGTTTGTTGTGATCCACACAAAGGCTTTGGCATAGTCAATAAAGCAGTAGAAGATGATTTTCTGGAATTTTCTTGCTCTTTCTATGATCCAACGGATGTTGGCAATTTGATTTCTGGTTCCTCTGCCTTTACTAAATCCATTTTGAACATCTGGAAGTTCACAGTTCATGTACTGTTTAAGCCTGGTTTGGAGAATTTTGAGCATTACATTGCTATCATGTGAGATGAGTGCAATTGTGCAGTAGTTTGAACACTCTTTGACATTGACATTCTTTGGGATTGGAATATTCACAATATTTGGCATTGCCTTTCTTTTTAAAATTAGTTTATTTAATTTAATTGGAAGTTAATTACTTTACAACATTGTGGTGGTTTTTGTCAAACATTGACATGAACCAGCCATGGGTTTACATGTGTCCCCCATCCCAAATGCCCCCTTCCACCTCCCTCCCCATCCCATCCCTCTGGGTTGTCCCAGTGCACCGTGGCATTACCCTTCTTTGGGATTGGAATATTCATAATAGCCAAGACATGGAAACAGCCTAAATGCCTATTGACAGATGATTTAAAGAAGATATGGTGAGTGAAAGTGAAAGTCGCTCAGTCGTGTCCAACTCTGTGCGACCCCATGGACTGCAGCCCACCAGGCTCCTCTGTCCATGGGATTTTCCAGGCAAGAGTACTGGAGTGGGTTGCTATTTCCCTCTCCAGAAGATATGGTACATACACACAATTGAATACTACTCAATCATAAAAAAGAACAAAAGAATTCTAAGTGCAGCAACCTGGATGAAACTAGAGATTATTATACTAAGTAAAGTAAATCAGAAAAAGACACAAATGAAACCTATGAAACACAAACAGAATCATGGACACAGAGAACAGATGGGTGGTTGCCAAGAGGGAGGATGCATGGGAGGGGTAGGATGCATGTGAGAAGGATGGAGTGGAAGATTGGGGTTAGTGGATGTAAGCCTTTATATACAGAATGGATAAATAAGGTCCCACCATACAGCACACAGATATATTCAATATCCTATCATAAATCATAACAGAAAAGAATATATTCAAAAAAGAATGTATACAGATGTATAACTGAGTCACTTCACAGTACAGTGAGTAATTAACACACCGTAAATCAACTATACTTCAATTTAAAAGTTTTAAAATATTTTAAAAATATAATAATATTCATTCCATCTATCTATCCATTTGTCTCTATATTCATTTACTCAAGAAATACTGAGAATAGCATTGAAACATGTGTATTACCATATGTGAAATAGATCACCAGTCCAAGTTTGATGCATGAAACAGGGCACTCAAAGCCGGTGCTCTGGGACAACCCAGGGGGATGGGATGGGAAGGGAGATGGGAGGGGGTTCAGGATGGGGACACATGCACATCCATGGCTGATTCATGTCATTGTATGGCAAAAACCACCACAGTATTGTAAAGCAATTAGCCTCCAATTAAAATAAATAAATTTTAAAAAAAGAAACCATATAAGTTATAAGCATTAAAAAAAAGAAATACTTACTGGACTCCTATTCAAAAAAATAGGCACTGTTGGTATTATGCTATGTGAAGTAAAACACAACTCCATGCCTTCTCTGAACCCTGACCTCCACCTTCCAGCCTCTTCCCTGTCTTCTATCCCTCCCCTACTCAAACCCTTCATACTAAATTCACACCAAATATTTCAGTTTCCTAAATGTGTTCTGCATTTTGACCTTCACATATTTCACAAACTAGGCTCTCTATTTCAAATCGTGACTTCATAATAACATTTAAAGACCAAAGTCAAGTGCCACCTTTCCTAAGAATGTTCCTGGCTGTCCCAGACTGGGACATCTACAACCTAACCAACAGTTATAGCCTAGATGATTGACTGTCATTTTCTGATACTACACAATGCAAACATCTGTGTGTTGGGCAAGAAAACCAATTTCCCGGTAACAAATGTAAAATAAACATAAAAAGTAAAGTAGTTTGGTCAAATGAATTGTCTAATTCTATTGGTGGAAGAAAAATTAGTTAATTTCAGATAAATGTCCATCTGAGGAAGGAAGAAATGTTGCCTTTTGACCATGTCAACTATTATTTTGAACTCTGTTAAATACATGACCTAGATGAAAAACCTGATATAGATGAATGCATTCACTGGTTTCAGAACTAGAAGACAGTGTTTTATTCACATGTGCAATTTTGAGATGTTCTGGGTAAACAATGTGCTTCCACGAAATTTACTCCCAGAAATTAAGGATTTTGTGAACACATCTCTAAGCACACTTTAAGATATAAGTATGCCAAATGACCTCTTTTGACCACATCAGCAGTAGCTGTCTTAGTCTCAACCTGCCATTCTTGAAAGAACATTCCTTTTTACCAACGGCTCCTATTCACATAGTTCAGAATAAATATCTCTATGGCTCCCCGTGTAACTCAGGAGACTGACAAGGTACAGTATCTTCTCCTACCCAGTTTCTCCTTTGCTCCCTACCCCCAACCCTCAATCCCTTTCCAAGGCACCAATGTAAAAGCTGACTGATAACATTCTCACCAGTAGCTGGTCTATTATGATCTGAAACTGGGCTGCTTCTCACTGCTGCATGGAAATCCCATGAGCTCCTATTGCTACATCATTCAAATACCAGCAGCCAGGGATTCTGAAAGAGGAGTGGAGGAGCAGGAAGAAGCTCTCATGGGGCATTCATTTCATGCAGATCCATGAAGCCAAAGTCTTCCTGGCTGCTTTTCACACATTCTTTGTTAAAAAGATGTGGCATAAGGCTTAGTGACTGTACAAGTACTCAAGCTGTTGGACTGTATAGAAAAGGGGAAGATATTTTGTCAGCTTTTGAGATTTCCTTTTTAAATATTACCAGACATTCATATACATTTACACACTTTCCCTTTAATCAGCAACATGCAAATTGCATATTCATCTGGCTAGACATAGGGCAAGCACTGTTTATGGAGATAGGATTACACATTATAGGCACAATTCTGATGAAAGGAAATCTTTGTTTAAAAAAAAAAGTACTGGAGGTAAAAAGAAACAAGTTCTGTAAAAGCAAATACAGTTTGGGACCAGGACCTCCAAGGTATGGTTCTCGTTTCTGGTTGCCTAGTACAAAGCCAACCAAATTTCTCATAATCACTTTAGTAATATTAATACAAATGTTATGGTGGCATAACATATCATACATTGATTTAATTCCTAAATGTTTCTGTTTGCTGTATTGGTGCAGTTTCCCTAACAAAAACCTTTCAGTTGATTATGAGTCATATTTCCATGCAAGCTTATTTTTAACAATGAATTCTGATGTAGTCAGAACTATTTTTGTGGATGACTATGCTGAGTGTCATTCCAGAATCATTTTGTCAGACTCATCAGTATACCATGCATGCTTAATGTTGAAATAAAATAATAAAATGTATTTATTTATATATATTTTACATTTCTTATATAATTAAAGAAACTGTATTATCATCATATGTTTTTCTTTAATCGGTGTTAATCTCTTTAACATCCACTGAAGCATTAAATTTATACCAAGTGGTAGTACTTTATAAGTAATGGTGAATCTGTCTTAACATTTTCACCCTCATACCTACTTGTGAGTGATGAGAAAAGGTCACAGGATGATTGAACTTCAGTTTTGTCTCAGCACCATAAAATGATTCTCTTTTCGTTTATTTTTATAACACATGAAAATTTTGCAAAACTATGGCCATAACAAAGTCAATCTCTTTTACTCCACTTTCATGGCATGCACCATCTTTTACTGTTGGTATGTTAATCTTCCAGAAGAGGCTAAAAATCCCAAAAAGTAGTTTGTGTCTGCTAGTTCATTGCTATATCCAATATTTCCATGCAAGAACTCCTCCAATGTCTAGAACAAGAATGGCACAAAGAATTACATGGGCACATCAATAAATATTTGAAAAATAACTTGAAAAGAAACAATCAGAACAGAGGAGCAGAATCACAGCCATTCCTTCTTCAACAATGCTGCTCCACTTCTCACACTCATCTTGAAAATGAAAGGGAACCAGCAGGAGAAAATGGACAAATGCTCCACTGTTGATGGCAGTGACTTAGATTCGGGAAGTTTTATTAAATATCTGTGGTGAGAGGATGTTAACACGTCTCCTGCCTAGTCCTACCCTCTGTCTCGCCTCACCCCCCCTCTCATTTCAGGAGCACTCAAAGCCAGGGAAACATAGATACTGGGATACTTGAAAAAAAAAAAAAATCATCTTGACTTTCATTCCAAGAGCTTATTCCCAGTAAAAATCCCCTTTCTATAAGGAAAGATTTGCAAGGATTTGCCATGATAGAGAACCAGTTTTGTACTGTTATTTCTCCCACCTCCAAACCCCCACTGTCACATCAAAATGGGAAAGAACATGATCCTCATTGGAGGGCAGAGGGAGCAGAGTGGAAAAGAGACAAAGAAACTGCAGATAAGTTTGACTACAGAAGGATAGGAAGGCCCTGATTTCATTAGGTGGAGCCCAAGAAGGTGAATGAGGTTCTGAGCAGCAGGAGCAGAAATCAGGGTGTTAAACAGGGGCAGGTTGAGGAGATACCATACAATATTCCCCCCAACTCTCCCCCTCAACTCCTGTAAATCTCCAGAAGCCCTGAGTACACAAAATCATCTCCCCTATTTCCCCATACCCCTCAAAGTCTTATGTAAGTGTTGAGGTTTGGTCAATGAAAAGAAAGGGAGCCTTGGGTTCAGGACAGTGAAGCCACCAAGTACATGACTGAAGACCAGAGACCATGCAGAATTGTGCCGACCTCACCTGACGGCATCATGGACAGACCCTTCCTGATGCCATGTGAGCCCCAGGAAGTGGATGCTACTCTAGGGGGTAAAAGGAAGAAAGGACAAATTTAATTAACTGAACTAAAATCTAGAATGGCTAAGAAAACCCAGAACTGACTACAACACATTCCCGCATTAGGGGGAATGAGGACTCAACAAAGAGATTGGGAGCATTAGGGACAAAGTTTCACAGCACAGTTCGGAAGCATTCACGTCCCTTAGCATATATTGTAACTCCATTTGGCAAGCTACATGCTGGGGATGACAAGCATAAGTGTAACTAAACAATCTCTTTAAAGTGTCATGAATACCTGAGAAGAAATAAATACAAGTTTAATGCATTTTATCTAAACTGAGGACAGCTAAAATAAAGGAGGTGGCAGAATACATTGTAGACACAGATGTGACCAATAATTTCCTTGAAAATACAGTTGAAAATCATGATTAATATTTTATAACAAAAGAAAAGATTATATTACTATTTAAATTTATCTGTTCCTAACAACACTGTCACCAAGAGTGGAAATGAGATGTTGACCCACTGTATTAGGACATGTATTTTAAATTTCTGCACACTGAGTCATTCCCTTACTTTACCAAAAATATTTATTCAGGAGCTGGGTCAATGATTAAGGACTGTAGGACGATTAGAAAAAAGTCAAACTTACTGATCCATAAAGAAGACTGGTACATTATAGTACTTGAATGTAATAATTAGTATCATTCTCTTCATTAGCATTATGGTCATTAAAAAAGCATGCAATATACTGGTTATGGACATAGAGTCCAGAGTCATATCTCAGCTCATTCATTTACTAGCTATGTGTCACTCCAGTAAGTTGCTTAACGTCTTAGTTTACCCATCTGTAAAATGGAGATTTCACCGTCCCCACCTCTCAGGGCTGTTAGACAGGCTGAAAGTAGTTTAACAGAACAAAGAACTTGGAACAGAATCTGGCATATATTAGATGCTATTCAGATGTTGACATTTACAGAGGTTATTACTGGTAGTTTAGATGGTGACATCTAAACTTAAAATGGTATTTCACAATTTAAAAACAATATTGATGTACAATGATCTATTTTAGCTTTCATAAAAGCCCTGAGAAGGAGGTAACATTGAGATCCAGAATAAGGGGCTCTACACCTCTAGAGTAGGCTAGGGTCTGCAGCCCCTGTCTAGCAGGAAGAAATTTCAGAAAATGAGACCTTCAGCCACTTAACTCTTGAGAATGAGTGTAGGAACAATGAGACAGGTTGGGACCTGGACCTTTTGCTGCAGTACTGTAATACTTGCACCTGGATATACCTCTCCATCAGCAACAAATTACAAAGAAACTATGTGGGACTAAAACTAACTGCAGGCCTGTGCAGGTGGGGCAAATTCTGAACAAAAGATATAAAAAGACCAAAGAACCCCTACTGCCATTTCTGAAGAGCCAGGAGCAAAAACAGTGTGTTGGGAGCAAAGCAAGTTACTGAGCATGCTCCCTGCACACCACACCACCTAAGCCATCCCTTGGACCCTACCCCTGGATACACCCTACTCTCAACCCATATAAGGATCAAGCTTGCCCCCATCCCATCAGGCAGAGAGCAACCAAGTGAACATGTTTGTTCTCTCTCCTCCTCTGATGTAGCTGCATGCATGTAGCTGGGCCCCCAATAAAGCCTTGCCTAAAAAAAAGAGAGAGAGAGAGAGAGGGGATACTAAAATTTGGAGAGAATAACGGTGATGTGAACCCCAGTCTCCTGAATCCAAATCTAAACCTGTTGTCAAAACATTTGCATCCTCAGCTATACAACATGATTCATTCTCCTTTAAGGAAAACATAAAGGTAAGAGGAATGAGTACTACTTTATCCAGAGACATCTAACATATAGAGCCTGATCACTATACAGAGCACAGGAGGAAGTTGTGGAGGCCCTGGTTCACTGATGGGAAAGGCCAGCTTAGGGGCCTGAGATCATCCCAAGGCAGCAGAGCCCCCTGTGGAGGCCACTTGTGTGAGAAGGTATATTATGCACAAAGCAACCCCACTTCTAGGAATTGAAAGGCTGCAGAAAGTAACACCTGGGCGTGGAAAGATATCTCCAATCACTATGGAGATTTACAATGACCTTATGTTTCAGCTATTATAGGACCTTAAGAAATACTTCACCAAAGAAGATATCAGTTCAGTTGCTCAGTTGTGTCAGACTCTTTGCGACCCCATGGACTACAGCACACCAGGCTTCCCTGTCCATCAACAACTCCCCTAGCTTGCTCAAACTCATGTCCATAGAGTCGGTGATGCCATCCAACCATTTATTCATCTGTCATCCCCTTCTCCTCCCACCTTCAATCTTTCCCAGCACTGGGGTCTTTTCCAATGAGTCTGTTCTTTGCATCAAATGGCCAAAGTATTGGAGTTTCAACTTCAGCATCAGTCCTTCCAATGAATATTCAGGACTAATCTCCTTTAGGATGGACTGGTTGGATCTCCTTGCAGTCCAAGGGACTCTCAACAGTCTTCTCCAACACCACAGTTCAAGCATCAATTCTTCTATGCTCAGCTTTTTTTTTTTTTTCATTTATTTTTATTAGTTGGAGGATAATTACTTTACAATATTGTAGTGGGTTTTGTCATACATTGACATGAATCAGCCATGGATTTACATGTGCTCCCCATCCCGATCCCCCCTCCCGCCTCCCTCCCCATCTCATCCCTCTGGGTCTTCCCAGTGCACCAGCCCCAAGCACTTGTCTCATGCATCCAACCTGGGCTGGTGGTCTGTTTCACCCTTGATAGTATACTTGTTTCAATGTTATTCTCTCAGAACATCCCACCCTCGCCTTCTCCCACAGAGTCCAAAAGTCTGTTCTGTACATCTGTGTCTCTTTTTCTGTTTTGCATCTTGGGTTATCATTACCATCTTTTTAAATTCCATATATATGCATTAGTATACTGTATTAGTCTTTATCTTTCTGGCTTACTTCACTCTGTATAATGGGCTCCAGTTTCACCCATCTCATTAGAACTGATTCAAATAAAATTTTTTTAACGGCTGAGTAATATTCCATTGTGTATAGGTACCATAGCTTCCTTATCCATTTGTCTGCTGATGGGCATCTAGGTTGCTTCCATGTCCTGGCTATTATAAACAGTGCTGCGATGAACATTGGGGTGCACATGTCTCTTTCAGACCTAGTTTCCTCGGTGTGTATGCCCAGAAGTGGGATTGCTGGGTCATATGGCAGTTCTATTTGCAGTTTTTTAAGGAATCTCCACACTGTTCTCCATAGCGGTTGTACTAGTTTGCATTCCCACCAACAGTGTAAGAGGTTTCCCTTTTCTCCACACCCTCTCCAGCATTTATTGCTTGTAGACTTTTGGATAGCAGCCATCCTGACTGGCGTGTAATGGTACCTCATTGTGGTTTTGATTTGCATTTCTCTGATAATGAGTGATGTTGAGCATCTTTTTATGTGTTTGTTAGCCATCTGTATGTCTTCTTTGGAGAAATGTCTGTTTAGTTCTTTGGCCCATTTTTTGATTGGGTCATTTATTTTTCTGGAATTGAGCTGCAGGAGCTGCTTGTATATTTTTGAGATTAATCCTTTGTTGCTTTGTTTGCTATTATTTTCTCCCATTCTGAGGGCTGTCTTTTCACCTTGCTTATAGTTTCCTTTGTTGTGCAAAAGCTTTTAAGTTTCATTAGGTCCCATTTGTTTATTTTTGCTTTTATTTCCAATATTCTGGGAGGTGGGTCATAGAGGATCCTGCTGTGATTTATGTTGGAGAGTGTTTTGCCTATGTTCTCCTCTAGGAGTTTTATAGTTTCTGGTCTTACATTTAGATCTTTAATCCATTTTGAGTTTATTTTTGTGTATGGTGTTAGAAAGTGTTCTAGTTTCATTCTTTTACAAGTGGTTGACCAGTTTTCCCAGCACCACTTGTTAAAGAGGTTGTCTTTTTTCCATTGTATATCCTTGCCTCCTTTGTTGAAGATAAGGTGTCCATAGGTACGTGGATTTATCTCTGGGCTTTCAATACTGTTCCATTGATCTATATTTCTGTCTTTGTGCCAGTACCATACTGTCTTGATGACTGTGGCTTTGTAGTAGAGCCTGAGGTCACGCAGGTTGATTCCTCCAGTTCCATTCTTCTTTCTCAAGATTGCTTTGGCTATTCAAGGTTTTTTGTATTTCCATATAAATTGTGAAATTATTTGTTCTAGTTCTGTGAAAAATACCGTTGGTAGCTTGATAGGGATTGCATTGAATCTATAGATTGCTTTGGGTAGTATAGCCATTTTCACAACATTGAGTCTTCCAATCCATGAACACGGTATGCTTCTCCATCTATTTGTGTCCTCTTTGATTTCTTTCATCAGTATTTTATAGTTTTCTGTATATAGGTCTTTCGTTTCTTTAGGTAGATATACTCCTAAGTATTTTATTCTTTTTGTTGCAATGGTGAATAGTATTGTTTCCTTAATTTCTCTTTCTGTTTTCTCATTGTTAGCGTATAGGAATGCAAGGAATTTCTGTGTGTTAATTTTATATCCTGCAACATTACTGTATTCATTGATTTTAAAAATGATCCAAAATCTTGAAAACAAAATGGAGTTACAGATAAATAACCTGGAGACAAGGATTGATAAGATGCAAGAAATGTTTAACAAGGACCTAGAAGAAATAAAAAAGAGCCAATCAGCTTTCTTTATAGTCCGACTCTCACATCCATAGATGACTACTGGAAACACCATAGCTTTGACTAGATGGACCTTTGTCGACAAAGTAATGTCTCTTGCTTTTTAATATGCTGTCTAGGTTGGTCATAAAGAAGATATACAGATGGTAAATAAGCATATAAAAAGATGCTCTGCACCATACATCATCAGGGAAATGCAAATTAAAACAATAAGATACCACTATCTACTTCCCTGGTGGCTCAGACAGTAAAGCGTCTGCCTATAATGTGGGAGACCTGGGTTCAAACCCTGGGTCAGGAAGATCTCCTGGAGAAGGAAATGGCAACCCACTCCAGTATTCCTACCTGGAAAATCCCATGGACGGAGAAGCCTGGTAGGCTACAGTCCATGGGATTGCAAAGAATTGGACATGATTGAGTGACTTCACTTTCATCTACTTAATAGAAGGGCCAAAATCCAGACCACTGACAGCATCAAATGCTGGTGAAGCGATGTGGAGCAACAGGAACTCTTCTCACCTGAGGGGATGAAAATGGCACAGCCACTTTGGAAAACAGCTCAGTGGCTTCTTAAAACACTAAGCAAGCACACTTCTATGAAAAACAGTTGGAAACTTATGTCTTCACACAAACCTACACACAGATGTTTACTGTAGCTTCACTTACAATTGCCAAACTTGGAAGCATCCTAAGACACCCTTCAGTAAGTGAATGGATATATGAACAGTGGTACCTCCAGAAATGGAAAATTATTCTTGCTAAAGAGAAATGAGCTATCAAGCTACAAAAAGACATGGATTGCTAAGAGACATACATATTGCTAAGTGAAGGAAGCCAATCTGAAAGTGCTGCATACTTTGTGATTCTAACTACATGATATGGAAAAAGAAAAACTATGGAGACAGTAAAAAGATCAGTGGTTGCCAAGGTTGGTGGGGGTATGTGGGAGAGACATGAATAAGCTGAGCACAGAGTGAAAATACTGTTTTTGCTATTATAACAATGGATGTCATTATACATTGTTTATACCTATAGCATGTACAACACCAAGAATGAACCATAATGCAAACTTACAGACTTTGGTTGACTATGATGTATCAATCTAGGCTTATCCTTAGTTTAAAAAAAAAAATGTAGCATTCTGGTGCATTCTATGCACATTGGGGGGGGGGGCGCAGAAGGCACATGGGAAATCTCTACCTCCCTTTCAATTTTGCTACAAACCTAAAACTGCTCCCAAAAAATTTTTAAAAACTAAATAAGCAAGGACACATAACTGTGTTTTGAAAGATGTCCTGAGAAATGTCCAAGGTTAAAAATCTGTCTGTTCAAAGAAATATGGAGGCCAATATTTACAGAGATTACACTCAAAGGTGGAAGGTAATGGAAATAATCCTCACAATTAGATAGCGGAGCCTTTCCATATTAACAAAAATGATATTTTAAAATTGAAACATTAAGCCTTGGTAAGCATAAGCTCCAATATTAATGGGGCACATAAACAGGAAAAAAATGGTTTTGTGCTATTTAATCTCAAAAATGGTTTAATGACCCTTATCTGATTATGAAAACAGCACAAGGCACTGTATTAGATAAATAGGACATTAAAAATACTGCTAACTGGTAAGCAGCTTGAAAATATCCAAATGAAAGTATTTTTAAATCAAATTTAATAGTCACCGAAGGAATATTAAAGAGATGTCCTGGATATGGCTATGACATTGGCAAACACAAGCATGTATAAAGAGAGTAAAAGGAAAGCACAGAATAACAACTAAGAAAACAAATCACAGATTGAAAGTTATGAATTTGGTTAATTTACTTAAGGCTTGGTTTCTGCTACTCCAGAGGCATTAATCCTCAGACTAATAAAAATGTTGAGTAATACAGTATACTTTAATGCATAACTATACCAACCTAATACAACAAACATGGTCCAGTGCTTCTCTCTGGAATTTGGTTATTTGTTTGTTTGTTTACTATAATGAAATTTAGACTAGAAATCAACAATAAAAATTGTATATAGAAAGGACACAAGCATAAACAACACGTACATTTTGAGAAATATGTAATATTTAGAAATTAACAATAATTAAAATATTATTTGTGAAAATCATGAGCTATAATAAAAGCAGTACTTAATGTTAATATTTGGTTAAGCTAGATGCTAATATATGGGGATTATTGTATTAATTTCTATTCATATTTTACATTTTTTAAAATTTTCATCTGTGATTTTACTTTTTGATGTATTTTTGAATTTAATTAGTTTTATGTTAGGAATCAGCCGTTTCAGGACACCGGACAGAGCTTAAGCAAAACATTTGTGAAACACCATGCTTGAAGCTATCACCATTTCCCCACTACTCGCTTTGACATGAGTCGTGGTGACTAATAAGTGATTCTCTCCAGTGCTTCAGTATCTGAGTACGGGTGGGCTTGACTTGGGCTTCCCAGGTGGCACTAGTGATAAAAACCTGTCTGCCAGCGCAGGAGACACAGAGATGCGGGTTCAATCCCTGGGTTGGGAAGACCCCCTGGAGCAGGGCATGGCAACCCACTCCGGTATTCTTGCCTGGAGAATCCCATGCACAGAAGAGCCTGGCGGACCCTGGTCCATAGGCTCACAAAGAGTCAGACACAGCTGAAGAGATGCAGCAGCAGAGCATGGCCTGGGATGGTTCTGGCTGCCCCTTCTAAATGTTCATTCATCTCTCTTTCTCTCTTCTTAAATGTTAGTATAATGAAAAGGACTTGACTTCACCCCAAAGTCATCTAAGTGTGAAGTCTTCCAGGCCTCAATTCCCTAACTTGAAAACTGAAGGTAATAGCAAAATCTCACAAGTGATTGCATAATAAGAGGTAAATAATGTGCCTGGTGGAGCAATAAGCTCAGTGAGCACTACTGATTGTCATGCTCCTTACACCGTAGCCCTAGTTACTGTGTTCTGCTCATTGGCTCCAACCCCAAGATTTACCTTCCTACTGATGATTATCTAGGAACCTCCTCATCTGGGCCATGGTTCATCACATTGTTCTTCTGGTACTACAACAGCATATCTGAAGTATGTATGTTAAATTGTGGTTGGAAATACAAAAGAGAATTTGTCACAGATAGTTCCAAAAAGTCAAGTAATTACCCCAAAACATTTGTCTCCATCCCAAGAGCAAAATTAGAATCACAAGATATTTTCAGTGGGATAGTGATGATACCCCCGAGTCAGAAGGGAAATCTTGTTGAGGTTAGTTGGAGGCTGTACTAGCAATACCAGCCCCTATGTTGTTAGGTTTTGCACATTTGGTCAGCTCTGAAAGCCAAAATGGTTGCTGTGATTATAAAGGGATCTGGAGTCAGAAAGGACCAAGAATCTCCCTACCTATATCATTTGGTGTCATGAGACTTGGACTTACCTCACAGAAACACAGCAGTTTTTTCTCTCCTCGTTTATCATGGTCTAATCTTTTGAACTGTAATTTGGAGAAACAGACACAAAATTATCTCTGTTAATGAAATCTTGTTGGTTTGTTTTGTTTCTTCAGGGAGCTTGATGTTTACCTACGTGTTCCCAAATGAGAGAGCCATTTTTAGGAACCCATTTTTCCAAATAGCAAATAGAAATGAACCCTAGAAGAAAAATAAAGGAATCCAGATAGTCTAGAAAGTAACCCAAGTGCTCGCTCTTGGGTCTGTTATCACCTCCCTGAGTACTGTAACTTCTCCAGTATTTCCTATAAGAACCCTACTTGCACTGTAGGTCACATCCAGCAGAAGTGACCTGTGACATTTATTAGAACCTGTTTGATGTACTTACTCTTTTTTTTCCTTAAGAACCCCTTAACACCTAACCATCCACACAGGTGTTTGTTAGCAGGTACAATGTTACTGAGCTTTTACTTTTGTAGGTACAATCCTGAAATGAAGCACATAGGACGAAATACAGAACACTATAAAGGCCAGTTCATATATCCTATCGTCTTTATGGTCCTACAACTATGCTGTGAAATTATATACAATAAATGCAGCAACATATGATTTTCAACTGTATATTTTGTAAACACTGTTTTGATTTCTCTAATATGTCTCTGGAACTACTCTATAATGTGAATTCATGTTTCCTTCATTTTTGTTATTTTTGGAACACAGCCAGTTACAAAGAAATAATTTTATTTTTCAAATCACCACTATCCTCTATACCACCTTTTGCCAATGGGGAAAAACATCAAATTGTTAAGCAAACAATAATTAGGTGCAAAGCTCAGAAAGATAGGAATGGCTGTTCTCTCATACAGGCAGGGCAGTTGGAAGCTTTTCTTCTTTTGACAATTACAGATACAGTGAGTGCATCAAGAGGGCATGTGAGAAATATCAGTGCTCACTTGACCTACCAAATATATTTGTTTGGGAAAATATAAATGACAAATTGATCTTCAGATTAATGGCTGCCATATTGGTAAAGTACAAATCACTTTTAACAGCCACATTACTTTAGTAAAGAGAAGCTAGCTAACTGCTCTTTAATTAAGTACAGTTAATGACCTTAAGGGGATTAGTAGTCTTGTCTGATAATCAATAAGCATGGCAAGATTGCTGCCTCATAAACTGGGATGGGAGAACTAAATTAATCTGAAAAGATTTGTTTCCCCTAGTTTTTTTTTTTTTTCTTATAGGTTGATTCCATGCAACCCTTTGGAAACTCATAATCCCAGGCAAGAAGTACATGCCAGTAATCCATTTGTTATAAAGATATACATTTATCTTAGCATACATGGCTTAAAAAATGGTGCCAAGAATCCAAGTGACAAAAAAAAAGGCCTTTTTTTTTGCAAATCATTTCTTGAATAATGCTCAAATAAAATCCTCTGTGCTGCATTTGGTAAGTGATTGGTTAATGGATTTTAACTAGCTCTACCACTGTGAGGTTCCATTTCTTCATTCATAAAATGAAGGAGGAAGCCTTGAAGGCCCTTTCCAATTCCTACATTTTATATTTTGAATAGATCATAATTATAGATTCACTTGGCGAATTGTCCATTTTTTAGTAGCCAATCAGTTTTGAGCAATAAGACACTAACCTTCTGGGCTAAATCTCATCTTTGTTTGCCCCTATACAGCAAATACAAGCATGGTAGGCCAAGAAAGTACATTTGAAATGTACCATCTAGGCCAAAAAAAAAACAATAAAAATGGGTGGTATTGGATGCCATATGGTACAATGGAGATAGGAGAGAGAGAAGGAGGTGGAACTTGGTAATAATAGCTTTGTAGTCACATATGTTTTATTTAATACTTGACTCTTCTGCTTCTAAGAAACATGGCTTAGACAAATTGCTCTTCCTTTCTCAACCTCAGTAGGATTAGAAAGCAGATCATCAAAATCATGGTAAATAAATGTTCTGTGTACATATCATAGCACTTTCCAAATGCTACTTGTCTATTCTCATGCCATTCTCTGATGTATTTGGGTGATCAATAGACAAATTCACACAAAATTTGTATGATCCAGCAATCCCACTCCTGGGCATATATCTGGAAAACCATATTTCAAAGATACATGCACTCCAATATTCACAGCAGCAGTATATATAATGACTAAGACATGGAAGCAACCTAAATGTCCATCAACGGATGGATAAAGAGGATGTGGTACATATATACAACGAAATATTGCTCAATCATTAAAAAGGATGAAATAATGCCATTTGCAGCAACATGGACGAACCTAGAGAAGATCATACTAAGAAAGTCAGATGGAGAAAGACAATACATATATATATGATATCAGAAAAAAATGGTATCAGTCATATGTGGAATCTAAAAATGATTCACATGAACTTATTTGTAAAACAGAAATAGACTCAGATTTAGAAAACAAACATAGTTATGAAAGGAGAAGGTGGAGGAGAGGATAAATCAGAATGTTGGGATTAACATGCACATTACTATATACAAAATAGTCAACAAGGACTTACTGTATAGCACAGGGAACTCTACTAAATATTCTGTAATGACCTATATGGGGAAAAAAATCTGAAAAGCAATGGATATAGGTAAACGTATAACTGAATCACCTTGTGTGACCAACACAAAATTGAAAATCAACTATTCACCAATATAAAATAAAAATTTTAAATACATGTATATGCAGTATGGCTATATGTGATATATAAATTCTCTACTTGTGTATCTGAGTGCCCACAAACCTTTTGAAAATAAGACTGGGTCTTTTTTAGCTATAGTTTTCAGCTCCACATGTAGTATCTGGCATAGACACATAGTGATAAAACTAAATAAGTACACTTTAGAGTAATTTATTGGTTTTATTCGATTTTAAACCTTCAATATCTAAGCCCTGAGTGTTTTGTTGAGCAACCAGGGACATCAACCTACTTGCTAAAACTAATAAGTAGTATCTGATTTTTCTTTCAGTATGTCAGTGTTATCAACTTCATGCACAGCAGTTTACTTATAGAACAATTAAGCCCAACTATGTCCCAGGGATTATGTGAAGTGGTTTTAAACATTAAATGATGCTAATCACAAAAAAATATATAGCTATTTAATATGTGCTGTCATAATAGAAAGGGTTTTTCTTGGAGTCTTTTCACAGTCACATTTAACTTAGTATTATAAATATGTCGATTATTATCCAAGCAATATTGGTAAGACTTGGAAACTTGGAAGCTGAAATTGTCAGAAAAAGTCATTTGCCAGCATGAGATAAAGTTCTATTTACTAACATAATTAAGATAATGTAATAGAGGCTATATTTGCAGAATAATCTCAAGAACTTCAAAAGCTAAAAAACAAAAACAGAAACAAAAACCCACTGAAATTCTAGTAATGCTGCTGGTACTTCAGAGACCTTTTCCTTTCTAATGGATTGGTTATTTAACTTCTTAAGGGTTCATCTTACAAGCCTTCTAGGTGAAGAAAATGCAAAAGGTTCTATGAGCAAGGGAGAAAAGCTTCCTTCACTAGATGAAAAATTGTTAGCATTTCCTATATTCCAAGAGTCAAAAATCCATACAGTGTATGGGAATGAAACCCGTTCTGAAATTCCTACATGAGATGCCAGATTTCCAGCTTTGCCCCTGAACATGGCTGTCCATGTCTTTAGATTCTCTTGCAATCCCATTTTTTTCCCCATTGGTGAGAAAGTACACAGAAAGGGCAATGTGTTTCCAGCAGTCTGTAAGAGCCTCTAATGCTTAAATGCTATTGGATTGGTCTTGGGGGAGCTGGGGACTGGGCTTATGATTCTACAGCTGGCCCTCAGGTTTCTCACTGGTGACAGAGGGCAGCTCCCCACGTGGAGGTGGTTCGGCACCCCTGTGCTCTGCTGCTGGGGGCATTTTCTGCAGCACCTATTTCAATCAGTGGACAGTTCTTACACCATCTGCCTACTACTGATGATGGTGGACTAACCGAGTTCCTAGATGCTGCCTTGGGGAACCTGCTCTGCCCAACCATCTTTAAAATGCTGAAATAGATATGTTTCAAGGGTCACTAAGGAGGTCCTAGTGGCTCAAATGGTAAAAAAAAAAAAAAAAAATCTACCTGCAATGCAAGGGGGTGTGAAAGTCGCTCAGTCATACCTGACTCTTTGCAACCCCATGGACAGTAGCCCACCAGGCTCCTCTGTCCATGGGGATTTCCCAGGCAAGAATATTGGAGTGAGTTGCCATTCCCTTCTCCAGGGATCTTCTTGCCCCCGGGAATCAAACCCAGGTCTCCTGCATTGCAGGCAGATTCTTTACTGTCTGAGCCACCAGAGAAGCCCATAATACAAAAGACCTGGGTTCAATTTCCTGGGTCGGGAAGATCCCCTGGAGAAGGGAATGGCAGCCCACTCCAGTATTCTGGCCTGGAAAATTCTAGGGACAGAGGAGCCTGGCAGGCTATAGTTCATGGGGTTGCAAAGAATTGGACATGACTGAGCGACTAACACTTTCACCTTCAAGGAGGTCATATTCTCTGAACCATGAGCCACAACTACCCTTTAAGTCATGAATTAATCCAGTGTCATTATAAATGGCAAAATGTGTTGTTCAACTGTGTCCCCATGGACACACTGACCTCAATGTCAATAAATTGCAGTAGGTGATGAGATTTCCTTAATTCCTTTCTCTGAACAGCTATGGCCCTGAAGACAAGTAAACATCAAACACTTAAACACTCAAAAAGTCCCCTGAAAGTCCCTAGCTATGGGATAGAGTGATAACAAATACAAAATCATCCTAAATTTCCACTATGCCTCTCAGTCAAGCTCTAAAAATTCAAAAATAGTACTGTTACTACTTTGCCAAAACTTCAAGGAGCAGTTAAAAGAAAGAAACATTATTGGGGTTAAGATTTTATTCTTCATCGAGTTGAAGCAATATGACAAGGCATTATAAAACTGTAGGAGAGGATAGCAGTAAGTAGTAGTAACAGTAAGAGTAGTAATGGAACTAATGTAATAGAAGTAATGGAAGTTAATAGTAGTAATGGAAGTTCTATTAGATGCTTGGAGACAGCAAAAGAATCAATGACAAAGAACATTGCAGAATAGATTTGGTTGAAGAAAGACCTACTAAGTGTCCCTTCATCCTGTCTCACTTACTATATGTGGCTGCCCATGCCAGTCAGTCATTCAGTTCAGTCGCTCAGTTGTGTCTGAGTCTTTGCAACCCCATGACCGCAGCACGCCAGGCCTCCCTGTCCATCACCAACTCCCGGAGCTTGCTCACACTCATGTCCATTGAGTCGGTGATGCCATCCAACCATCTCATTCTCTGTCATCCCCTTCTCCTCCCACCTTCAATCTTTCCCAGCATCAGGGTCTTTTCCAATGAGTCAGCTCTTCACATCAGGTGGCCAAAGTATTGGAGTTTCAACTTCAACATCAGTCCTTCCAATGATTATTCAGGATTGATTTCCTTTAGGACGGACTGGTTGGGTCTTCTTGCAGTCCAAGGGACTCTCAAGAGTCTTCTCTAGCACCACAGTTCAAAAGCATCAATTCTTTGGCGCTCAGCTTTCTTTATAGTCCAACTCTCACATCCATACATGACTACTGGGAAAACCATAGCCTTGACTAGATGAACCTTTGTTGACAAAGTGATGTCTCTGCTTTTTAATATGCTATCTAGGTTGGTCATAACGTTCCTTCCAAGGAGCAAGCATCTTTTAATTTCATGGCTGCAGTCACCATCTGCAGTGATTTTGGAGCCCAAAAAATTAAATTCTGCCACTATTTCCTCTGTTTCCCCATCTATTTCCCATGAAGTGATGGGACCAGATTCCATGACCTTAGTTTTCTGAATATTGAGCTTTAAGCCACCTTTTTCTCTCTCCTCTTTCACTTTCATCAAGAGGCTTTTTAGTTCTTCTTCACTTTCTGCCTAAAGGGTGGTATCATCTGCATATCTGAAGTTATTAATATTGCCAGAGAAGCCTACAATTTCAGCATCATCTTCAGCAGTCTTCATTATAAGGTCACAGGGGGAAATACAGAAAAGTGAAGAGAGCATAGGTATTCTACCATCATCTCTGGCTAAAGCTTTATGAGGCCTTGAGCAAATCCCTTCACTTCACGGCCCCCCGTTCCTCTCCCACAAATATCCATCTCACAGGGCTCTTGGACAACTTATAACTCATCAACACAAGACACCTAGTGGGGTTAGGGTTAGAGTAGTGATTTTTAAATAGATACCTTATTTTTCAAATATTAAATTTAAAAAGGCAAATAATTCAGTGCTACCCATGCCCATTCATCCAGATTTAATTTATTAGTAGCAAGGAAGGTCCAGTGAGACTCTAATGGAGAGCAGAGAAGGTTCAGAGAAAAAAATTCATCCCCTGGGGGCCACTCGGGGAGAGAACCCTACAGAGATCAGTGGAGCAGGAGAATACAATGGGGAAAGCATTGAAGATGCTCAAAGGGAGTTTTCCAATGGATCAAAGAGTTTCTGTTACAGTTCTGCTCTGGACTAGCCCTGAGTCCGGATAAGGATATTTAATCAGAGAGCAATTAACTGTTATTAACATCAAATCATGATTTTTACTTTGCAGGTGTCACATTTTCATTTCTGTGTCTTTCTTAGAGAAACATTTTCCTCGGCATTTTCTCAAATTGGCATGGTTCTTTTTTTCTCACAATGATGTTGGGGGTTCCAATGATAGGAGAACTGACCCAGAGCTTCTCATAAGAGCAGCCCTGGTTCCTATGTTGCCATTGGACATATTGATAAACAGCTCTGGTATCAGATTGAAGATGTCTCGTGCCACAGATTATGAACTGGGGGCCAGGCTTGTGAAAGTCTCTGCAAAGAGTATTCTTTTTACGTTTTTATTGCCTACAAAATGCCAGGAGAGTTTCCAAGTAAGAGCAATCACTGTTAAAGAAAATAGGACATAAAATAAACTGTTATTACCTGCAAAACAGCTGTATTTCCTTTTCTTTCCAGAGAAGCACATAAACCCTCTGTATACTCTGACATGAGGAAATGTAATAGAACTTTTATTTCTGTAAACACTAGATATTCATTCTTGATAGGTAACATCGGGGGGAAAGTTGTACTTAAAATTATATCAGCTGTTCCAGAATCACAAAATCAAAGAAGGGGTCTCACAAATGGATCTGGCCATTCTTGGTCCAAGATGGGATGTTGTTAAGGTTATAAGCAAGTGTTTGCAGCGGGACAGACTGGCGTTCAATTCCAGCTCTGCCTCTTGGTACCTAGGGGACCTGGAAAAATTTATTTCTGCACTGCAAATTTTACTTTCCTCATTGTTGAAGTGGGGACAATGATAGCACCTACTTTACAGGTGCTATTAAATGAAATAATAATATTAAAAGAAGTAAAATATGTAAAGTGTTAAATATAGCACTTGACCCATTGGGAGCACACCAAAACAATTCGTAGCTATTATGCCAAAAGTGTTCCTAGCAACTAGTTGTCTGTTATTTTATAATATATAAAGGGGACTTAATGTATAATTTGAAGAAGTAAGAATATTTTCAATTGCTTACTTTCTTTTCCATTCATTTAAATCCACTGCTTTTCCTGATTGTTTTCTTTGAATAAAATGAATGATTTCTCAACACCTGTCTTATAAACACACCCTTCACAGATCTAGAATCACGATTTTACAGCTGTGAAAGCCTTCATATATAATTTAATGCAACTCCCTTGTTTTCTAGATGATGGAACAAAGTGTTAAAAAGATGACAGGACTTGCACAAATTCACAGGTATCATCTTCAACAAGACTCCAGCTATTACCGGCCTCTCCCAAAGCTCCTTCAAGTAAAAGTCTGAATTTGAAGCTAATTTTCACACTCTCCAGTCCTTGATCCCTGACATGAGTTCTCCCAACCACCTCTTATTGTCATTCTATCCTTTTTATGATACTTTTTCTAAGCATGTTCCTGATTCTCTCTTTTTTTTTTTTTTTTTTTTTTTTGCTATTTGAAGACTGCAAGCTGAATGCATCACCCTATTGTTGTCTAATTATAGACAAGGGTTCCAAAGGATTCTTCCCTGACCCCTGGTTTTTGGTACTGCCCCTGGAAGCATCTTCTCTGAGCATACCTGGTAAGGTCATGCTTTCTTTCAACTTCTCATAGGTCCAGATACATGTGTATATTTGCTCCTCTTTCCTGGACTGTTGTGTCCCTGGACAGAGGAATTCTAGTTCCCTGCATCGATCACCCAACAGATCTCTGTGTAAGAAGCACAGAACAGTTTCTTCTTTCTTTGCCTGTGCCAATGCAACTCACGAATGTAGATCAAGGCACAATAGTGGCTGCCTCTGACTTCTGGAAAATAAAGCAAAAGGCAGAACTTGAGTTGAGTTTCTTCCTCGTGTCTAACCCCTAACTGGTTTTAAATGAATGTATCAGACTGCCTTGTTGTTTTTCTTATTTTTCACTGTCAACTTTTCTCAGTAGATGTGTCTTCATATCCCATAGATACATATTCAAGTACATAATTTGGTATAAAGATTCCACTGACGTTCTTATTTAAATTCCAGACCCCTTTTCTTATAACTAAAACTTTAATTCTACCTTCTTTTGACGGAGCCAAAGAGGCATGGATTTGGTATGAAATTTTTCATACATCAGTTACACATCCTTGAAAACAAGGATGCTAAATTTTGAGAACTGCTTTCTATATAATGATTAAAACTAGTTTGAGGTAGTAATTTACTCCCCCTCCAATACCACTCGGTGGGTTAGCAGGGTGTGTATGGAAGGTTAGATGATTACAAAATTATTTTTAAGAAAAGATATTTCTAATTTCTAACCTGGGTTAAATAAATATAAACCTTAAGCTGACAGGGGGAGGTGGCAGGCAAAGGGATGAGCACAAATTCCCCATCCATAAAAAACATCTGGCACAAGGAAAACAGTAGCAAGTCCAGATGGTACCCGGCTCTGACACAAGCCAGGGAATGCTCTATGGACAGAGACGCCATATAGATTGTGTGTGTGAGGAAGCACAAAATACAGTCTTACAGAATTAAAACCGGAAACCTTCACGGCTGGGTAGGGGGAGAGAACGAGAGGTTAGTCAATATTCTAACAATGATTACTTTGTAAAACCTTTTCTTATTACTTTAGGTCTACACCTCTCCTTTACAGTGTACTATAAGGCACATGGCAGTTTTACACTGGGCAATCACACTGGGAGGGGGCAAAGACCGCCCAGTATTGAAAAAACCAATTGGAAAGGCGAACATGCATGGCACCCAGCCGGTGGGCATGCCGTCTAATATGGTCTCAGGTCAGCAACTGGCCTCTTGCTGTTGTCATTCAGCATGCATTTGGTGCACAGCTTTGTTAAGATCAGCTGAACTGGACATAGAAAACAACTTATGGTAATCAAAGGGGAAATGGTGGGGGGATAAATTAGGAAGTTGCGATGAACAGATATACACTGCTTATAAAATAGATAACCAATGAGGACCTATTAACATAGCAGAGGGAACTATATGCACCATTTTGTTATAACCTATATGGGAAAAGAGCACTGTATTGTACAACTGAAACTAACAACACATTATAAATCAACTATACTTCAGTAAAATAAAACAAAATTTAAGAAACAAGATCTCTGAAGCAGTTGATCCCTACTCGCTTCTGTCTGTCCTCAGAGAAGCTAAAGGTTAGTTATTCGCAGTTTAAATATTTCTCATTCAGGGAGGCTTCTTCAGCTGAGAGAGTCTGGTTTAGGGCTCTCATTCCACCCTCCTTAGCAGCCAGGACTTTCTGTAAGAACTCACCACAGTTGTGGTCATTGGCTCAAAGCAGGTTCTTCCTCTAAGCCTGAACTACACAAATGCTGGGAACACAACCATTTTCCACATTTAGCCAGCTCATGACTGACTGCATCTTCACGTCTTCCGTCTGTGTAACAGACACTGTTCTAAGCACCCATACAGTGAGGAACAAAACAGACAAAACCCCTGTTTCATGGAGTTCATTTCTATGAAGGGAGACAAGCAACAAGCATGAAATAAATTAGCAAGGCTCTCAAGAGAGAAATGTTTGATGGTGCTGACAGCTCTGGAGGAAAATCCAGGAGGCAAAGAGAGAAGGGGAGAGTGAGATAGGAAGAGGGGGTTTTCAGTTCTAAATAAAGTGACTGGAAAAGCCTCACTGAGAACTTGAGGAAGATCTAAAGAAGGCGAGGGAGCAAAGGCAGGCAACACAAAGGCGTTTAAGTGTTGAGTGAACTAGTAAATGAAAGAACAAGGTAAAGAAGAGTGCAGTCACTGGTCTAGGGTTTCCTCATCTGTGTGGTTCCAGCCTCAGGAGCACTCTGCGAGGTTAAAAAAGATCCATGTAAAAATCCAAGGAAGCAGCTCTGGGGTGGAGTTATTTTCTTTCTAGTTTGAATTACATAACGGAAAAGAAAAACTAGTTGATGGGTTGCAGAAATCAAGGAAAGTAAGGGTGAAGATTAGCCAACGGGTGACTTTCTGGAGAAGAGTAGGTGAGGACCAGCATGAGCAGAGGTGGAAAAGAAGAAAGGAATCCGGTGCCTTGGTGTCATGGGAGACCCAGGGGAGAAACTGACTTCTGGACCATTTGGAGAGGAGGCTGGCTTGAAAGGCAGGCCAGAGAGAGAGCCGTTGGCGCTAAAGAAAGAAATTTTGTGTCTGATGTCACAGAGAGTTGTAACCAGCGGGCTTTATGAAGCCTAATCGAGACCTGAGATTGATGGCCAAGGAGAGGAGAAATGGAAGTCTGTTAGTACAAGAGTGGAATGGTACAGGTGTGGTGCCAATAAGGGAGAGATGAGATGAAGGGGGGAAAAAAGCGCATCACTAACTGCAGGACATTGAGCGAGGCTCACAGCCTCTCAGCCTGCTTTCATCTGGAACAGAAACTGGGCCAGATGATCTCTGTAGTGACTTCCAGCTCTAATCGGTTCTGACTTTGTTTATATTATAAAGGGATAGTATAAAGAAAGACATCTCCTTTCTGGATTGAATATTACCTCTTCCCATGGTTCTACTGTTGTTTCTGAAACACAACTCTGTGTACCCGAGGCCGAATGATACCGAAATGTCGGAGTTTGCAGGAGAGAAAAGTTTATTGAGGGCCCTGCAACGATATGAGTGGCTTATACTTTAAAAATCCCAGACTCCCTGAAAGCTCCCAGAAGAACCCTTTTCTAAGAAAGCTGAGGGAGGGGCATGGTGAGTTTATGCCAACGTCTCGGTGTCAGACCCTTTGTTCTTGAGAATTGAGTCATGGTCAGATAACCATGTTCCTGTAAATCTCCATCAAATGAACTTTATTCTCTGTTCTGACAAGAAAGAGCAGGTCCTGCGGCACGACATTCAACCTCTGAGATCCAGGACTGGCTGAGAGGCTCAGCAGGAGGCTCCCTCAGGGCCCGGGCCCCAGACCCTATCCAGCTGCATCACTGAGGACGCCAGGTGCCCAGGACCCAAAGGTCAGTTGGGTCAGGAGCTCAGGCTCCTCAGGCCAGCCACATGGCGGGGACAGGTCTCACAGACTATGTCCCAGGCAGACGGTCACTGCCATTAGGTCTCAGAGGAAGGGATTGGGGAGAGGCTCACTGCCACCTCAAGGCCTGAGCCTGGTCAGTGGGCAGCCTTGTCCAGGGCTCTGGAGCCTTGAAGGACACAGATCCTGCCCATCCCCTGAGCCCCACACCCCACCCCAGCTCTCCTGCGGGCCCTAGGACAGAAGGCCCCAGGGAAGAGGCCAGGGTCCACCTCTTACCTCACTCTCTTGCCTGAGGACCACCGCCCAGCCAACTGTCGGCTCAGCGTGCCCACTAAATGCTGCTCAGTGACAGTTGGTCACTTGAGGGAGGGGCTTACCGTGGCCCCAGCCAATGGCTGAGCAAGACCACCAACGGTCACTCATTGACAGTTGTATGCTTGTGGGGGAGGGGCCCATTGTAGTGTGACGTTAGTGGTCTCCTGGTAACCGTTGCCTGGTAACGGAAGCCGGTAGCAGAGTACACCAATGGCCATGTGCTAAGGGGTGAACAGGCTGCACCCTGTCACACCGTTAACTGTTGTGGATGTGCCTAGAGCCCCATGCCAAAGCATTTAGTTGGAAATTTCACTTAGAAAGACTGGTTCCTCAAAACACTAAAAAAGAGTCACCATATGATCCAGCAATCCCACATCTGAGCAACTATCTGGAAAAGATGAAAATTATGACCCCAAAGATACATGCACCACAATGTTCATAGCAACACTATTTTTAATAGTCAAGACATTGACTATTGACAGAGGAATGGATAAAGAAGATGTGGTACATATATATAAAGGAAAATTACTCAGCCAAAAAAAAAAAAGAATGAAATAATGACATTTGTAGCAACATGGATGAACCTAGAGAATGTCATACTGAGTGAAGTTAAGTCAGAAAGACAATATAAACTACTTATATGTGGAATCTAAAAAAATGATAAACTTATTATAAAGCGATTATTACAAAGGAAACTTATTATAAAGAAATTAACTCAGATGCAGAAAACAAACCAAAGGGGAAAGTAGGGGGATAAATGAGAAATTTGGGATTAATATATATATACTGCTATATATATAAAATAGACAAAAAAACAAGGACCTATTGTATAGCACAGGGAACTGTATTCAGTATCTTTTAATAACCCATAATGGAAAAGTATCTGAAAAAAGATGTGTATGTGTGTGTGTGTGTATCAGATTCAGATATCTGAATCTCTTTGCTGTACACTTGAAACTTGGGAATCAATTATATGTCAATTAAAAAAAAAAAGATCTCTAGGATTCCTCTAGTGTTAGTTGCTCATGTGTCCAACTCTTGTGACCCCATGGACTGTAGCTCACCAGGCTCCTCTGTCCATGGGATTTCCCAGGCAAGAATACTGGAGTGGGTTGCCGTTTCCTTTTCCAGGGGATCTTCCCAACCGAGGGAATGAACCTGGGTCTCCTGCTGTGCAGGCAGATTCTTTACCATCTCAGCCACCAGGGAAGCCTGATTCTTGTAAAAATCACATTCAAATCACTTTGAAAAACACAAAAATCACGTGTGTGAAATACTGCAGACTTTGGAAATAATTTATTTTATTCTATGAGCATCACGAGGAAGTAACCAAGAAAGGTATACAGAAAGAGAGAGTACTATACCACAGGCATATATTTAAGACCAACCCTTAACCACATATGAAACCACAAAATGAGGCAGATGCTAATTGGAAGATCCATAGATCATTTAAAAGACAGCAGCACACAAACAACCTCATCCATTGGAGTCAGGAATTCCCCGTCTTCCTTGTCTTCAGCTACACTGATTTTAATCTAAGTCATGTTGGGCAGGACTTAAAGAGAATTTGGTGAGAGGATTGACAAAGATTTCTACAGTATAAAGAAATCTCAGGCAACAATTTTACATTTACAAGTAAAGTGAAATTTATGAAGACTTTATTTTTTGTGACTACCTTTAACTCAGTTCAACCTTTCATAGATTATTATGAATTCAAATGCTAAATTGATAGTTTGGTTCTGTTTCAGTGTTCTCACCTTGTGGGATGAAAGAACTCTTCCTAAGAAATTTCAAAATTAATTTTGTGATTTTATTTTAGCAAAAACCCAAACACTTTTGAGGCTAAACCCACTTTAGTACGGGCTTCCCAGGTGGTGCTAGTCGCAAGGAACCTTCCTCCCAATGCAGGAGACATTAGAGACACAGGTTCGATCCCTGGGTCAGGAAGATCCTCTGGAGGACTGCATGACAATCCACTCCAGTTTTCTAGTCTGGAGAATCTCATGGACAGAGGGCTGCCTACAGTCCATAGGGTCACTAAGAGTCAGACAAGACTGAAAGGTCTTAGCAGGCCCATCACTTGAGTACATCTAGATGTCCACCGACTTCAGCCATAATTTCAGTGCCTAGCTATGTGTGTGTCCACAATTACTTGGAATCAAATTGTTGCAGAAACGTGAGAAAAGTCTAGAGGTATATTTAATATAACAATGTCTAGGCACCAAATGCAGGCTGAGTGATGTAGCACAATGTGCTTTAGAATAGAGGGTTTTAGTGGTTTATATGGAGAAAAAATGATAGAATCAATTTTACAATTAGGACTGAGTACATCCCCTGGAGGAGGAAATGGTAACCCACTCTAATATTCTTGCCTGGAAAATCCCACAGACAAGAGGAGTCTGGCAGGCTATAGTCTATGGGGTTGCAAAGAGTGGGACACAACTGAGTAACTTAGTATGCATGCACATAAATTGCAAAACTTAGTGGATCACGAAAATATAAAGCATTTTGTTCAAAAAGAAAAAGGCACTTCTAACCCTCCCCCCAAGACTCTCACTTGACCTGTTACTGTATTTTTATCAGTTACTTAATGTCTCAGTCCCTGGAGTGTAGGGATACTGGCCAGAAAACTGCAGACCCTCACACACACTAATGACTCAGATCACATGATGAACACATAACCATAACCCTCCCTACACCAGCCTTCATAACAGCACTTCAAAGTCAAAGGCCATAGGGTCTGTGTTTCAGTGACACCATATTGACATTATACTAAATAATCCAGGTTCAAGAAAAGTAATCATCTGTCACATACTTTGTTTTATTCATTTGTTTTGTATTTACTTTGTAGGTTTTTTGTTACATAATTGTATAAGGAATGTCCTTACTTTTGCACTTGTAATTATTTAAGTACTGTTATTATAAAAACAGGGCTTGTGATGGCTCAGCAGGTAAAGAATCTGCCTGCAAAGCAGGAGGCACAGGTTCAATCCCTGGGTGGGCAATATCCCCTGGAGAAGGAAATGGCAACCCTTGCCAGTATCCTTGCCTGGGAAATCCCATGGACAGGGAAGTTTGGTGGGTTGAAGTCCATAGCATTGTGTAAGAGTCAGACGTGACTGATTGACTAAGTAGAGACCTTATAAAAATAAAAATAATTAAGTAAATCTTGGCGATCTATGAACTTTTTTTTCCTTGAAAAGCATCAAAATTATTAACTAACATGAGCTGCCTCTATATTCCCCTAAGTTCAAAATTGGAGATGCCACAAAAGTCGAATGAGGCGCTAAAAACCCTATGATAAATTCTTGGGGTACTGTGTGGAGGGAAAATGCACTGAGAGCGTGATGAGGAGTAGATAATACAAAGGAGGAGAGAGGCTGAAGAAGTGGGGAAGGGCTTGGTCACTGGATCTTCTTTCTCCCCTGCCTCTTCCCCTCCCCATCCAATTTGTCAATATGGAGCGGGAGGAAAAAAGAAGGATGGAAAAGCATATATTATGAAATGACAAACAACAGTAGTGGATCTATATTATGAGAAAAAAAGTAGACTTAAGGAAAAAGCAGATCATACAGCTAAAGAAGGAAAGTTCTTTATGATAAGGGTATCATTTGCCAGTGAAACCAATTTAATGGCAGAAAATGAAGAGGAATGAAAGAGCCTCTTGATGGAGGTGAAAGGGAAGGGTGGAAAGGCTACCTTAAAACTCAACATTTAAAAAACAAGGATCTTGGCATGTGGTCCTATTATTTCAAATAAAGAGGCAAATGAAAAGGGAAAATCTGTCCTAATGAGATGGATGAAACTGGAGCCCCTTATACAGAGTGAAGTAAGCCAGAAAGATAAAGAACATTACAGCATACTAACACATATATATGGAATTTAGAAAGATGGTAACGATAACCCTATATGCAAAACAGAACAAGAGACACAGAAAAACAGTCAACAACAGAACTTGTTGAACTCAGTGGGAGCAAGGTGGAGGGTGGGATGATTCAAGACGAACAGTCATGTATATGTTATATCTATTGGTGAAACAGATCACCATGACCCAGGTGGTGGATGACATTCATGAGACAAGTGCTCAGGGCCTGTGAAAAAGTGCCAGCTGGGAAGACCCAGAGAATTAGAGGGAGATGGGAGGGGGGATCGGGATGGGGCAGAAAAGTGTGAAAATGGCTGATTCATATCCAATCTGTATGACAGAAACCCACTGAAATGTTGTGAAGTAATTAGCCTCCAACTAATAAAAAAATTTAAAAAAAAAAAAAAAAAAATCAAGTCAATAGATGAGGAAACAAAGGAAACAGTGAGAGACTTTATTTTCTTCGGTGCCAAAATCACTGAAGATGGTGACTGAAGCCATGAAATTAAAAGCTGTTTGCTCCTTGGAAGAAAAGCTATGACAAACCTAGACAGCATATTAAAAAGCAGAGACATCACTTTGCCAGCAAAGGTCATATAGTCAACATTTCATCCCAGTATTCAGTTGTGTGAAGTTGGAAAATGGACTGAGCTACCAAAAAACTGATGTTTTTGCAACTGTGGAGTGGGTTGCCTCTTGAGAGTCCCTTGACCAGGGATCCAACCAGGTCTCCAAAGGAGACGTTTAACATCATTGAGGACTGGGAAGCTGAAACTCCATACTTTGGACACCTGATGCGAAGAACTGACTCATTAGAAAAGACCCTGATATTGGAAAGATTGAAGGCAGGAGGAGAAGGGGATGACAGAGGATGAGATGATTGGATGGCATCACAGACTCAATGAACATGAGTTTGAGCAAGCCCCGGAAGTTGGTGATGGACAGGGAAGCCTGGCATGATGCAGTCCATGGGGTCACAAAGAGTCAGACACAACTGACAACTAAACTGAGCTGATGGTTTTTCCAGTAGTCATGTACAGATGTGAGAGTTGGACCATAAAGAAAGCTGAGTGCTGAAGAATTGATGCTTTTGAGCTGTGGTGCTGGAGCAGACTCTTGAGAGACCCTTGGACTGCAAGGAGATCAAACCAGTCAATCCTAAAGGAAATCAACTCTGAACATTCATTGGAAAGACTGATGCTGAAGCTCCAGTTCTTTGGCCACCTGATGGGAAGAGCCGACTCACTGAAAAAGACCCTGATGCTGGGAAAGTTTGAGGGCAGGAGGAAAACAGGGAGACAGGGGATTAGACGGTTGGATGGCATTACTGACTCAATGGACATGAATTTGAGCAAACTCAGGGAGATAGTGAAGGACAGAGGAGCATGATGTGCTGCAGTTCGTGGGGTCTCAAAGAGTCAGACTTGATTTAGCGACTAAACAATCATTTGCTAATACCACATAACAGGTCTAAATATATGAATTTAGAAATTCATAGCCTGTATTGACAAAAAATTCAAACAAAAAATTCAAAGCCTGTATTGACAAATCTACAATGAGACATAGACAAATTCAAAATATTATTGGGATACTTAGATATACCTCTCTTAGTAACTGGTAAGGACAAGCAGCCAATATCAATAGAATTTTAGAATTTTTAAAAAATTATAGATTTGATCAATAAAGCTGACATTGCATGTATATATATATATATATATATATATACACACACATATATATAACTGGACTTAGCAACTGAAGAACATTCTTTCGTTTCAAGCAAATATGAACATTTACAAAAACTGGCCATGAATGAGCCTCAAAGTCTTCAGAAATTACAGAGGATTGAATTTATAAAGAGTACGTTGTCTGACTATAGTGCAATGAATATAGAAGCTAATAACCAAAAGAAATCAAGAAATATACTTTTAAATAAGCTATGATCACAGAATAGCTTGGGATATTGAAAATTATTTTGAATTTAATGTTAACAAAACATTAAGTGCTAAAATACGTGGATGAGCAAAATCTGTCAAAAAGGAAATTTCATAAAATGTATTGGAAATGAAGGAAAGATGAAAACTAGTGAGTAAGCTTCTCTCTCAAGAAGATAAAAACATAAAGTAAATGAATCTACGTGAGTGATAAAGAGAATAAGAATAGGAATTAGTATATCAGCAATCATATAATAGAAAAGGAACAAAAAATTTGTCAGTTTGTTCTTTGAAAACAAACACTTTTAAAATTCATGAACTTTGGAAAGACTAGTTAAGGAATGAATGAAGGGATGGGGAGGAATTGCTGTGTATTTGCTTAGTTGTGTCTGGCTCTTTGTGACTACTTGGACTGAAGCCCACCAGGCCTCTCTGTCCGTGGGATTTCCCAGTCAAGAATCCTGGAGGGGGTTGCCCTTTCCTTCTCCAGGGGATGGATCTTCCCAACCCAGGGCTGGAGCCTGCATCTCCTGTACTAGCAGATGGACTCTTTACTGCTGAGCCACCAGGAAGCAACAGCTGTTATTAAAATGTCTACAAATAATAGATGCTGGAGAGGGTGTGGAGAAAAGGGAGCCCTCCTACGCTGTTGGTGGGAATATAATCTGGTACAGCCACTATGCAGAACAATATTGAGGTTCCTTAAAAAAATTGAAAATAGAACTACCATGTGATACTGCAATCCCACTCCTGGGTATATATCTGAAAAAGGCAAAAACTGGAATTCATGAAGATACATGCACCTTAAGGTTCATAGCAGCATTATTTACCAAGACATGGAAACAATCCAAGTGCCCATCAACAGATGACTGGCTTAAGAAGATGAGATATAAATATATAATGGAATATTACTCAGACATAGAAAAAAATAAAATAATACCATTTGCAGCAATGTGGATGAACCTAGAGAATATTATGCTAGTAAAGTAAGTCAGACAAAGAAAGACAAATATTATATGATATCACTAGTAAGTGGAATATAAAAAAAATACAAATGAATCTATATACAAAACATAAAAAGACTCACAGACATAGAAAACAAACTTCTGGTTATCAAAAAGGAAAGGTGGCAGGAAGGATAAATTAGGAGTATAAGATTAACAGATATAAACTACTATATAAAATAGATAAGCAACAAAGATTACTATATAGCCCAGGGAGCTATCCTCAATATCTTATAATAAACTGTCATGGAAAATAAGCTGAATAGAGACATATATACCTGAATCACTATACCATACACCTGAAACTAACACAGTATTGTAAATCAACTATACTTCAATTTTAAAAGAAAGGAAATGAAGAAAGAGTATACAAATACTCCATACAAAAGAAGTTTCAATGAAAACTGAAATACCATTGCTACAGACTATAGAATGTCCCACAAAGATATCAGGTCCTAATCCTCAGAATTTGTAAATATTACCTTATTAGGAATAAAGAGCTTATATAGTTGTGATTAAGGATCTCGAGATTGGTAAATGATACTTACTAGATGATCTGGGGCATTCTAAATGCCATTACAAATATCTTTATAAGAGGCAGAGACAAGACATAAACTGAAGAGAGGCTCATGCACTGATTGAGAGAGAGAGTTCTGAAGACGGGACTAATCTAGTTATACAAAAGACAGTCATGTCCGACTCTTTGTGACCCCATGGACTATACAGCCCATAGACTTCTCCAGGCCAGACTACTGCAGTGGGTTGCCTTTCCCTTCTCCAAGGGATCTTCCCAACCCAGGGATCAAACCCAGGTCTTCCACACTGCAGGCAGATTCTTTACCTGTTGAGGAACAAGGGAAGCCCAAGAATACTGGAGTGGGTAGCGATCCCTCCTCCAACAGATCTTCCTGACCCAGGAATCGAACCAGGGTCTCCTGCATTGCAGGTGGATTCTTTACCAACTGGGCTATCAGGGAAGTCAATCTAGTTATATAGCAAGGAATTTCAGCAGCCCCCAGTAGTTGTAGAAGGCAAGGAATGGATGCTCCTCTTGAGTCTTTGGAGGGAACATCTTGATTTTGGACTGGTGAAATTTATTTCAGACTTCTGTCTGAGGATAAATGTCAGTTGTTAAGCCAGTAGGTTTGTGGTAATTTGTTACAGCAGTCACAAGAAATTAACATAACGGCGCCACTACAGACTTTGAAGTCACTAAAATATTAATAACAGAAAACTATGAACAATGTTACACAAATAAATTTGAAAACAGAAATAAAGGCACAAATTTACACAAAAACACAAACATGATACAAGAAGAGATTTAAAATTTTGAATGATGCTATAAAAATTTGAATGATGTATATACTTGTTATAAAGTATAGTCCTAAGGAAATAACTTTATCTAGAGAAAATATCTAGAGTTGGACGATAAAGAAAGCTGAGTGCCGAAGAATTGATGCTTTAAAACTGTGGTCTTAGAGAAGAATCTTGAGAGTCCCTTGGACTGCAATGAGATCAAACCAGTCAATCTTAAAGGAAATCAGTCCTGAATATTCATTGGAAGGACTAATGCTGAAGCTGAAACTGCAATCCTTGCCACCTGATGGAAATAACTGGCTCATTGGAAAAGACCCTGATGCTGGGAAAGATTGAAGGAAGGAGGAGACAAGGATGACAGAGGATGTGATGGTTGGATGGCATCACCGGCTCAATGGACATGAGTTTGAGCAAGCTCTGAGAGTTGGTGATGGACAGGGAAGCCTGGCATGCTGCAGTTCATGGGGTTGCAAAGAGTTGGACATGACTGAACTGACTGCAACCTCCCTTCACACATTACATTTGGAGATACCTTTTAGACACCAAGAAGTCTAGTGTGCAGCTGGATTCTTAATTCTTAGAGAAAATATCAGGCATTCCTGGTTTCTGCATCAAATTCTATGATGCATTTACCAAAGAAATAATGTAATAAATGAGATTAGCACAATAAATACATTTGGTTCTAATTCAAGTTCTTCAAGAAAAGGAAATCTAAAGGAGGCACATTTCTTCCATCTTGTTTTATGACAACCTTTATATCATAACATGAAAATTATATCATGGAAAAAAATTAAAGAATTTTCTTATTCATAAATAGAGATGGAAAAATTCTTAAATAAAACATAAGCAAATCAAATTCAGCATAATATAAAGAGATTACCATACTATGATCAAGTTAAGTTTATTTCTGGAATGCTATATTAAAATAGCAATCAATAAGTTGCCACATTACCAGAGCAAAGAAGAAAAATCACATAATATCTTAGTAGATGCAAGAAAAGGTATAACATTCAAAGTCCATGGAGTATAAAAATTCTTGGCAATTGGTGGAAAAAAGGAAACATCCTTTATCTATTAAAGAATGTCTGTATGGAATCTACATCAAAATTAATCCATCAAAATTAATGGAGAAAGCCAAAAGCATTTACTTTGAGACAAGGAATAAGGTAAGGGTTCTTGTCTCACTAGTTTTATTAACATGGGATGAAGGTCTTTGCCAGTCCAGTAAGACAAAAATGAAAGAAGTAAAAGACAAAGGGTTTAGAGGAAAGAAATAAAGCATATGTGAAAGATAAGTTTGAGTATGTAAAAAATTCAAAAGAACTCACAGACAGCTAATTTGAATGAATATGTAAGTTTACGCAGGTTGGTGGATGCAAACTAAATATACCAAACAATTTTAATTTTAGATGTCAGCAAAAGACAGAACACAAAATTAAATAAAAATGAACTCTAGACATAACTTTTTATAATAGCAGCAAAATATTTCTAATACTTATACTGTAAGAACACAAGTTTTTTTTTTTTTAAAGATGCTGCTTTGTAAGGAAACGAAGTGCAAGAAAAATAAAATTGAGGGTTATAACATACTCATGAATTGGAAGTCTCAATGTAACATAGATATTTACTTTCTACAAATTTATCTAGAGAATTAATGCCACCCCAATTAAAACATTGCCAGGTATGTGCAATTAACAAGAGCATTTTGTACCTTATCTAGAAATGCTAAATGCCAAGATACTTAGGTAAAAGACAACATGAAGAGGAGTTGCTCAGTCAGCAATTTAGCCTTATAGTACTTTAGGAAGTGATTAAGATTGTGCAGGACTGGCACAAAGATTGACGAATGAATGAGTAGAAGAGTGGGCCCAGAAACAGCAAAGGTGATACTGGAGCTGCGGAGAAAGGTCAGTCTTTCTTTTTTTTTTTTCATTTATTTTTATTAGTTGGAGGGTAATTACTTTACAATATTGTAGTGGTTTTTGCCATACATTGACATGAATCAGTCATGGATTTACATGTATTCCCCATCCTGATCCAAAAGGTCAGTCTTTCCCACTGAGTGTTTCCACACCTGGAGTTTCATACAGAAAAACAAAAGGATAAAAACCGTGCCTCCACTTCATGTCATACAAAAAAGTCAATTCCAACTAATTCGAACATACAAAAGAGAAAGGTAAAACAATAAAAACATTCAAAATATTTGAAAGCCTCTTCATAGCCTCAAAGAAGGGAAGAATTTTTAAATTGGGTAGTAAAAGCACAAACTGTAGAATATGATTGATAACTTGGATATTAAAATTTAAAACTACTTTCTCAAAATATAGCATTGAGAGTGAAAATCTAAGCCACAGTGTTAGAGAAGTTATTTGCTACACATTAAAAAGCAGAGACATTATTTTGCCAACAAAGTTCCATCTAGTCAAGGCTATGGTTTTTCCAATTGTCATGTATGGATGTGAGAGTTGGACTGTGAAGAAAGCTGAGCACCAAAAAATTGATACTTTTGAGCTGTGGTGTTGGAGAAGACTCTTGAGAGTCCCTTGGACTGCAAGAAGATCCAACCAGTCCATCCTAAAGGAGATCAGTCCTGGGTGTTCATTGGAAAGACTGATGCTGAAGCTGAATCTCCAGTACTTTGGCCGCCTGATGTGAAGAGCTGATTCACTGGAAAAGACCCTGATGCTAGGAGGGATTGGGGGCAGGAGGAGAAGGGGACAACAGAGGATGAGATGGCTGGATGGCATCACCGACTCGATGGACATGAGTTTGAGTAAACTCCAGGAGTTGGTGATGGACAGGGAGGCCTGGTGTGCTGCGGTTCATGGGGTCGCAAAGAGTCGGACATGACTGAGTGACTGAACTGAACTGAAAGTGACAAATGATACATACTGAGAATATATTAAAGAAAACAACAAATCAGTAAATACAAGCCACCAGAAATGTGAATGAAGCAACTGCCTAAACAGAAACTTCATAAAAAATAACCAAAGTGCTAATAAAAATATGAAAAGGAGCTCAATATTTTTAATCGGGGAGATGAGAAACATTACAAAATACGTATTAATACATAGTCATCAGAATGACTAAAATTTAAAAGTATGCAGTAACATTCAAACCTTTAGAACTATCTCTCACACTGTGAGCGTAAAAGATACTGACATAACCATATGGAAAGAGTTTAGAAGTAACTACTGAAGTTGAACTTCATGAGAGTCATGCTATTTTTTTATTTTTTTAGTGGTGGTGTTTAGTTGCTCAGTCGTGTCTGATTCTTGTGACCCCAAGGACTATGGCCTGCCAGGCTCCTCTTGCTTAACATTGATTTTCTTATACATCCATGTTTAAAACCGCACTACATAAAAAAATACATTAGTTAGAAATACTGCTAATTTCCATACCCCACATTTCATGAACAATTTTATTCAACTTCTTCACATGCATTTTCAGCATCACTGTCTTAACTGTCACAAGAGCCTTTTTTTGAGCAATTTTCAATAACTTTTATTTTCTACTTTCATCTCAACAAATGCATGTAATATAAGTCGGTGGTGGGGCAAACCAGTTAGCTTGTAGCAGCATTATGCATACTAGCAAAAACTGTATATAACCCATACATCCATCATTTGGAAAAATAAACAGTATTATACAGCACTGAAGAGAAACTACTATTAGTTATAGCATGGATGAATGTCTCAAAAGTGATACTGACTGAAAGAAGCCAGTCACAAAATATTATGTATTGTATAATTCAGTTTTTATAAATGTCAAATGTAGACAAATTTGTACCATGTTGTTTAGAAATACATGAGTAGAAGGAAAAGTGAATCATGATTATCTTTGTTTTGGGGAAGAAGCATAAGTGTGATGTTTGTGAAACAGTGTTCTTGACTTAGTGGATGCTTTCATAAGATGTTAGTTTTATGATCTTTCATTAAGGAGTACTTATATTTTAGGTACATTTCTATGTTTAAAAATGTTTTTAAAAGGAAATTACTTACTGGTAAAGAGAATGATCAATTAAGATGTCATGAAGATAATGAACATTATGTAATTGATGATAGAGACTCAAAATATATAAAGGAATAACTAACATACAAATAAATCAATACATGATTGTAAGTGGAGATTCTAACACATCCCTGTAAGAAATTCTAATATCAAGCAGACAAAAAAAGCAGCAATGATATATTTAAATAACATTAATAATGTGCTAAAATGAACATTTCACCCCTCATTCAGAGTATTCACATTCTTTTTTGAGCGCAAGTTGAATATTCTCAAAAAGCTGATCCTTGCGTAACAACAAAGAAGGCTTTTCTAAATTTTATGGTTCAAATTCATACAGACTATGTTACAAAACATCATTAGAAATCAATAGTAGCAAGTATTTAAAACAAATATTTGAAAACCTATACCTATAAAATTATACACATATACAACATACTGGTAAAAAGCCCTTGATGCAAAAGTAAATCATAAGAAGAAGTACAGAACATTGCAAAAATACTACATGTCAAATTTTGTGGAAAATTACTACGAGGGAAATTTGTGGCTTTAAATACAGTCATTAAAAAAATGAAAAAGTGAGTAGAAATTATTAAGGCACTTGTGATGTACTGAATTATTGTCTCTATTTCTTTGTTTCTTTTTGCTTCTACACTCTGTCATGTAAATTTGAAGTTTCTCCCACATAATTGTTTCTCCCCTGTTCTTTGACTTTGGATTTTGCTCCATGAGTTCCTTTGGCTAACAGGATGAGTGCATGCTTAGTCGCTCAGTCCTGGCTCTTTGTGACCCCATGGGCTGTAGTCCATCAGGCTCCTCTGTTCATGGAATTCTCCAAGCAAGAATAGTGGAGCAGGTTGCCATTCCCTTCTCCAGGAAACCTTCCCCACCCAGGGAATGAAACCAGGTCTCCTGCATTGCAGGCGGATTCTATAGCACCTGAGCCACCAGGAAAACCCAACGGGAGGAGGCAGGAGATAAATAAGATCCTAAAATGCTCTTGGGACTTGCTTTCTAGTGCCCTCTATTATCATCAAGATAAGAGGATCTTCTGAGTAGCTGCTGCCCCTTTAGCCTGGCCCCCCAAGGGAGACGTGAGATGCTGAACTGAGCCCTCTCTCTAGATGCTCCAACCAACTTCAAATGAGTACCTATTTTATTCCATGGTGAGGTTTTGTATTATTATGTACCAAAAACTGATAGAAAAATCAGTACCCAGAAATGGAGTTCCTGTTGTATTATAAATCTAAAATATGTGGAAGTGGTTTTTGAATACCAGCAGTGGGAAACTTTTATAGAAAACTGGAAAAATGCTACTGAAGGCTAGAAAAATGGCCAATTCATGTTATATACTAGAAACCCATTCACAAAAGTTTTGCCTTCACTAACTTGGAAGAAAGTAAACGAATCTAACAAATTTATGGACTTGGGAAAGATGGTTTATAGTTAGAATGCTAAAAGCATGGGTTGATTCCTCTTAACTGCTTATAATAAGGTCCAATGAGAAAGAGAGGAACTCAGAAATAAGCTGATCAGTTTGCAATCTGAATTTAGAGGGAATCCAGGATTGTATATAAATAATTAGAACTAATAAAGAAACTCAGGAAATACCCAAATATAAGATCAATATGTAAAATGAAACAGTATTCTTTATTTAAAAAGTCACTAATAAAAGAGATAGTAAGTTACAATTTGCAATAGCCACAAATCTGTAAGTTTCCTAAGATTTGACTCAGAGAAAGAATCAGACTTCATGGAGGTAATTTAAATACATGTTTTCTTTGGTCAATCTAAGGCAGTAAAAATAAAAACAAAAATAACAAATGAGATCTAATCAAACCTACAAACTTTTTCACAGCAAAGGAAGCCACTAGTAAAATGAAAAGACAACATACAGAGTAAAAGATTTGCAAATGATGCAACTGACAGGGATTAATTTACTAAATATACAAACAGCTCATAGAACTCAACAACAAAATAACAAACAATCCCATTGAAAAACAGAAGACCTAAATAAATATTTCTAAAAAGAAGATCTAGAAGTGACCAGCAGGCCCATGAAAAGATGCTCAACATCTCTAACTACTGTTTTAGAGAAATGCAAATCAAAACTTCAGTGAGGTACCACTTCACATTAGTCAGAATGGTCATGTACATTTCCACCAACAGTGTAGGAGGGTTCCCTTTTCTCCATACTCTCTCCAAAATTTATTATTTGGAGTCTACAAATGTGGAGAAAAGGGAACCGTCCTACAGTGTTGGTGGAAATGTACATTGGCACAGCCACTATGGAAAACAGTATGAAGATTCCTCAAAACACTAAAAATAGAACTACCATATGATTAGCAATATATCCATATATCCAAATAAAACTCAAATTCAAAAAGATACATGCACTTCTCTGTTCACATCAGAACTATTCACAATAGCCAAGACTTGGAAACAAGCTAATGTCCATCGACAGATGAATGAAAAAAGACATGGTATGTGTGTGAATATATATGTACACATATATAGGCACATATATACATATGCATGTATACATATATACAATACATACATGCACGCTAAGTCGCTTCAGTCATGTCCAACTCTTTGTAACTCTATGAACTAAGGCCTACCAGGCTCCACTGTCCATGGGATTCTCCAGGCAACAATACTGGAGTGGGTTGCTGTGCCCTCCCCCAAGGGATCTTCCTGACTCAGGGATTGAACCCAGGCCTATTTCCTGCTTTGGGAGGTGGTTTCTTTACCACTAGCACCATCTGGGAATCCCCACTATATACACATACACACACACACACACCCATGTATACATATACACAATGGAATACTACTCAGTCATAAAAAAGAACAAAATAATGCCATTTGCAGCAACACAGATGAAACTAGAGATTATCATACTAAGTGAAGTAACTCAGAAAAAGAAAAATACCATGTGCTATCACTTACTTGTGAAATCTAAAATATGACACAGATGAATTTATTGAAGAGACAGACTCACATAGAGATTTGTGGTTGCCAAGGGCAAGGGTGCATGGGGGAGAGATGGAATCAGAGTTTGGGGTTAGCAGATGCAAATTATTATATATAAAATGGATGAACAACAAGTACTACTGTATCGTGCAGGGAACTATATTCAACATACTCTTGATAAACCATATTAAAAGGATATATATGTATATGTATTTATACATATATTTGTATACCTGAAACACTTCATTGTACAGCAGAAATGAAGAAAACTATACTTCAAAAAAGAATTCTTAAAGAAATAAAAGAAGATATGAATTAATGGAGAGATATGTGTTCACTGAATCTGATTGATGAAAATGGTAACTTTCTCCAAATTAATTTGTAAACTATAAATTTTAATAAAATTTATAGGACATTCATTCTGAGAACTGAAAAAACACCTTGAAGTTTATGAGAAAGAAAAAAATTTTTCCAAAAAACCAAGAATTTGAAAAATAAAACAAAGTGTGTGGCAGATGAGTGGAGGATACACTCTAAGAGATATTAAGACAAGTTAAAAATTTATACTAATAAAATAATATAATACTTTGGCAGTAACATATAGACTGTCAAAAAAGCATAAGAAAAAATCAAGCAGATCGTTATATATGGTCGTTTGGTATAATATAGATTTGACATCATACTTTGGTAGAGAACCTTATATCACAGCTTATCCAAAAGAGACTTTAAAAGGATTCAATTCGAAATTTAAATCATAAAAAGTTTCAAAACCTTAGAAACATATTTTTAAGTTTGAAAACATGAGGATCAAATAGATGAAGCACTCTATCACAAATAATTTCTAGTGAACACAGACAAAGGTCAAAGTTACTAGATGAATGACAGACTAGGAGAAGACAGTTGGGAAAAATCTGAAACTGATAAGGATCAATATCTAAAATATATAAAGAACTCCTGAAGATGAACAAGCAAACAGTAGGAAATCCAGTAGAAAAAAGAGCAAAGGTTATGAATAGGCAATTCACAGAAAGAAGAGCCTGAGCTGGTAGAAGAATAGGAAAAGATGTTCAAAGAAGTGTAAGTCAAAATGATAAATTGCTGTTTTAAAAATAATGTTAGTAGAATTTAAGAGCAAAATAAAATTATATGCTGAGGGAAAATTAAACAAAAATGAACTGCTGGTGGGAGTTCAAACCTACCTAATTCAAATTATATTGGTACATAGGAAAGTCATCCAAAGGTGTTCTTCGCATTATTGATTGTATTAAGAATTTGAAAACAACCTTATCGGGAACAGCAAGGAAGTCACATGCCATTGAATCCTTGCATGTATTAATAAAAACATCTTAAAAACATCTTTGCCCAGGTGGGATGCATGAGACAAGTGCTCGGGCCTGGTGCACTGGGAAGACCCAGAGGAATCGGGTGGAGAGGGAGGTGGGAGGGGGGATCGGGATTGGGAATACATGTAAATCTATGGCTGATTCATATCAATGTATGACAAAACCCACTGAAATGTTGTGAAGTAATTAGCCTCCAACTAATTAAAAAAAAAAAAAATCTTTATATCTAAACATCAGTTTACTTACGACCCAGCCCAGAAATTACTCTCAACTACATTGTGTGTGTGTGTGTGTGTGTGCGCGCGCGTGGAGGAAAGGATTTCTTTTTTCAATGCATACCCTTGAAAACATAGACTACATATTTATTTTGATCTAGAAGCATAAAGTCGATACCCTAGGGCTAGTCAATCATTTTGTTCACTAAAGGAAAACCAAGACAAAATAAAAGTCTAAGGGAGAAGAATCTCAAAGACAGTAACATAGAACTCTCTGTGGGATTTTCTTACATTACTGTTTAGTATTTTTCATTTGTAATAATTGGAAATCTCATAATTTAGGGGGGAAAAAGCCAACACTTGCATAGCTCTAGATCTCATTTTGGAAATTGCTCTCATGACTTCAGTTTTCTGGGCTGTTTTTTTTTTAAATAGCAGCCAGTTTCTTCACTTCCCAACAAAACTGTGAAATTCGACTGAGCATGGCAGATTGAATTGGAGTGTGAATAGTGTGATTTAATGCTCCTGCTAGTCTGAAATGTTTTCCTGTTAGTCCCCCTTAGTGACCCCTCCCAACAGTGTGTTTGTGTTTTCAAAACCAACTCTCCCAAGTTCAGTATATTTGAAACACACAGGTTACTATGATTTTCATAAAGAAAATAGGCGTTTTTTTGTAGAATAAGATCCAGTTCTACTTTGACCATCTGTAACAAAATTTGTATTGATTAAAAACTTCAGTGTTTCAAAATCCTTTGTCAGGACTGCATTCTAACACTTCTGGCAAAATCATCCAAATAATTCCATATATTCTATGACATTTAATTTTTTAAAAAAAGAATATTGGAAAAGGTATATTATATACTCTAAGAGCATTTTCATTCATGCTCAGGGCTTCTGTGCTACATCTGCTACCCTCTGTTTAAAAATATTTTTACACACACACACACATTTGGTTTATAATCTTAAGTTTAAAAACACTTCTGACTTGAAGCAAATTTTCTCACGGCCAAAATTCTGTGGCATGTTAAGGCAACACCATTAGTACATTGGGACATCTTTTTTTTTTTGATGTTGTACAATTGATGGAATAGTTAATTATTAATCTGACTGGCATTGGTAATGAAAAAGTGAGTGCTCTTGCTTTTAGGCCATAGAGCAGTATGTAAATCTCTCGTGTGGCTGCAATCATAATATTCCTGCAGCTATGGTGTCACCTATTGTAATTTTTCTGCTAATAAACAAATTTGAACTAGCCAGGAATCCTAAATTTTGAGACTCGTTGTTTATCTCAAATATACTCCAGAGAAATCGTAATGCAGTCCTGCTTTGAATTTAATTTAAACAGGAACAGGCAAAACAAATCTCTATGGAGGACATTTGACAATAATAAAATATTTCTCCCAGCGGGTGAGCTGGTAGCAATTGTATTGTTGCAATACAAGCTCACGTTTCAGTAGGTCATTACCATCATAACAAGCCCTTGGACCAACTGGCATGGACATGCAACATTGAACCCCTGATGGGCACATTATTTCAGACCTTTAACTTCATGGAGAACAAGACAAATACTCCTGGGAAAGGAGGATTATATTTTGAAATCCCTTTCTTTTCTATTTTGTTTCATAATAAGATGCAGTGTACAATCAATCTACTGCCACTTGTTTCATTTTGTTTTTTCCACACTACCGAGGGGCACCAGAAGTGTCTAGACGTAGAGATGTGAAAGGGCCAGAAACAATGACTTAAACACTCCATGTCTACTGGACTCTGGAACTTTCCATTTCATGTGTACATCACTGTGGACGAAACGAAAACCTTAGGCATTGCTCTCCTTTGACAGTTTAATCACAAAGTAAATTTCACAGTAACAAAGTATACCTAAAGTTTTTGCACAGGCCCAAGAACGAAATGTTCTATTTCAGTTCTATTTCATTCCTACCTCTTATCTACATCAGCAACTTGCAAAAATAGAGGTAACGGGAATCATTCCAATAAATCAATTTTGTTTTGTGTTGGTTTTTCGTTTTTCAGTAGGAAAAAAAAAAATAGGTATTTTTCAACCAAACCTAAATTAATTTTAAAGCACAGGATAGGGCCAAATGAGCAGGATTAAAAAAAAAAACAAAAACAGATTGGGTGATATTCTGCAATTCTGCACAAGTGTCTAGCAGGAATTTCCATTCTATCTCCATTATCTGGGGCATAACCAGAAAATGTGGCTTGGGAATTATCAAAGAAAATGTGTTCTCCACATTTGTGCTATGCTGCAGAAGCATGAAGGTGTGAGGGGTGGATGTGAGGGGGTGGGGGAAAGTGGAGTTGAAAACCACACAAATATATTTCATTGGCTTTGTGAATTAAAAAATAAAAAGGTTAAGTCCTTTCGTCTTGATATTTTAAAAGAAGATAGTCTAAAACCTCATAAAAACTCAGAGGCAATGTCTGAAAAGGCTTTTTATTTTTTAGGACATTCCTGACTTGGGAAAAGTATAAAACTTTAAAGCAGTGGTTGCCTCATCTTTGCATTAGGATCACCTGGAGATGTTTTTTTCAAAACGGTTCCAAAGCCCAGGCCAATTAAGCCCCAAACTTCAGTATGAGCACCAGGCATTTTTAACACTCTTCACATGATTCCAATGTTCTGCCAAGTTCCATAACGGCCATTTACAAAAAAAATTAATTCCTTTATACACAGTAGGTAAAATAAAAGTGATATCTTAACATAAATACAGCCCATTTGTCAAAGCTCCTCATTTATATATTGAGAAACACATGTCAAAATCCTAGTGTTTTTTTCTTTTACACCTGAAGCAACCATGGTAAACACATCAGTACCAGCAAAGTCACTCTGTAATAATTCTAAATTATAAAAACCAACGAGAGAATTCTGATGTAAAAGTTTTCAAAAGCATGCATGCGTGTGTGTGTGTGTGTGTGTGTAAAACATATACTTTGAAATGAGGACCTATTGGAAAGAATTATAGGCATAATTTCCCTTCTTAGGTTTGTCTCTTGCAGGGTCTCAGTTTTACCCAAATATTTTGAAATTGTCCAGAGTAGAACATGTCACACACAATCCTGGGCTATCGCCACTCAAAAGACATTGACAGCAAAAGACAAGTCTGAATCTTGTGGCCAGCTTGTGTACCTGAGATTTAGGCCATCGTGCACCCCTAAATCGGATGCGGTGTTATCAGCTTGTTTCTCTAGAGCACCGGCCACCTCGGAAAGGTGAGAAACACGGTGGGCAAATAGTGACAGGAGGCCATCCAGATAAGCCGAGAAGCCAAGGAAGCAGGGATTAGCACCTCGGAGAGGGTGCCAGGAGGGGCTGGTGGATGAACAGCGGACGCTGAGCAGCAAGGGCCCGCACCTCTCTGGAAGAAAGAGCTGAGCAGGACCCATTGCAGTCAGCAGTGGTGTGTAAACCCTCCTGAAGTCCAGGACAGCTCCCCAACCTCAGCCTCACCGTTCTAGAAGCTCTGCAACTGATGCCCCCTCGGGAAATCCTGCCGGCCCCTCTGCCTGGCGCTGCTCCACGGACCCAGCAGCTCGCTGGCTGCCAAGCTCAGAGCCGGCACCTGATTTAATTGTGGGTGGAGGGAAATAATAGGTTATCTCTAGCAGGTTTTAATAGGATCTTAAAATAGGGGGAAAGTTTTCTGTTATGACATTGACATAGAGGCGATGATTTGGAGTAAAGTAGGATGATGTGAGACGCTTTAAGATTAAATAAGAGCTATATAAAGGCTTGTCAGAATGAATTCTAATGTGCTTGAGACACTTTGCATACTCTTAAATATGCAAAATGTCTCTTGGCACCCTAGAATTCATTCTGACAAGCCTTTATATAGCTCTTCTTTAACCTCGGTACCTTATTTTTAGGGAACAGGTAACTCAGAGATGTTCTCTGAAGGAAAGCCACAAAGGGCAGTGTTTTATTGATTTGGTTCTTAAGTGGGGGGAGGGGAAAAAAAGAAAACACCATACGAAAGAGCAATCAAAAGTGGAAGCATGTTTAATATTGCTCTACCGTCATCCTGAAAGGCATAATAATTTGAGTTACACATCTGAACTGATTGGAGTTACAGAATCATATCTCCTTTTTGCATTTAACAATATATACAATATAAAATAAATACATTTACACAAATGGACATTTGTTGGAGCACACAGTATGGTACACATCACAAAAATATACAATTGATTGCTTTACAGATGTGAAGCCCATCTACAGCTATAGACAAGGTTTTATTATTATTATTATTCTTTTTACTACTGGCTATAATGCAACTCCTGGATTATTATAAGCAGTTTAAATTTTTTTTGTCCTTTTACGATCTTTGCACATAAGACTGCCATAAAATGTTTTCCTAGGCAGGTAAACAGAGACGCTTAAATAATTAAAATACAATCACCAACACTCATTTTCTCTTCTATAAGAAAAATAGCAGTTTTAAATTTTTTATATCTTTTATGTTATCATTTAAATGCAAAATAGTGGAATAAATACAACAATCTGATCTGATTGAAACACAAGTGTAACTACAGGTAGTCACACAATCATATTGCTTAAATAAGAACCAACCTAAAAGAAGCGAAAGGAAAATTAAAATTATATGGCTAAAACATACACCTCGAGAACTTTCCAGTACTTCACATTAAGTAAATGGTCTTGCTTGAAACTTGAAAAAACTTACCTCCAGCGAGGTTTAAGATGAAGCGTTTACCCTAAAGCCCGTGCAATTCTTTTAGATCTAAATTTTAGTTGTGTTTCCTATTTGTGAGATACTTGTTCTTTCATAATGTGGAGAGTCAATTGAACTGAAAACTAAAAATTGTCCTTCATTCTTTTTACACTTCTCCCTCTCATGTTTTCAGTTGGTTGGCTTTTACTTCTGAAGCCCAAGTACTTTAATGTGATACAGTGAAAACAATGTATATATTGTATATATTTTATTTATATAGATAGTGTGGTTGAATAGTAGTAACTTAAACCCTGCACAAACTTTCTGGAAAATAATCTTTTTAAACACTTACATATATAAATAGTCTTATAGAATCAGCACCTTTTTTTCCCAGGAGTTGTATTTTCCATTGTTATTTTGTCAAGGGATGTGCCAATTTCTGAACTCCTATCACAGCTATAAATTTCAAGTTATTGACCATCTGAATGAATTGCTAATGATGATTTATCTAGAATCACACTACAGTCACTTCTCTACTGAGAAACCACAATCTACGATATAGTCCCATATAGCTAATGATAGATACACAGTATTCCTAGCACTAGGCTGATGAAATATCAACCCAAGGTATTTTGTTTAAAGCACACAAAGTAGCAATAGTTTTGGAAACGTGTCCGCACCAAAAAAGTTTTGCAACAACACAGAGCGAGTTAATAACAACATCTGAGAGATGATTGAGTGAAAGCCATATATACAGCATTTAAAAATTAGACTTATCTATATTCTTGAAATATTCAAAGTTTTATTTCTAAGCTATACATTGGTATTCTATAATAAACCATTAGAGAAATTATTCCTTGTTTTGAAAATATTATCATGATTCTGACGTGTATCTGTTTGCAATGAATACTTGTTTGGAGTTTCAATCTCTTAATTATTATTAGGAAGAACCTTATTAATGGTAAGGAATTAGAATATACTACTGTAGTCTCCTGAGGAATTGTACATCCAATATTGTCTCTAATTCTACCCTGTGTCTAAAAGCACACACCACAAGAATCCAAACACCACAAGAAGAACAAGACAACAGTCTTTGAATGCAACATAAGATTCAGAAAAGCACAGCAAACATGGAACATTGAAAAGCTGAACTACACTTCTTTTGTTTGTTAGGATTACAATTTTAATTACATCTGTGTACATAGAATAAGACTGTTCACATAATACAGGGAGCAGCTACTAACACTGGTCCATTGGTATAGCATTTGATGGAGGTTACTGTTTATTGGCTATTCAGCGATTGTAGATTTCGGGGGCATCTAATTGATTTCTTCATTAGATTACACCTCTTAACAGTCTGGAACCTGACTGACTTTCTTGCTGTGACAATACTGGTTGAAAAGCACATAGATTGGCTTAGCTCTTGGTAAAAACTGCAGATTAATTTTAACAAACATTCCTAAATGAATCAACTCATAGAGATTGGGTTTTAGAATTTGGTCAGGCGTCTGCTGTCTTTGATGATTTTTTTTTTTTTTTTTTTCAAATCCTGGCATTTGCCTTATTGCCTCTTAAGTGAATACTGGCTCACAGCTCCTTCAGGAATAAAGTCTGTAACTTTGCAAACAGGCAGTATTTCATTCCTAACCACCGTGGCAGCTAGAAATCCTATGGCAACTGGACCTCCCAGGGAGAGAGGTGCGCTCCTGATCACTCTACGGATCTGTACTCCATGTGCAGTGACCACTCGGAGTCACCGAAGGTGTAATCTAATCCTTTGTGTCAAGTGAACATTTAGGTAAACTGGAGCTCATGTTAAGAAACTGATGTTTGGGACCAGACTGGCACACAACATAAATTGCATCCGTGATAGTATGCACCTTCCTTTCAACTATTGCTTGAGTAAGTTAAATTCCCATATTAACAAATGGCTGAAAAGTGGTAAAGCTGGTACAAAAAAATCTCCATTTGTAAGAAGAAAATGAAACATTTTTTTAAAAATCTTCCTTCAGGATTCATTTGTCCTTCATTATTGTTCATAATTGTTCAAAGCCAGCACAAAATTGCAGTATTCTTATTTCTCTTTAGTATTGCATGAATGAATAAAGCTTAAACTATTCCCTGAAAAAGTTACATAGTAGCTAAACTAACAAATACCTGGAAGACTTGAAAAAACAATTAAGGAATCAAATGGCTGTAACTGATTTAGATGGAAAAGCAATGATAAGAAGCAGCCGATGTAACGTCGCTTAAGTCATCTAATTAGAGGCTGCTCCCGTGGAATCTAATACTGCACTCAGTCAATCCGCGTGTGTTGCACTGTACTTTTAGGTACGGTGGTTCTGTCTCTTTGATTCCTTAGTCACTGGGGACGTTACAGTTCACAAGAAGTTCACTGGTATCCATATTATGGATCTCCATCCTTTGGCAGGGCTGGCTTCCATAGCTCTCCAATTAGAGACCTCTTTTAAAAGTTCAGCAGCAGAAGGAAGGAAGGAAAGAAGGAAAAAAGGGAGGAAAAAAAAGGAAGGAAGGGAGAAAAGAAAGACAGAAGAAGGGAGGGAGGGAAAGAAAAAGAAAGGAAGGAAAATGTTCTTACGACTAGAGATGTTAAAGTTTAAAAGAAAGTGGAAGAATAAGACAGGATGGACAAGGGATACAGGAGAAAGGAAGGAAGGAGGGAAGGAAAGTAGGAAGGAAGGAAGGAGAGGAAGACTAGGGAGGGAGGAAAAAAATAACGAGGAAAAGAAGGTGAGAAAAGATACGGAGAAAAGATGAGATCAAGGTAGGAAGAAACTCATCAGGAAGATACGGAGAAATCTGAAAGCTGCTTCATAGTCTTGCTGCTAAATCATCAGTGCAGTCTTTGTTGATTTTTGACGTTGTGAACTAAACTCTTAAGTTTCTTTGACATCACTCTTGGGTTTATTTTCCCTTTTTCAGCGTGCAGGATAGGATGGCCCCGGGAAGCCTTTAGTCAGACCTTGGCCTCCAGCATTTCCAAAAAAAGTTTGTGCATGGGGACTTTGCCTTCCAGTTTGATGTTGTAGAAATGCTGCACCGCCTTGGTGGAGGTCTGCCTCAGGAGCGGCAGCGTCATCAGCATCTTGCCGGCCCTGCGAGGGTCTTCCATGTGCTGGCCGGCCTCATAATCCTGCAGGGCCTCATGTAAGACATCCTGAAGCTTCTGAACGGCTTCGACATCTTCTATGTGCATGGAGTCTACAAGCCAAGAAGAATAACAGTGTTAACAATAATAAAAAACATGGCAATTCGAACTGTGAAACTTAAGTCTTATTCTTGAACTTCTCTATGCTGTGAATTGCTCGGGGGCTTCCAAAATCTCCATTTTATTTTTCTAAATTTCACTGCAATAGATAATTTCCAATGCTGACTTAGGACGTGGGAATTACTACAAAAATCCATTTATTTCAAACATGTGGGTTTTTCCTTCTGGAAACTAAGCAAGAGAAGACTTTCATAGAATATAGTCTTGGCTGTTTTATTCATTATTTCATTCATATATTTATTCATTCATTCAACAATTATAAAAGGCCATCTGTTAAAAAATTATCCTAAGTGCCATGGAGGTAATGTTGTCTAAAACCAGATCTTGTGCTCAGAAAGCCTGTATTTCCCAAAAGGGAAAAAAAGAAGTTGATAACCAAAACTGTAAGAAATCCATGAAAATACATTGAACCTAATACTATGTTCCATTGTAAACTATACACAAATCATAATAAATTGCTCATCTTTCTAGAATTTTTAGTGTTCTCTTAACAGTTCATTAAAGCATCCTTACCTAGGGTGCTTCTCTACAGAAAAACACATGAAGTCTTTAATGAATTCTGAAATACTTTTCACATGTGTGAAGGTGAACTTTGCCCGTAAGTGACTAATTTAAAAATCTAATTCAATCAAGCAAGCAAAGGGTTAACAGGGTTGCCACAATTACTCTTGCGAGAAATGTGAGATGTGAAGGAAAAAATAAAACTTACAGCTCTAGCTCTAAAACAGACACTTAATTATATACAAGTTTGAATCATTTAGCACGTTTTATTGATTCTGATGACAGTTTATCTGTTAATTACACATAATGGAGTCTTTGGGGGGTTCTTCATGTTTAATAATTCTAGTTCTCTGAGAATGCAGAGCTCTGAGATATATGTAGTTAGCCTAATCTTTCATATAATTCAAATATCAGATCACATGCCCAAAAAGAGAGAGGAAATGTAATTTAAAATCAAGTAGCTAAACATATGATGAAAAAGAATTACGGCAAGGTAATTAAAAGATTGATGGCTATAACCAGTAAATGCTTTTAAAACTTCTAGGTATCTTCTTTACTGTTTTGTTTTGATTTTTACATTGCCATTTTAAAATTGTTTCATCACATCATTGATGCATTGACTATTGTTAACAACAGATTTCTTTAAAAGAGTTTTAGGGGACCTCCCTGGTGGTCTAGTGATTAAGACTCCATTCTCCCAATGCAGGGGACAAGGCTTTGATCCTCAATCAGGGAACTAAGATCCCACATGCTGCAAGAAGCAGCCAAAAAATTTAAAAACTTGAAAAAATGAAAAAAAGCAGAAAAATATAATAACTAAACCATTTCTTAAATACTTGCTTTTGGGTGTGGCCTCTGATAAGCACTTTATGAACTTTAACTCATTCATCTCCCAACGGCCCTGTGAGGCGGGTGGCAGCGCTAGTAAGTGTCAGAGTAGGATTCAACTCAGGTGTCTTTGAATCAAAGTATATTCCCAGAATTTATAACATGGGACATGACATTTCCTTTAAAAAAAAAATAAAAGAGTTGAAACTGTCCTCTGAGCTCATCTCACTCAACTTTCCATCTTCATCAAAAGTCTTGTCTACAACATTTCTAACGATGATATTGCCAGTTGCATGGACAGCTTTCTACTGAACAAGGAACAGAACTAATTGTTAGAAATGTCTTCTTCATATTTTCCCAAATCTGTCTCTAACTTCCACCCTTTGGTCCTGGTTCTAACTCCTGAAAGCAAACAGGATACATTGTCTTCTTCGACATGGCAGATCTTTAAATGCTTGAAGTCAGCGGTAGGGTCACCTCGGCCCCCACCCCAAGTCTTGCCTTCCCCACTGCTCTTGCTCAGCAGGAGATATATTATAGAATGTCACAGGAAATGAGGCGAGGACAAATAGCAGAGAGATATGCTCACAAACAGCAATTAAGACTTCAAACTATTCTTTAAAGGCGGTGATTTAGCTTGAGAGATTTAAAAATGATTTAATCAAATTACTATGATAATTTAACTTCCCATTTACAGAAAAGATTCTAACTCATTTTAGCTTAACCCATTCTCGGATCTGCTAATATTTTAAATGCAAACTCACTAAATCTGAACTATTTAATTAGACCACGATTCAGCTGGCAGACTGCTGAAGGAAATATTAATCTCCATTAGGGATCCTAGTTCAAGTTCTGGCTCCGTGGCTTTAATCTCTGTTTTATTCTTGGGGCTAAATTTATACATTTATGCCAAGCTCAATAGAACTGGCATTACTTTATGTAATTATTTAATTTGGTTGTTGGTACTTTTTTTAAAAAAAACTTTATGTTTTAAAGGAAATTGAACCAGTATTTGCGCTAATGGGGACCAACTAAACTTAATAATGGAAACCATAGGTTTATGAACTAATCAGACAGGGCAAAGCTGAGCATTAAAAGCACAGAGTGAGCTGCTAAGAAGAAATAAACGTAGGATTTCTGGGTCCAAGCCCAGACCCATTAAATAAGAAGACTGAAGCAGCATGCAGGACATTAGTATTTTTTAAAATCTAGGTGATTCTATGGTCAAGTCAGAGTTGAGAATCAGTCAAATATACAATAAGACAAATGGTATTCTAAAATAATCAAGATTCCAAAAGACAACCAGAGTTCAAATGATATATATAGCCTCACCCATATTTTAAGTTCCAACATCTAATAATAAAATAGAAACCTTTTGTTAAATTCCAGTATTTTCCCTCATGAAGGGGGACTGTAAAGGGACATATCTAACTCAGATCATTTACTTTGGGAAGACAGCTAAATATCCTTATACTAATAGCTGCAAAATCCATTGAGACTTAGAGCCATGACAAAATAAGATTTTTATTTTTACATCTTATCTGGAACAGAACACTGTCCTTCTGAATGGCAAAATTATCCATTACTGTGGCATTAGGTACAGCCAAATGCCCACGTTCTATTTGGAAACTGTCTTCAGGATTTGTAGCTCATTTTTGGCAATATTTTCTCAATGATGCCAAATCTTATACTGAGGATGGAATTGAATATTAGACACAGACGAAGCATATTCAGAGTCAAGCCTGATACACATTAGAAACTGATACTCAGCCACCTTTTCTGTGGAACACAGGTGTTGATTTTCTTTAGTTTATAAGCTGCCTACATGAAGAGGGCCAGTAAGGGCTCAGCCAATGTGATTCTCTCTCTAATCACAGAAGCAATGAAATGTAGTATGATAAAGAGAAGTGAGCAAAAGCCTACTTTCTAAAAGCAAATTTGTGTCTCCAAATTTTTACATACGATTGTAAGGAGTCTAATGAAGTGATCTCAGTCAACCAGCTGAGATATTGAAGAAACTGTGTTGCCCACCATGGCAAAATGACTCGTGATTAACCCAGTTAGACTTAAAAGTTTTCAAAAAGGTGTCAGTTATAAAGCTTTGATTAAAAACCAGTAAATTGTATCCCAGGAAGTTGGTAGTTGTGGCACCAAACACTTTCAGTCTCTCCAAATCTGCACATAACAGAACAGAGCAACTAGATGGCAAAACTAAAAACCACAGACAATACTAATCAGAATTATAGTGTGTGTGTGTGTCTGTGTCTGTGTCTGTGTGTCTGTGCTCCTAGCTCTGTCCACCCAAAAAGATTCAGGAAGGATGGCCAACCTAGGAATGTAGTAATGGGTACCAACTGGCACCCAAGCTGTAATCAGATTCCGAGTCCCAGCCAGGAAATATTAAGGATGAATATGGAACACCTTGGGCTTCCCAGGTGGTGCAAGTAGTAAAGAACCCACCTGCCAATGCAGGAGACATAAGAGACGGGAGTTTGATCCCTGGGTCGGGAAGATCACCTGGAGGCGGGCATGGCAACCCACTCCAGTATTCTTGCCTGGAGAATCCCATGGACAGAGGAGCCTGGTGGGCTACAGTCCATAAGGTTGCAAAGAGTTGGACACGACTGAAGCGACTTAGCACACACACACATATAGAACACCTTGTCATGACAACTAGGAAGGAGAGTATCTACAACTACTAAGTCATTCAAAAAAGATTCCATACACTGACCTGAAGAGGTTCCCACTGACCTTAGTGGGACAATTTGAAAAGAATTATAATTGCAACTGATTGAAATCCACTGAATCTGTTTAAATACATGTTTTTATAATGACATTTAAAAAAGATAAGAGTGCTGATTCCCTATCTTGAAAACTCGAAAATTTTAAGTAGAAATAATCAAGCATTTATCCTTTTTTTCCACATTCACTCTGTGACACTGGTAACCAAGCAAGAGAAAGAATCTCTTTGTAAAAGTATCCCCGCTACAGAATGAAAAAAGAAAGGTTACAATACAAATCACCATGGATTTAGGGAATGAGTTCCCACGACTGCTGGAGTTCCCTGGTGACTCAGATAGTAAACAATCTGCCTGCAATGCAGGAGACCCGGGTTTGGTCCCTGGGTTGGGCAGATCCCCTGGAGAAGGGAAGGGCTACCCACTCCAGTATTCCTGCCTGGAGAATCCCATGGACAGAGGAGCCTGGTGGGCTACAGTCCATGGGGTCAGAAAGAGTTGGGTGCGACTGAGGGTCTAACACTTTCCCTTGCTTCACCAGAGGCTGCTAACATCACACAAAACAGTGAGACAGCCAGATGTCATGTGTCTGCCCAAGAATAGCATGCCACCTATAGGTCTAGAAACTGAATCTGATTATGCTGTTTGGATCCTGTCGCGGGTTTGCACAAGATGCCAACGCCAGAGAAACACGATGAGCGCCCCTACAGGGTGTAAACTGCAAAGTTCGCACTGTGGGGAACTCTGCAGGGCAAATGTCTTGGCTTTTGCAAGAGACAAACTCTAAGAATGTGAAAATGAAAGAATAAATTTTACATGGAAAGAGACTTCACAGATCCATAAGGAGAAGATAATGTTTTTTAAAGGGCAAGACTAAACTATCAAGTCTGGGGATATACATTCAGCAACAAAGCCATTAGAAAACATTAGGAAGTGAGGACTATAAAAGTTGGGAGGAGAATGTTTACTTTTATGGAAAGGGAGGGGATTGAGATTGGGACAGACACGACTTGACCTTGTTCACTGTGGTAGGTAGCAAAATGGTCCCAAAGATACCCAGATAGTCCATCTCTACAACCTGAATGTTACCCTATATGGAAAAAGGAACTTTGATATAGGACAGTATCCTAGATTATCCATGGGCATTCAATGAAATCAAGTGTCCTTTTAAGAGGGAGGGGGGAAAGAAAAGGCAATGTCACCACTGAAGCAAAGTGGTACAGGAAGGGCTCTGAAGATGGTGGAAGGAACCACGAGCCAAGGACTGTGAGGAACACCACAGTAGACGCTGTAGAAGGCCAGGAACCAGATTGTCTTGTCGAGTTTCCAGAGGCAATGTGGCCCTGTCCACACCTTGTTAACCTGGTGAAGTTGATCAGGACTTCTGACCTCCAAAACTGCAGGACAATAAATACGTGTGGTTTAAAGCCACCGGAGCTTCCTTGGTGGCTCAGTGGTAAAGAAACCTCCTGCAGAGCAGGAGATGATGGAGACAGGGGTTCAAGCCCCATGTCGGGAAGATCCCCTGGAGTAGGGAACAGCAACCCACTCCCGTATTCTTACTTGGAGAATCCCATGGACAGAGGAGCCTGGCAGGCTTGAATCTATAGAGTCCAAAAGAGTTGGACACAACTGAGTGATTTACACTGTCGATACACTTTTAAGTCACACATTCGGTTTTGTATGTGTATGTGTGTGTTAGTCTGTGTTTTAAATTAAAATGGTGAGAGACCTAGAGAGAGGGAGAGAGAAACTTGATGAAAATGTCCTTTCTAGAAAGCAGTGAGTTGAACGGAATTCCCATCAAGACTATAGAAACAATTGGCAGAAACACCAAGGAAGCTGCACACATGTCTAGTAGGGGATTGGATCATAACACCTTGTAGGTCTTTTCTAACCCAGAGAAATTGTAATTCTAGCACTGGACATAAAAATAACTCTGAGGAGATTGGGGTTGACACGTACACACTACTGTATATAAAGTAGATTACTAATAATGAGGGTCAGTGGTCAAGAATCCAACCGGCAATGTCAACTCCAATCGAACTAGAGATGCAGGAGATCTAGGTTTGATCCCTGGGTGGAGAAGATCCGCTGGAGGAGGAAATGGCAACCCACTCCAGTATTCTTGCTGGGAAAATCCCATGGAGAGAGGAGCCTGGAGAGCTACCGTCCATAGGGTCGCAAAGATTTGGGCATGACTGAACACACAGCAGTGATCATTGAGCATGATAAGAAACATTCAAGAACCAGCTTTATTTTTTACATAGGATTTTGAAAGATCACAATATGCAAATAAGGGTTGCATTAAATTAAAAAATAATCTACTTTCCTAATATGTCTTCAGAAATAAAATAATCCAAAGAATGATGGCAGATTTGAGTAAAAGCTAAAAAGAAGTAGAAGAGATAGAAAGGCATAAGTTTGATTTTTTATTTGTGTGATAATATTAATTATGGTTTTGTCTGGGTAAGAGTTGAGAATAAATTTCTATGTGCCACAAAAGACCTACCCATATTAATTTCTTACAAAATCTGGTAAACATTTTGGCGCCAATTACCTTTGTAACTTTCCTGAGTTGTTTTATACTATAACTCCACAAAGACAGTAAGAAGATAAAGGAAGCATAAGCAAGCACATGTGCTCAGTAGAGTCCAACTCTTTGTGACCCCATGTACAATAGCCTGCCAAGCTCCTCTGTCCATGGGATTTCCCAGGCAAGAATACTGCAGTAGGGTTGCTATTACTTCTTCCAGGGGATCTTCCCAACCCAGGGATTAAACCTACATCTCTTGCATTACAGGCGGATTTTTTTTTTTTTTTTTTCACCACTGAGCCACCTGGGAAGCCCAAGATAAAGGAACTGGGGACAAAATTCAAAACGAAACTTAAAATATTAATTGAGGCTGGCAGATCTGGAACTGCACTGGTAGTGTCTTACTCACTGACCATTTTAAGGACATGGGATAGACTTACTTGTAAAACAAACAGTTTATTGATGGCAAGGGACACAGGGTCCAACTCTCTGTCCTCAAGTAGTCTCACATCTTTTATCAGCTTGCTTCTGTTATCCATAAAACAATACTGGAGATGTCTACCCAAACAGGCAGGTTATGGAAATCTAAAAAGATTTCCTGGCAGAGGCTCAAAACTAAAATAGAAATGTCTACAGAAAGATACTAAAAATGGATAATCTCTTGTCCATTAGCTAAAACTGTCTCCTGTGTATCAAATCAGCAAACTCCATTAAAATTTCAGTAAAACTGTTTGAGGACCCAGCAGATACAAAAGAGTTGAAGAGCTGTTTTTACTCCTTTACTAGTTGTTCCGATTTGTGAAGATGTTAATGTTTCTCTACTACAAACTCCAACACAAATATACACACCACACATGAAATCTAAGACCAAAGTCATTATCCTCTTTTAAAAGTAACTGAGAGTTAAAATTTTAGACCAGTTTGGAGAAATAAGATGCTATTTAATTCATCTGCCTGATTTTACAGAGAAGAAGCCATGCATTCTTAAAGGAGGTAAAATCTGAAATTGGAGAGTAGGGGAAAAAATCTCTCCTTTTAGGTAAAATGCATACATACATAGTACTTAAATAGATTATATAGAGTATTTGTAATAATACTTCACTGGGGACCTATTAGGAAAAACATATCTAAACAGCCTATCCTAAGAAGAGTGTGTGGTGCTGGAGAAGACTCCTGAGAGTCCCTTGAACAGTAAGGACATCAAACCAGTCAACCCTAAAGGAAATCAATCTTGAATATTCACTAGAAGGACTGATGCTAAGGCTGAAACTCCAATACTTTGGCCACCTGATGCAAAGAGCCAACTCAGAAAAGACATGGAAAAGACCATGATGCTGGGAAAGATTGAGGGCAGGAGAAGGGGGTGACAAAGGATGAGATGGTTGGATGGCATCACTGAATCAATGGACATGAGATTGAACAAACTCCAGGAGATAGTGAAGGACAGGGAAGCCTGGTACGCTGTAGTCCATGGTTCACAAAGAGTCAGACATGACTGAGCAACTGAACAAGAAGAGTGATCATGGAAAATAAGATTGAGAAACACTAAACTTGTATGAGGTTCCAAATACACTGATTAAATATGGCCCCCATTCCAGTCTCCAATAGGAATCATCAACTTTTTAATCCCTGAAATTACACCACATTCTGTACATACACCATTTGTATTTGAGAACAAAATATTGTCACGAGATGAGGATAATCACTTATGATTTAAAATTGATGACCAAAATATCATTTGCAGCTTGATATCAATTTGATGTTATTAATCCAAAATGGGATTTCCAGATGGCACAGTGGTAGAGAATTTGCCTGCAATACAGAAGATGCAGGTTTGATCCCTGGGTCAGGAAGATCCCCTGGAGAAGGCAATGGTAACCCACTACAATAGTCTTGCTGAGAAAATCTCAAGGACAGAAGAGCCTGGCAAGCTACAGTCATGGGTGTTGCAGAGTCAGACACAACTGACCTTGCATACACACACACTCTTGGAGTACTGTGTATAAGTAAAAAGAAAACTCAACTTGAACATGTAGATTCTGTTTATTCTCAAACAGCCCAGGGTTAAAATTGCTCTATGTTGGGGGTGCATCTGGAGTGGCAACAGTTGGGATGTGAGGGGTGGCTATGGAACTTGAAGCCCTTGTGACTTAGGCAAAGAGAATGATCGGACTAAAAGTAACTCTTAATCTTAAACTGCTTTTAATCTTGCACTGCATAAAAGTGAGTATATTACCTTGGGGCTAGTGATAATAGTTTTCAATAAATCTTAGACAAAAGAATCAAAAGAACCAATTGAGAGAATAGAATCATATGCTATAATCTTACCTAAAATGCTTATAGTACTATCTTACCATATTACTCACTTTATGTCTCATGAAGACATAAAATGAATTCTAGAATCATAGAATTCCCCAAATGGAAAGAATTCTAGAGATTAGTCAAAACCTCTTGGTTAATGTGTCAGAGAGCTGAGGCCTTACAATGCCAATGCTGAAATTGTGACCTAGATTCTCCTTTTAAAATTCAGTCTCACAAGATGTATCAGGGATGCAATATTTCTCAAGAGATTGTTGTTCTCTATCCAAAACAGAGAATATGTGGTTGAAATGAGCCTATTAAGTTTCTTACCTTCAAATATAAGTGGAATAATTATTTAGGGTTTTCAAATATTAGAATATCATAATCACAGCATTGTTGCTGCTGTTTAGTTGCTCAGTCCTCTCTGACTCTTTGCGACCCCATGGACTGTAGCCCGCCAGGCTCCTCTGTCCATGGGATTTCCCAGGCAAGAATACTGGAGTAGATTGTCATTTCTTTCTCCAAGGGATCTTCCCAACCCAGGGACTGAACCAGTGCTTCCTGAATTGGCAGCAAGATTCTTTACTACTGAGCCACCAGGGAAGCCCTAATCACAGTATTAGCTCACGATACATTGGGATTTTTGGCTATGTACCTAAAGACAGGGAATATACTTTCAATGGCTTTCTGGTATTATAAATATTCCTGAACTCTTATGTGACAGAAACATAGCTACAAAAAATATGACAGCCATTATCAGGAAGCCAATTCCCTGTTTCCCAAGCATAAGCACAACATTTATAATTATTGAATAAAGACAGGTGTTTAAAATAAGCTGAAATTTAGATTAATGAGACAATGGTTGTTAACACCGACAGCCCGAAGGAGAATGCTGAGACATTATAACAATAAAGTAGATTTTTTTCCCTCCACAAAAAGTCTCTTACATTAATCTAAAATTTGATTAATCTTAATCAAATCAAATCATATTAATCTATGAAAAGAAAAATTTACAAGCTTTCTGGTATGTTTATGAGAAGTATTAAAATATATTCACATTGATGTGTTTGGCAGCGTAAGAAACACCAGTTCCTAGCAAGATCGAATCTACAACTTTATAGCTGTCCTTCAAATAATGGTTAAAAAATGGAATAAAATAGCATCATATTGGCAGTCTCAAACAAAATGACTTTCTGAGTGGTTTATCCCAAGCTAAAACAGTAGGGCTTACAGGTTGGATGGATGAGAGAAAGCTATATTTATACAACGAAGGAGAGGTGGCACAATGGAGACATTAAAAAAGTCCTTATAGTGCTTAATCACAACTCCTTCATCACAGACTCTGATTCTATTAATTTTTCTTGGTATTGAGAAGCTTAAAAATGTTAGAATTACTTACAGGAGAATTTTGTGATGTGGAGAAGTAGCATACTACTAAATGCTATTCTAGAAGAGAGGGTTTGTTGACTATTTCTGGCTTAAAACATGAAAAATAAACTGACTAGTTCTTTAAAGAGTTTCTAATCACCACTCATTGCTTCAAAGTAGGTCACTTCCTTCCCCTCACAGAAGAGAATGTGGGATTCAAACATCTATATATCAAAATATTAATGATTATACTTCTAAACAACAGTCACAAATGCTGCTACTAATTAATTCAGGTATTTTAAATAATAACCCATAGCCATAAAGTATACAACTAATATCTAAAATTACAAAATTTTAGCAATTTTGATGATAAAGTTTTAGCATTGCACAGCATTCATGATTAGTTAATAATTCACAAAAAGCAATTTGAGACACAAAAGATATACAACACACTGGGCTGCATTTTAAAAATAATTAACCAAGTAAATGTTTTAAATTAGAACCATGATACAATTTCCAAATAAAAATTCTTCTCAAACCATCACTGGATCTTTCATCCAATTATGAGAGATGCTCTAATGGGAAGTCCATACCAACTAATAAATTCTTAGAAAATTTCTATCCCATCTCCCACTTTGGTCTTCCAGACAGCAGGGGTTTCTTCAGGGTTTGTGATGATGATGCCATGTGTCATAAAGAGTCATATTTTACAGTTTCACAAGGGGAGGAGGAGAGAAGTGAATGGTATTTTAAGGAAGAGGGGTCCATTCGCAATTAAAAGTGTGAAATGCTAAACTCCATTATGAAGACAAATAGCAAAGTACAACTTCATTGTTGAAAACAATTTCCCTCCTATCAGTCCAAGGATTCATGCATCAATATTGTGGATGAACTGTTAATTACAAAATCAATTAAAAATTATTCCTAAAAACAGTCACGCGTCCCTGGCTCTCATGGGGGCAATTTGGGCAGAAGGTCTCATCTCACTAGGACCGCGCCAAATCACAAAGTCGTCATCCACAAGTAAGCAAAAGCAATCTGGTTTTTCATTTTTCAGCGCGGCTGAGCCCAGCCTGAGATTGATCGTCACATATGGCCCCAGAAAACAAACTGTCAATACCTTGAATGCTGCAGAATTTGAACAAATAGCCATCCGCCCATTCAAGCCACTCATTGCATCCCATTTAACAGATTTTATTGACAGTTTCCTTCTTGTAATTAAAGGGAAAACTACTGGCCGGCAACCAAGATAAAGTTCAAAGATAGGGTCAAAACAAAAGCAGATGGAGGGGCACGATGTGACTGTCAATGGTACATAGCATCAGAGCGTGTTATTGACGCAGGTATCTAAAGATCGGCACGTCATTAAGGAGGGATCTATCCTGGACTTTATGCAAATGCTAAGAGAGACTTAAGACCACAATCAAGCATCCGGAGAGGCACAAAAGCAAAAACAACAAAGCACCAACAATTTTTACTTATCAGGGTTTGCGCTCTATTTTAGCACGTTTCAGTTCTCATGTAAAGACAGTTTATTCTCATAATTCTTAACCCTTACTACATAGGTAATACCTTTAAGGGAAATACTCCTTCGCAGAATTCGACTGCTAGAGAATTCCAGAAGGGAAGAAAACAGTATTCTCTGATAACCAGAATGAAAAGCAACACAGCATATATTATTCCAATTACAAAATTTGCATTCTAGGGTAGGGGAATGATTTGCATTTGTAACTCACACTTATTTTCACTTGTGTAAATAAGACAAAGGACCTAATTTTGTCCTGAGCGTCCATTTACACCACTGCCACTTTTGCTTCTGCTTTGCCATGATTTGTGTCAATGAACAATTTGGTGGTAAAAGGGACGCAGCCTTTAATAAGCAAATAAAATAAAGATAATTCCCTTTAAGTTGGTTTTTCTTTTCTTCTAACTTTTCCCTAGGAAACTACAAGGATTATAATTTGGCTGACTCAGAATTTACAGCTGGGTCTAGTAAATCCCTGAAGAAGAAGGTAAGTGAAGGGGTAGAACTGACATATTAGGAAATATAACAACGAACCATGTCAATATGCCAACCTGAATTAGCGAGAGCTATCGCTTTGAGGGTGACAAATTCTTCTTTCTCCAGCTTCATGCTCTTGTATTTTTTTACCAGCTGCAGGATAGCATTATTTAGGTCAAGAAGGCCTGCTAATTTGGACTGGTCTTCATCCATTATATAATCGTCTGCATAGACAAGTTCATCCTCAAAGGAGAGAGATCGGTACACGACACCAAGGATCAAGATTTCCATCCAAGCGCTTTGCAGAAGGCTCATCTGGTCCGCCAGGGACAGCGTGGAGAAGCCTGCAGGGGAATATAGGCAGATCAAGTTACTTTAAAGCTATCATATCATAATGCAACATTAGTTTCATATGGTACTCAGCTTCTGCATAGGTGCTCAAAATTACACTGACTCTAATTAGCTGCTCTTAAACTTTCCCCTGCCCATTTTGCCAATGGCAAAGTAAAAGGCACCAACCAGCTTCGACATGTTGGTGTTTTGTCCATATTTTATAGACAGAGCTGACAGGAATATAATAGATAAGAGGTAGTTTTGTTTCTTTCATTTGAAAATACCATGAAATACAATTTGAAAATCATGAAATACAATCGATTTCTAGTGGTAGTCTTTATGAATGTGTAAAATGGAAGGAAGTGTTAGTCACTCAGACATGTCTGGCTCTTTGTGACCCCATGGACTGTAGCCCACCAGGGTCCTCTGTCCATGGAATTCTCCAGGCAAGAATACTGGGGTGGGTAGCCATTCCCTTCTCCAGGGAAACTTCCACACCCAGGGATCAAACCTGGGTCTCTTTCATTGCAGGTAGATTTTTTACCATCTGAGCCACTCTTCCTAGGCTTGAGAGTTTGATAGGAAGTCAAACTATCAACTACCTCATCTCCAAAAACTGCTCCTGATAAACACATGAAAGAGAAAAACAAAAACCAAAATACAGAAGCCCCCAATAAAGGACAACAATTTAGGCCACACAACAGAGTGCAACTTGGAACCATTTCTCTGTAATAGTCACAAGCACAGTGAGTGTTGAGTTCGATTACACCCAAAAGAGCTTTCTTAATTGGATATTTTGTCCCCACTGACATTTAGTATGAATTCCTTTTTAAAATGGTGATTATTGGTCTCAAAGAGGATGGAATACTTTGCAGCCTGGTCCCCTCACCAAGCAGAGAAGCCACAATTTATTCTTGATATTAGGATCCACTCATTTAAAAAGTTAAACATGGGGGCCACGAGGTGCAATGGACAAAGTATGGGCAGAGACAGATCCGAAACTTCAGTATCAGCTCCACTGAACGACTGGCTTTTCACCTTGAGCAAGATGATTTCCTTCTACCTTAATTTCTGTTTTTCAGAAATATAAAATAAAACCCAGCAGAACACTACTTTAAAATATGTATTCTATAAGTGTAGCTATATGATGTACTATTTTTATCTGAAATACCTGGATGACTGCTTCGATCCTAAACCTGGCCTGCATACATGTTTAAAGTCCCTTCCGAACTTGAGACAACACAAATTTTTTAAAAAAATTAAAAAGAAAATGTGGTTTAAGAGGGAAAGATGATTCATGTCAATGTATGACAAAAACCACTACAATATTGTAAAGTAATTAGCCTCCAACTAATAAAAATAAATGGAAATAAATAAATAAATAAAATGTGATCAGAGTTGCCTATATAAAAAACAAAAAAGAGGGAAAGATGAAGTAGGACAATTAAACCTACTTAGGAGTAAAGATATCTATGTAAATTTCAGAGGGATTAGATCCAGACTCTAAAAGGAAGTCTTAGTAGAGATAACCTGATGATCAGTTGCTTACTTTTGCCTTAAGAAAAAAAGTTTCTTAAAACTTCACCTTCATTTCCAAGGTTATGCCCAGGAATTCCAAGGGTGACAAACCATATCTATGATTTTTGAGGACAATGTACCGTGATTTAAGATTCTGCCACCAATAATTCCACAGAAGGAAGAAAGTATTAATAATGCAACTTATAAAATCTGTTATTACTCCCTTTCCTATTACCCAAATCATAAATACCCACTGCTGTTCAGCTTTCTTAGGCTCCTACCTTTGGCTATTGTTCTTAATCATTTTTACTCATCACAAATTATTCATATTTCCTGTGATATTAGCAACTATAGCATGCTAAAGAAAAGGGAATGATTTCCTGGCCCATTGGAGAAAACTAGTGGTGGCCATTTGGTACCATTCACTTCAAGTGTTTAATAAAATCACCAAGAGGGATTAGTCCAGCTTTTCTTAAGGGGTCTTAAGGCCCATGTAAAAAGCATTTATTTCATTTTTTTTTTTTTATCAAGTTGCTTACATATTACTTAACTAGTCTTCTTTTGGACTGACTATGTCTCTTTTTCCTTTTTCTCTATTCTTTGTCACTGAAATATGGAGTTACATGACTAAACACCCGCTTTGAATTAGAGATGTAACAACTTTTAACAGGGATTGCAAAGAGAAAAATAATGATCGAATCTGAGTAGATGCGTCTCCATTTCCTTTTCATGTTGAGAATGTTTTACAACAAATAAACCAAAAACCAAACAAACAAATATTGATCTTTTTTCCAATCCCCCACTGCAAGGAAAAGATGTCCTGCAAATTCAAATACCTAAGTTAAGAAGAGAGACTAAGTAGGAATTTCTTTGGTAAATAAAACAGATGCAGAAATAGTCGTCTAGGAAGTTCTGAGCAAAAGGAGATGGGTATTTTCCATTCGCCTTCGTTTCCTTTTTCCTTTTCACGCTCCCAAGCAGTGTTTCTGCAGCAGCAGATGGACAGAGCGCATAGCCTGCAGCACCTTCCTGTGACAGCCCTATTCTCCAGCCCAGACACTGCTGTTAGTAAATAGATTTACACATTCTCCAATCTCCACACATCTTTCTGCCGAATAATTAAAAGCAGGATGATTAGTTTATTGAGTGGAAGGAGGAACTTTTTTATTGAGGTCCATCCACGATTTTATCAGGGCCAGCACTTTTACGGTTGTCAGGAGGATGCAGGCATCCAATTTTTCTTATCTGCCTGATTAATACAAACGCTGTTTCAGGACGCATTAATTAACAGATACAAATCTACGTTCTCATGGAAGGATCAATACGGAGAAGAAAAGAGGCATCAATGTGAATTTAGTACTGATGATGGAGCAGGCACGCTATCGACATTTACGTGCACGGAAACTTTAAAGTTGCACGGGGGCCCCTTTGTCCCTGTGATTTACAAATGAACAATTTTTTTCCGCCATGACAATGTTTCACACATTTCTTGGGGGGCTTAATTAAGCCAAAAACAATAAAACTTCATTTTCTTAGGTTGATCCTGAGACTTGATCCTTCTAGGTGTGTGTGTGTGTGTGTGAACCGAACTTGGCCTTTTACTTCTTAATGAAATAAAAACAAGGAAAAGGGTAAAGAAAAGGTTCTCCTTTTTGGCAGGGGGGAGGGGAGTGGTCAGGGAGCACATAAAGATAGATATAATACAAAAGGTCTGCTTAAGAGCCTCAAGTCTATTTCAAGTTGATCAGACAGAGGAGGTGTAATTTTGCCAAACCAAAGGGGAAAGGACAACCTATGCTCTACACAATATAAATAAAGTCTGGGCTTTTATCTCTTCTTGGTCCAGAAATAGCTGGATCCCAACATTTTAACCCTTTCCTCCCAAACCTCTGCAATCTGGAAGCTGTCACAAAGAACTGTCCTGCCCAAATGCTTGAATAACAGTTAAACAGCCTCATTATAAGCTGGCTGTGCTCACCTGGGCACTAAGACGGCTAAACCCAAAACAGAGACGATATTTCAATTCCTCAAAAATTTCCTTCCTGGCCTTTAGGAGTGCTAGTTCTATTTTACACTCATAAAGACGCAGGGGTGATAATTTTATCAGTAGTCCTGAGCAAAGTAGAAAAACTAAGTGACCAAGAGCTAAATGAAAATGCATATTTTAATGAACTGAGTCTATGGAATTTTCTCAAAACACAACTGCTCCATTGGTGCACACAGGCTTGCCTCCAAATAATAATTATTTGTTTGTGCTTTTACTGGGCCTTTAGTGGTGTTTTATAGCTATTGGACTACAAGTTAGAGGTCCCTAGTATCTATAACCTTTAGCTATCTTTGGCGAGAAACCTCTTTGCCAAGTGAAATAAAACATGCTTTGCCTTGGTGTCATGGGCACTTCATGTTTTCTACATTCCGGCATCTTAATCTTCGCTGTGTGACAGGTTATAGTTTTAAATGTTCAGCTGTATTACAGCTTTTTAAAATACACTGATACCATGGCACATTTTTTCTTCCCCAGCTCCAGTCCATCCCATGCATATTGCTGACACCTCCGATCTCTCATCATCTCCGTCCTAGAGTCAGTGCAACTTAATGTATCTGAGGCATTCGGCAGGCAGAATGACTCTCCACCTTAACCCACAGTTAAGTAGCGTGTTTATCTGCAGTACAGTGTGCGCCAAATAAACCAGATGACACCTGGGAATAACATCATTTCGAACGACTGAAAAGCTTCTCGAGAGGCAGGTACCCTTGAAGTAACAGGCCTGAAGAAAGCATGTTTTGTGCCAAGCCTCTTGCTTTCTTCTACTGGAAACTTCGGAGGTTGACAGTGGCGCTGTGGGCCCTTGTCAAGCACTTTTATTTATTTATTTTTAGCCTGGCAAACTGATGCACTTTGCAGTCAACTTACCAAAAAGGCTAAGCATTTGAAAGTGTGAAGGGCAAAAAATATCTGACGGCTAGTCTTCAAAAATACACTTTCATTTCAGAAAGCATAAATGTTTATTTCCTGAACAGAGTGTTGACAGAAATAGGCTGCCGTGAAGGCGTTTGGGTTTAACCCCTGCTAGGCATTTTCTTCTTGGCTGTTTCCTTGAAACAGAGCAAGCCTTTTACATCTTTGGGGTGTCTGTTAATATCACTTAATCGTGGCATTGATTTCTCTGCTCACAGTTTTTGAACTGTAGTGTCTCTGTCCCACCAAAAATGGACACATTTCAATGAAGGGCATAGCATGCTAAAATTACAGGTATATCATCATGACGTAACAACTCACTGAGCTCACAAGTGGAGATCATTGAGAGAAGCTGACTGAGCAACACGGCAGCAGCTAGATTCTCCATCTCTCATAGAAATGAAGCTGGTGTTGAAATAAAGCTAGAGGAAAAAACTTAACAATGGCACGAAGATTTGGCCTTAGTTATTAATAAATGCAGATCCGTAAACCTTGTCAGTGATACTCTCTTTGTTAGTCACTAGTTCTTCTCAAATAGGAGCAGACATATCATTTCTTCTATGATTCCGCAAAACACAGGGCTCAGGTTTATGTGTGTGTGTGTGCATGCGTGCATGTGTGTCACACACACACACACACACACACACACACACACACACACACACACACACACACACACACACACACACACACACGACCTCTTCTCTCTTTATTTCCCATAGAGATGGACTTCATGGACTAGAACTCAGTTAGGGCTCAAGGCAAACATCTACCAATAGTCCCGTGCTAAACTGAAAAGCTGAAATATCCTTTTGGTGCTACCGGCAGCATTTTATTTAAACATTATCTTTATGAAAGATAATTATCACTCTATTATTATCTTTCTACCATATTATATTATCTCTTTGTTACATTAGTACCTAAGAATTAGATACATACAATGCTACCCTTTGAACCTTTATTCTTTTAGCCTGACTGAAACCCAGATTTCAAGCATTTAAATTCAATCACAGTTGGTTTGGGTGAAACGTAAGAATAACTGACAAAAATGGGATCGCTCCTTTTCTTGCCAATTTGATCACTCGTTTCAACATATGTAGAACACAAGAAATCTGTTTCTTTAGTTCTGTTTCTATACTCCAAGTAAGGTTCATGGAGATTTCACAGAGCCATTATCTTAAAATAGTGGTTTCATGGGACAAATGTGAAAATTTGAAAGATAGGACTCAGATTCAAAAATTACTTTATATCTGCATGGCAGAACTGACCACTGTGTATACAAAGATCTGGACAGCTGGGATAAACTAAAGGAGGAGAGAAGAGAGTTGAACAGGTGGTATTCACCAATCCAAGGCACAATACCACTATTCACCAAGCTTACGGGTTTGACTGGCCACTCACTGACCACTCATGCTGGTTATGTGAACAGCCAAATATGTTAGCCATCAGCCCACTCCTGGGCACTGCAATCAACAACACGCCCCTACGCCCACATGGCACTGGTGAAATGCTTTCTTCAGCAGTTGTTTCATGTTTTTTTTGTGGCCACACCACAAGGCATGTAGGAGCTTAGTTCCCTGACCAGAGATGGAACCTGTGCCCCCTGCAATGCAGGTGGAGATTTTTAACCACTGGACTGCCAGGGAAGTCCCAGCAATTGTTTCTTGTTTCTCAGTCCAGCTTGCTAGAAAAATTAAAAGTGTAATAGCAGCTAAGGAAAAACATTCCCAGGAAAGCCTCGAAATGATGGTAGGAGCTTTTTCGTTGATTGGTTTGTTTCTGTGAGTGGGCAGTTTTAAACACTCGCCAACCTACTTTGAAAAGGACCTGACAGAGGGCTGCTGCTGCTGCTGCTGCTGCTAAGTCACTTCAGTCGTGTCCGACTCTGTGCGACCCCATAGACGGCAGCCCACCAGGCTCCACTGTCCCTGCGATGCTCCAGGCAAGAACACTGGAGTGGGTTGCCATTTCCTTCTCCAATGCGTGAAAGTGAAAAGTGAAAGTGAAGTCGCTCAGTCGTGTCCGACTCTTCACAACCCCATGGACTGCAGCCCACCAGGCTCCTCTGTCCATGGGATTTTCCAGGCAAGAGTACTGGAGTGGGGTGCCATTGCCTTCTCCAGTGACAGAAGGCAGATGAATGCAAAATAAGAATCCAGAGAACATCTACAGGGAGGGTACAGCTTCTCTTGGTAGATCCCACTTACCTACCATCTCTGAATGCTCCAGAGAAGCTGAAATAATTCCCTTAGTCTTTCCCAACCCCCCTCTGAGCTGGCCTCAACTGTACTTCTCTCCTTTCATCTAAGCCAAGAAGAAAGACAAATTGTTTGGGGTCATGGAGGCAAGGATAGAGAAGCTGCTTTCAAGGAGGAAACTCTTAATAGCTTTCTTTTCTTCACAACCTTTTTTTTTTGTGTGTGTGGTGCTAGTTGAAGACAAGAAAGTTCTGCCTGGAAAACTCTCCTTTTTGATGTAACTAAAATTTGTTTGGCCATGAAGGAAAAAAAAAAAGAAAAAGGCTGCACCATATATAAAATAGGACTCTTCAAAAAAAACCTGATAAAAGGGTATTGCCAGTTTTACTTTGGAATTAGATAGATACTAAGGAGGGAAAAATATCATTCTGAAGCTACATTTCTGATTTGGAAAAAAAAGAGACTGCTGGAATCTTGCTCTCCCCAGTAGGACTGGTTAAGAAATATCTTGTGTGTTACAGGGTCCAGAACAGTTGTCCAAGAAGAATCGGCCCAGCCTGGCGACCAGATATGCAGGCATTATCCTCTTTAGGAAATCCCCAAGTAGTGTGCATTGGTTTTGGTCTAATACTTGATGTAAAAGTCAAACCTTCAAAATAAACAGAGGTCAACTCTATCTTGAACTTTGGGGATCTTTAAGGCTGGTAGACATTTCCACAAACTTTGAAAGAGTATGTAGGAAACTTTTAATGTCAAATATTCAAAAGTTAAGGGTTTACTGCTATGGGTGACAGAGGAGTTAGAGGCTGTGTGTGGGGAGCAGTGAGCTTGAGGTCTGGGGATCTGGGTTCTGGTTCCATCTCTCCCCACGACCAAAAGTGTTAACTTGGCCCCTGCTGTTAAGTTGAATCACTGCCCTCCAACAGCTGTTGGAATCCTAAATCCCAGGACTGTGAATGCGACCTTATTTGGAAATAGGGTCTGTGTAGATGATCAGGTTAAGATGAGTTAATTAGGGTGGGTCCTCATCTAATCTGATTGTAACTTCATTGAAAGGGGGAAACTCAGACTCAGACACAAACAGGAAGAAAACAGTGTGAAGATACACAGAGAATATCATCATCCACAAACCATGGGATGCTGGAGGCTACCTGAAGCTAGGAGAAAGGCATGGGACAGATCCTCAGAAGGAACATACCCTCCAGACACCCTTGATCTCAGACTTCTAGGCTCCAGAACTGTAAGACAAATGCTTAAGTCATCTAGTTTGAGGTACTTAATTATAGCAGCCCAAACTGCTGGTTTCCCTGGTGGCTCAGTGGTAAAGAATCTGCCTGCCAATGCAAGGTACTCGAGTTTGATCCCTGGGTCGGGAAGATCCCCTGGAAAAGGAAATGGGAACCCACTCCAGTATTCTTGACTGGGAAATTCCACGGACAGAGGAGCCTGGTGGGCTACAGTCCATGGGATCTCAAAGAGTTGGACATGACTGAGCACACGCATGCACACGCAGAGCAAACCAATACAGACCCACAGCCGACGCTTCACCTGTCAATGTGAAATGAGGACCAAACATCTCTGAAGGATCTTCCAGCCCCAATGCCGTCTGACTCCGAATAACAAACAGAGAGCTGCTTACATGAAACAGAAGCCTGTGTGGGTAGTAGTGAGCACCTCTGATGAAGATCACTGGATTGGGAGTAAATCAACCTAGCCTGGGGTGCCAACTCTGCCACCAACTAGCCATGGGACTCAGCTCCGGGGATTCCTGCTTTCTCACCTGTAAAATGGAAGGTGGGAACAATCTTCCCAAAGCTTGGGTCCAGTCCTACATCATTCAGGTTTTCAGGGGTTCCACCCTAACACAATTCAAATCAATTGATACCTAGTGCATCTGTGATGAATGAAACACTGTGCTCATAACCATGATACTCATATTACACAAGATGATACAGTTCCTGCCCTCTCAGACTTGACGGTTTAGTAAATGAAGAGAAGTACACAATGAGGTGAAGTAGGTAGGCACCATAAAGAAGGATCACATTGAATGCATTGGGCTGGCCAAAAAGTTCACTCGGTTTTTTCCATACCATCTCACAGAAAAACCCTAATGAACTTTTTGGCCAACCCAATAAATGCAGAGGAAGAAAGATGGGCGTTTGGTTGGATACATCTTCCCAAACGGACCCATCACTTTGTCTCCTTTTCTTCCTCTCTGGTATTGGTTTGGGTCTCCACCTTCTCTTTTGGGATAAAGGATACACAACTCCTTTCTGGTGTTTCCCACTTCTACCTGTGGTTATTCAAACATTCTATTGAATATGAAATCTAACTCTGCTATTCACCGATACAAATGTTTTCTTGGCTTCTACATCTCCTGAAGGACAAAACTGAAACTCTGGCACAAGATGAAATTTCCTTTTTTTTTAAAAAAAAATATGAAATTTCTTTCACGCTGTGGCCTTTCTCATCCCTTCCTTCCATAGTTCCTAAAAACTTCTCACCTGGGAAGTGCTCTGTGGATGGCTTAACACCTTGAAAACTGAGACCATTTTCCCAACCCCAATGTCAAACCTCACACCTTCACGACTTCCCAGATTAACAGCAACACCACCTACCAGCTGTCTCACCCCTAGCCTCTCAGGGATCTATCAACAAGTGTTCTCTTTCATTCCTAACGTCAAGTGCATATATTTCTTTCCATCCTTACTGTCCTTATCACTGTTCCTGCGTAGCATCCAGCAGCAGTGACAGTTGTGAGCTGCAAAACAGGCTAGTGGAGCTCAAGGTAAAGACATAAGCAAGTGAGGGAGTGGGGATGATGACACGTTGCCCAACAGGTGTATCTGTATCCTGCTTGTGCATTTCCACCATCTCTGAGCTCTTACCAGTGGAGACCTTCTCTTCTTTGCTCCTTGCTGTATCCGCAGCACCTCCAACACTGCCTGCCACATAGCATGTGCTCAATAAATACGTGCCAAATGAATGAATGGATAGAAAATTCCTTACCAACTCATGGACTGGCTTTCAACAAGAATGGGAGGCTAGAGAAATAAATATTCCAGATACCAGCTCCAACCCCCCAAATATTTGAATATTTCACAAAAACACTGCCTGATGTTCTTTCATAATTCAACAAGTGTTTATTAAGGCACTGATTACATGTAAAGCTCTTTGCTTATAAGTGCCTATCTAGTATATAGGATTTTCTCTGGAGCCACTTAAACTCTGATAAAGTTCTACCTAAATTGCACAACCTCAGCCAGTTCTTTTTGAATTTGTAATTAAAGTTGACATTTTAATCATACTGCCTAACTACGTTCTCCTATATTTACAAATAACCATTCACAACAGATTCCATGATCATGTCACGACTTTTTTATTATTTACAAGTATCTGTAATTAATTTCTCTACTTTACCCTAGTTGTGTAATTATTTTGACAATGTGTAAATTTATTATCTGGAGCTAGTATTTTAATTCTCTGAAAGCCTGACTTAGGTCACGAATGAAAGAAAAAGCTCACTGCCTCTTTCTACTTGCTGGAATAAAAATTTGTATGTCTACCATTTTTACATAAATTCTTAGGAGACTCCAAATCTAGCTTTGATAAAGCCAAAGTCACTGATAAAGGTACTTTCTACACTTTAAAAAAAAAGGCAAGCAGATTGAGCAATCCTGGATTTTCTTTATTTATTATGAGTTTCCTTTCCTTGAGTCAAAAACAGCAAAGAAAAGGCAATGCAATAAAAACACATTCAGATATGGCAACTCCCTCTCGGTCCATTCTAGAACAATGGCACTCACTTGTCAGAAGTATTTGCAGCATGGCAGCAGGAGGGAGTGAGGTGGCTTCCCACTTGAAAGCAGCAAATTAGGCATTTACAACAGTGAAGATGGTACTTGTTGGTTACGACCTTTCACTGTGACTGCGCAAGTAGGTGTTAATGTAATTTAAATGCCACTTAGACATGTTTCAGGTTTATCAAACTGGTTTGTACATCCATTCTTATGCAATCATTTTGAAGGGGAACTATTTCCATCTGCTGTAGGAACAAGCATAGCTAGAAACAGCCCTAGGCAAATATTCTGGGCAAGTGAAGGAGGATCCATTTAACTTAAGAAAAAGTCAGGTTGGACCTTGAGGAAATCAAGGAGGAGGTCAAAAAATACCTTTAATAAGTCGGGTAGTTGGTTCACATTACTTTTTATGAACTCTGTTTTTTCCATTTTTTTATAAGCACTCAGCTGAGAGTTGGTTTGCATTTATGGACACACCTATTAGGTCTCTTGGAAACCATAATTTTTCATTTAAAGTAGGGACATGGTGAGAAACACAAGAGATGAATTTTGCTAACACAAATTTTCAGATCAAATACATTTTTTTTTACAATTCAAAATTTTAATAAACTAAACAATGTTATTAATAAAGCATATCATCTGTCAGAGTTTAGCAAGAGAGAGATGTGCCTCTAATCCTCTTTAGAATTGCTGGAGAAACAATCCCAACTCTAATTTTGGGTTAATTGTTTTTTTAAAACAACAGCATATTATTGGCATTTTTTACCTTCCTTTTTAATTCCTAATATTGATTTTTAAACTGTGCTTCTGATCCCCAAATATACTTTCAATTAAAAATAAATTTTTGTGAGTTTGTCTTTTACCCACACATGAAAAGTGATAGCTTTTTAAAAAGATGAACCATTTCTCATGGGAACATTCGATCATTAAAGGAAATCTATAAATAGCAAGTTAGCCATGGCTGCTTTGTCTTGTTATATGTGACACAACATAATATTCTGATATTGAAGAATCTAAAAGCACATTCCACATATTGGATAAAATAGAAATAAGCTGTTGTAGTATATACATATATTTATACATATTAAATAAATTGGTTATATATTATATATATATAACTACACAGGTGTATATATATATAACTACATATACATAGTTTACATATATCTAAATGAGTTAACATAATGAAAAATTAGAAGGAAAGAAGAAATGATCTATCTACCCTAATTTGATTTTGGATTAAATGCTGCCCATTCAAGGAAGGTAAGTGTTCAAACTTTCTCCCAATGCACCTGCTTGCATTAACGAAGGCACAGTTGCTGGCTTATGGCTCAAGGTATTAAGTCAAAAGAGTCTTTTTTTTTTTAACACCATTTTTCCATTTGTGAAGGCCACATCCACACGCTTGAAGCCACAGAATGATGTTGGCATTATGAAAGACTGAGTTAATTCACTGAGCTCACCCAAAAATGTGCAAATTTTATTTCCACTACCAAATACCAAAGAACAGAACATTGTGATCATCTTGCTTGCTTTCACTTAAAGGACCAAGAATTGATTCTCTCTGGGATCTCTAAGAGAAAGTCACTTCTAATTTCTTTATTAATTTTATATAACATACCTTCAAATCTTTTTTAACATATCAAATTAAGTCCCTTGATGTAGAAACACAAATCTCAACAAGAGCACTAATTATGAGAGGCCTGTTGTTTATGGAATTAAAATTTATTTCTTCTCTTTTCTCACTTACTTTTTATACATAAAGCAGGAAAAAAAAAGAAAATCTTCAGGTGTGCTTTTCTTGATTTTTCCCTAAGAAGAAAGATACTATAATTCAGTGTCTCCAACATATGCCCTAGAAAGAGGATAGGCAGGAAAAAAAAAAGCCAAAAACTAAGAGGTCTTCTGCATAAACGCAAGTTAAAGGATTTATAGCACAGGCCATTAAAAACAAAGTGTCATATGTATTCATGAAAGAACGTAGAAGAAATATGTTATCCATGAGATGCATGTCATAGATGTGAAATTATAGCACCCTGACCCTGAAACTCCACATTCAAATAATATTAGAAATTCTCACTATCTATGCTTAAAAACCCTGGCATAATTTGTTCTCTGGACAGCAAGGAAAAACAGCAGCTCTGAATTTCTAGCCCTGAGAGTTCGGTTTAAAGTCAGGCTCTCACACGATTTTTCTCTGGGGCTAATGAAGATCTGTTTACGAATATTTACTCCCAAGTTCACGGCTGGTGTTTGCTGGCTCAAGCAGAGCTAAGTCATTACGGCTTGGCACACGATCCACCGGGGAGGCTACCAGTTATCTTCTCACTGACAACAGAGGCAACCCCTCCGATTCCTCTCTGCCTCCCCTCCTTCTTCTCTACACTGCCCTGATTTGGATAACTGGCCAAGTTAAAGGGAAACAAAAAAACTGAGAAACAACGCAGCTCTTGGAATTTCTCAACCACATGAATGCAGAATTGTTATCAGTCTTGAAATGCTGCCTGTCCTATTTACCACAGATACATAATATACAAACCAAACCTGCAAACCTGCGCCTCTTAGAATAACTCTTTCGAGACACTCTTCCATTCAAAAGTGGAATGGAGGAGGGAGATGGGGCTGCGGTGTAAAGCGCTCACATTGTCATGGCTCTTCTCCTGAAATGAACAAGAACACCCACTGCACCGCCTCCCAGTGTCCCTGCTTTGATCTTTTGGGGAAGGAAATTTATCTCTGCATCTCACCTCTCCTCTATGCTGTGACCAGGCCCTTGCATGTCACTGAGATCCTGCAAATAGATCCAGGAAATCCTAGAAATTTCCAGATGAGGCTGATTCAAGAAAACAAGCAAGAGGTTATTAAATAAGAGTTACCATTCAGGCATGAATCTAGCTGGAAGTTGTACTGCATTCTAACTCCATTTGAGTAGCATGAAGGCACCTCTGCAGGCAGAGACTCTTAAACGTCTGCAACAGTCTAAAATGAAAGAGGAAGGGAAAAAAAGAAGGGGGAAAAAAAAAAAAGCTGCCTGATTCTAATACACCTAATTAGCCATCGGCAGACTCTTAATTGCATACATTAGGATGATTCCATAGTGGAGATTAATTCTAAATATACCCAAGCAGCTGGTTAAGATGCCATGGATTACAGTGTGGACTGTACTTTTCCACTTAATTAGATATCAAAATTAAGCAGCAACAAGCATTTTGACATAACGGGGATCAAGCCGCTGCTTGGTATCCCAGAGCTGTGCTTAAAATGACCGCTAAACAGAGCTGCACAGATGGAGAGATATTAAATGCCGCACTGGAAAGTAATTTCAAATAATAAAATATCAATATTTACATTTTAATTACCCCTACTGAGAGCCGCTCTGTCATTTTCACTATTGCCGACGCAGCAAGGGGTAGTGAAATGACATTGCAGCTCTGGCTGCAATGACTATTTTGTTTCCATTAAAGAATGACAAGTGTTTTAGAGGCAGTGACACTCGGTGTGTGAACAAGAATGACAGCAGATCAGAAAATTCCTATTAAGGGACTAAATGCCTCAACAAGAGAATTGACTCTGAGCAGCAGCTCTTCCTTGAAGCACATAATCCTTTCCAAATTTTCTGCTGAAAGTTTATTATTGGGGATGCCCAAGGGAAGTTTTAGTCTCCCATGAAATATTTAGATTGGTAAAACGTTATATGATGATCGCCAATCTAAAAACAATAATACTTGACGTGAACAAATATCCAGGAGTTCTGTGTAAATCACAAAGAAGTTAGGGGTTTCCTTTTAAAAATTTCTGTCATTGAAATTGACAATACCATTGATCATGTTTCCTTGAAACATATCTATTTCCTATCAAATGCATGGATGAAAGCTTGGAATGTGGCTTAGAATCATCATAGCAAAAATGCTGGGCTTGTTTACCCCAGTTTTTCATTAGTATTTTTATTGTATGCAACCATCTCAATCATAATTTCCTTGACATGGAAAATAAAGTTAAAAAATGGGTAACAATTTGTCTGTGTAAAAAGCATATCCATGTGCAAATATACTATGGATTTTTCTTTGGCTTCTGTTATTATTTAAAAGTAGCAAATTCCTTGCGGCTCGTAGAGGCCCTCCTCAAATTTAATTACTCTTTATGGGGTGTGAAGATGAGATCATGGAAAAAAATGAAAGGTATATATGAAACGTGACATGCCACATTCACGGGATAATAAATGAAAACGGTAAAGTCTTCCTTTGGGGATGACTGTCAAAACTGTAGAGATCTTGAAAGAATTTTAATGCCTCAAGATATGAGAGAGTGTATAAGAGAAACTCCTTGGTCACTATAGTAGGCAGTTAACTGACCCCCTATCTCAGAGCCTGCATTCATTTAATGTGTAGAGATGAACAATCATAAACATGATGAATGGCTATAGCAGGAGGCTGAATAGAATTTTTCAAAGAAGAGAAAAGGGAAGTTGGGGAGTGATACAGACCCTTAGCCCTCTTCTACTCCCATTCCTTTTAAAATACCAGTTTTGAAGTTGGAATAAAAACTTGATAATAGGCATGGGAGACTGATGCTGATTCTCGAGGAAATGTTCCTCTGAACAACAACAAAAAAGGAAGTGCCTAGGAAAGTATGTCTTAAGCATCCTTAATGCTTTTAGGACAAGACAGATCCCCATTTCTCAGCTACCAGCACCTTTTAATTTCTGAAAGAGCCACGGTTGAAAATCTTAATTAATTGTTCCATACTGCTTCAGGATCATTATGCAATGTAATAAAGGCCGTGTAATTATGAAATTTTACAGCCATTACCAAGGCTGATGGCTCGTATTTCATCCTCAGCTGGACCCGATGGCTTTTAGGCACTCGGCTCCCCTTTGATGAACTACAGACAGATCTATCAGGCCCAAACAATATCCAGGCGAGGCAGCTATAATAGCTACCTACAGATGAAGCCATAGATAAAGATAAACTATAAATCTACACACACAAATGCAGGCACATCGCCTGGGGATGACAGAGAGAGGATGAGACATTTGGGAAAGGCAGGCGCTCCCACGAAGGCGACCTCCTGCGTCTTCCCTTCATTTCACTCCGGAATGGCTTGGATTTTATAAAAGACAGTGAAACCCAAGTGAACGTCTCATTTATTCTCTGTATCTCAAAATCAAATGAGAAAAGGCAGGGTTGTGAGAGTATGTCCATGAGCATTGTACTTAGTGCATTATTTAAAGAGTAGAAACTACTCATATTCTAACATCAGTTTCAAAGGTGAAAGAAAAAAAAAGGCTAGCTATTTATAATTTTTTTTCCCCAAACCTAGCACTAACATGGCAACTCAAAATTGTGGGAAATTAGAGTACATCTCATGAGTATCTTTTTCAGAGATATGAACATTTAAAAAATAATTCAAGAACAACAAAAAGCCACACTGAAATGCAGAGAGAGAAAAATACAATTATATTCATATATAACTATTATAACTAAGGGCTTCCCTGGTAGCTCAGACAGTAAAGAATCCGCGTGCAATGCGGGAGACCTGGGTTTGATCCCTGGATTGGGAAGTTCCGCTGGAGAAGGGAATGGCAACCCACTCCAGTATGCTGGCCTGGAGAATTCCATGGTCTGTACAGTCCATGGGGTCTCAAAGAGTTGGACACAACTGAGCGACTTTCACATGTTCTAACTAAAACTTTTGCAGCTCAAAGTATTTTTCATTCTGGCATGTAAGAATTCATATAGCCTGAGAAGTGATAAAACTATGGTTTGAAAAAAATTTAAAAAAACAGTAACTATGGTCTGCTTAATATGTTTCCAACATCTTTCTGTGTGAATTAAACATTTATGGAGCTCCTTTTAATCATCAAGATAATTGGAAAAGGGCCACCGAGGAGGTTCATTTGACAACGGTAAACGCTACACTCCAAGGAGCATTGAGTTCAACTCTGCCTCTGGGATGTGGCATCAACTTCACAGAGCGAATGCCTTCAGTCCTTACTATGGCTGGCTCATTTCAAGAATATGACCGGACAGCCAGTCTTAACTTGGTTTATCCAGGGGAAAAAAAAAAAAAAAAAAGGCTATCAGAGGTTAATCCAATTCAAGGTGCAAGCTCCAAGGTGGACCATGCCTGGCAAGAAAGAAAAGTAGCAGGATGTACCTAGGGTGATTTTGAGATTGAAGACAGGCAGTGAGGTAAGATGTAGGTGTAGGTAAGGGGGCTGGTGAACATAAAAACGGATATAATATGGGTTTAAGTGGCATATGGTCTCTAGAAAGCACAGCTTGAAACTGTTCACGGGAAGCATGGTGAGAAACTGGTTTCTGTACAATCTCCTCTACTGACTAGTTGTGTAACCTTGAGCTAGTCACCGAATCGCTCAGCCTCCTTATCCCAGACAAAGTTGATTGACTGGATGCTCTAGTCTACCATACACTCCAGCCTGGACATTCCATTATCTTTGATGTCCTTTGTTTTGGGGGGCAGAAAAAAGTGTGGACCCAAAACATTCCTTCTGTACACAAATGGATGGTCTCCCTGCCTGAATCCCTTTCTAGGCTTGACTATATTTTACTTTGCTAACGTGATCCCACCTCTCCCCGCCTTTTCTCTGAGAAACAGAGAACACTGAGTACAAATGCCCTTGACCTACTTACTTCCCCTTGTCATCTGTATGAGGACCGATTCCTAACACATTCTTGCTTTTCTCTAAAGAAAAGGGATTGCTCCTTCGTCCCAAGGATGGATATTTAGCCCATTCTGCCCTACCTCCTCCCTGAAACACCCCCCATGCCCTCTGGTACTTGTCACACAGCTTCCTCCTGGTCGTCCTGCCTTCTTTTGTGCAGTCCTTTCCATGTGACATTTTCCATAATTCTGGTTGGCTGTTCTCTACCTGCTCTCAATTTCCATGGGTGTAACAAGCCTATGATACCAGCACACACGGCTCCCCAAAGAGTTAGACTTTTCTATCTCCCACTCCCTGCAGTCATCTTCGTGGAAATGTACCACGGGCAACTCACCTTAAAATATCTACAGGTGAACTCATCCCCCGCCCCTCTAACTGAGCCCAGTGAATCCCCTAGAGCATCCTCATCAAATACTTAACAAGATAGAATCAAAATTTTTGGAGTGATCTTTGACTCTTCTCCCAAGTCCAACAGTTTTCATGAAATGTCTCAGTCCCACCTGTTCCTTCCACTCCTACTGCCTAATCACATCCTCCATTATCTTCCACCTGAACTGAACTCATGGTTTCCCTGACTCAAATCTCACCCCTCTACATTGACATTAAGCAGGGACCACCTCTCCCCTGCTCTTATGGTTTCTGTTTGTGAGGTTCACGGAATCCTGCATAGTCTAGGCTCATCGTACCATTCTTTATTTCTTGGTAAGAATGATGGTGATGATAGAAATCTGTAAAATTTATTCAGGGCTTATTATGTGCCAGGAATTGTGTTAAAGACTTCCATTTATAAACAGCCTGTCATGAACCCAGTATTAAGGATTCAACAAAAGACAAAGTACTTGCCCTTTGGGGGTTTACATTTAGGACGATGGGGCCAGGTGGTAAAGAATTCGCCTGCCAGTGCAGGAGATACAAGAGATGCAGGTTCCATCCCTGGGTCAGGAAGATTCCCTGGAGTAGGAAATGGCAAGCCCCTCCAGTATTCCGGCCTGGGAAATCCCAAGGACAGAGGAGCCTGGTGGGCTACAGTCCAAAGAGTTGTAAAGAGTCAGACACGACTAAGGAACTGAGCACTCATAAACACGTTCAGGAGGGGAGTGGGGACAGAGGAAATAAGACCACAGCAGGCGGTAAAATAATAGTGCAATGGAGGGACCGTCCACAAACTAAGGGAATAAACAGGCACCAAAAAGGGGCAAAGGGAAGCAGTCACATTAAACAGGGCTGTCAAGGGAAGCGTTCCTGATACAGGCTCTCTGAGCAGAGCCCTGAAGAGCTGAAAGAGCAGCCCTGTATCTCCCTGTGGAGGAGCATCCCAGGAGGACAGAAAGGAAAAGACACACTCACTGGAGGAGGAGGCTTCTTCTTGTGGTTCAGAGAATTGCAGAGAGGCCAGTGTGGCTGGGGAGGAAGAGGAGGAGCCGACGGTGTTGGTGGGGTCATGAGGACAGGCATGTCACAGAGGCTTTGCAACTTTTTACAAACTCTTGCAGGTTTTTGTTTTGTTTTGTTTTGTTTTTTGAGCGAGAGAAGAAAAGCCACTGGGCACTTTGAGCAAAGAGGAGATGCAACCCCTTTAAAAAGATGACCGGGTGCAAGAGATGAATGAGGCAGCTCCAAGCATTTCATTCTAATGTTACGGAGCATCTACTATTCTCCTTTCCACTTTCCATGTGAGGCATCCGAGGCATGAAACCCACTCCAGGTCCCACGGTGAAAAGTATTAAGAGTTACAGCCATGAAAATGAATGAAATGATGCCATTTGCAGCAATATGAATGGACCTTGAGACGATCATACTAAGTCAGAAAGAGGAAAGCAAATAATATATGGTATCACTTATATGTGGAATCTAAAATATGACACATGTGAGCTTCACTACAAAACAAACTCACAGACATAGAGAGCAGACTGGTGGCTGCCATGGGGGAGGGATGCATTGGGGGTTTGGGATTAGCTGATGCAAACTATTATATAGATGTATAACCGAATCCCTTTGCTGTACACCAGAAACGAATACAATATTGTAAATCAACTAAACTTCAATAAAATATTAAAAAAAAAAAGCACTAGAGCTACGATTTGCACATGTGCCACTTGAGTCCAGAACCTGTAACTGAACCACGACGCAGCGTGGCTCTCTTCCTGTGTTCCCACCATCACTTATTCTTTCCCAAACAAGCCATATTGACTTCTGCACATTCTTTCTTAATTTTTTTCTTCCTTCCTTTCTTTTGGCCACATTGCATTTGCAGGATCTCAGTTCCCTGATCAGGGACTGAACCCGAACTAGGGCAGTGAAGACCTGGAATCCTAACCAACAGGCCACCCGGGAACTCCTGCTATTCCCTGACCTTGGTGTAGACTGTCTTTTCCCTTCCTCTCTGAAGAGGCAACTCATGGGAAAAGACGCTGATGCTGGGGAAGACTGAGGGCAGGAGGAGAAGGGGGCAACAGAGGATGAGATGGTTGGATGGCATCACCGACTCACTGGAGAAGAGTTTAGGTAAACTCTGGGAGATAGTGGAGGACAGGGAAGCCTGGCGTGTTCCAGTTCATAGGGTCACAGAGAGTCAGACACGCCTGAGTGACTGAACATCAACTGCAGGGCAGATGCCTCTTCAACCATCCAAACCTCTCTGAAATATTTTCCTTGAACTATTTCTCTCACGACCCTGGAGAGAGAGTGAGGCGTCCTTCTCCTCCACTACCTAGTCCATCATATCACCTTGTGTTGACCCTACTGAAGTTACTATCTTTTCTATGATATCAAATCACTTATTCATCATGGTATCCCCAGGGTTGGGTACACAGCAGTTTTGCTTTTTTTTAACTGAATTATTTGCGTGTATGTGTGTATGCCAGACCTCGCATGGTCTCAGGACCTAAATGGTTTTAATTCATGTTTGGGGAGTAACCAAAGAAATGACTGATGGGAAGGGAGACAGGGTCACAGCTTGGCTCAGGGTGTGAGGAGGGCTGAAAGCAAAAGAGCTTCCCAACGCCTCTGCCCCATCCATTTCTTGTCCCACGTTCCCTCCCAAAGGCTGGAAATCGGAACACAGCGAAGGCTTGCCTCTGCTGCCGCCAGCTAGAGGTGACTCAGATAGCTGAGGAATTCCTCAAGGGGAACACAGGGTAAGCTTGAAAAGCTGGAAGAGTTTTGAGAGCGAAAAAGCAGCAAATGCATCCCGCCGCCCCAAAAGATGCTAAAGACCTCCTAAAAAGACCTGAAAGCATCATCCTATTCCCCAGCTTAACACCAAGTGGCTGTTCCACACGCCTGGGTTTAAGTCTCCAGCCTGCCAGGCACCCCATTAACAGGAAACCTGTTTCAAGATAACTTTGAAAAGCTAAACACCACAGAAGTACAATGCAGCCAGGTGTTCACTGAACAAAGCACACGAGACCACAGGATACAAAGTCCTAGAAACAGTCTTAAAAATTATCTTATTGAAAATCCCCGTTTAAAAGATGACGAAGCTGAGAGCCCGTAGGAAAACAAATTCCATCATTATATTAGACACGTGGTCTGGGCTTAGTTGCTGAGTCATGTCCGACTCTTTGTGACCCCACCGACTGTAGCCCGCCCGGCTCGTCTGTCCATGGGGATTCTCCAGGTAAGAATACTGGAGTGGGTTGCCAGGCCCTCTCCTCCAGGGGATCTTCCCAACCCAGGGATGGAACCTAGGTCTCCCACACTGCAGGCAGATTCTTTACCATCTGAGCCACCAGCCCCCTCCCTAATCATTCTAGGATATACAGTCTGGCCACACTGCGCATACAGTTTATGTATTTTAATATTTCTGCTGCCTCACATCCCTAACACAGAGGCAGTCTTGCAAGACTTCTCCCTTATTAACACTTCCTGTAGACTTTTGATATTCTATTCTCATGTTCTGAAGAACCTCAGCAGAGTCAATGGGCTCAGAAATTCCTATAGAATGAAACGGCTGTAAAGTTCCACATTCTACACAGAGAAAAACTTTCCAGCTTTGTTACACATAGTTTTCACTTATCACATATTTTTATTTAGAAGGTATAATAGATTCATATATTTAAGCTTTAAATGAAGACTGCTGTGGCCACACATAAAGGACTGTATTTATATTTTGATTGGTCTACTACACCACAAGGTAGGTGCGCAAATATTCATTAAATGCATAAACCCACAAGAGTAGGTGGTGTAAATCAGTCAATATCACGTTTGAAATAATGATGTGTTTTCAACTGTTTCATTTCTAAATTCAATTTTAGTGTAAATAAAGTTGCTATTTGCAGCAACATGAATGGACATGGACCTAGAGAATACTACACTTGGTGAAGTCAGTCAGACAAAGAAAGACAAATACTATATATCATTTATATGTGGAATCTAGAAGAATAATACAAATGAATCTATATAAAACAGAAACAGATTCACAGACATAGAAAACAAACTCATGGTTACCACAGGGGAAAGTAAGCGGGAGGGATAAATTAGGAGTATGAGATTCACAGATACAAACTTCTATGTTATAAAACAGATAAGTAGTAAGGATTTTCTGCATAGCACAGGGAACTATATTTAATATCTTATAATAACCTATAAACAAAACAACCTGAAAAAAATATATATGCAACTGAACCACTTTGTTGTACACCTGAAACTAACATAATATTGAAATTGACTATACTTCAACAAAAAAAATTTTTTGCAAGGAACTTGGCATTTAAAAATTAGCAGTAAAGGTATCAATGTAATGGTGTGACATGCTCCACTCTGCTTCAGTTCCTCCAGGATCAAGGCCTGGGAAGTATGTGAGCAAATGAACTAGAGAGGAAACAATAGCTAGAAATAAAGACTAATTCAAAGCCAATTACATCCCAATACGAACCTTACTTTATTCTGCTGCTTTTACTAAGATATGTTCTTTAGGCAGAATAATTCCTGTTGTGCTTGATTAGGATTTCTCACTACTTAAAATTTAATGGTTGAGTTATTTCTTAAAAAAAAAAAAGCATCAAAGAACTTGCTTTTTTATTCCTATTGAAAACTGGCAGTTTTTCAAGAGGTTTCTTTATAACCTGGGAAGATGACGTTTACTACTGTGGTAAGGAGACACGGACTCTCTTTGGAGGCTGCAGCGCTAATAAGAAAGATATGGTTCAATGTCCTAGGTATTCTTCCAAGTTTTATTAATTAGGCGGAAAGCCTTTCCCCCTGGAATAGTCAAGGTATTTATTAACACTTCAGCCCCACAAATAGAACAAATGTACAGCAAAGGAAGTAATTATTAAATACACCGATCCCTTTATCAACTTGGCAGGGACAACCCAAAAGACGGTTTCTGATTATGATCTTTTTCATGATATTTTAATTGTGCTTCTTAACCTGCTAAATTAAAAACTACAGGGCAATCTCACTTAGATCACAGACAAAAGGAGATCATATCAATTTGCAACAAAATGTATGAATGCTCCTATCTGCTTTAATTACACCAAGAACTTAACAGGCATATTCAATAGGATCACAGAAGGATTGAGAGCTAAATGTTATCTCTTAGCCAACAGCATTATCATGCCCGTATGTTGTTACACATTATGGAGTGTGAACCTCTGTTTCATAATAAGTTTAGGAAATAAGGATATTGAAGTAAAGGAGTTTGCTCTGATATTTGAGTCTGTTGGTTTTGGGGTTTTTTTCTTTTTAAGTTTTTTTTTTTTTTTTTGATGTGGAACATTTTTAAAGTTTTTCTTGAATGTGTTACAATGCTGCTTTTGTCTTATGTTTTGGTTTTTAGCCATGAGGTTTGTGGGATCCGAGATCCCCGACCAGGGACTGAACGTCTCCTGCATTGGAAGGCAAAGTCTTAACCGTTAGACCACCAGGGAAGACCCTGTCAGTTATTTTTGTCATCAGCTCTTTTATGTATCTCGGCCATGAGCCTAACATGAATGATGATAAGAAAAGACCTAAGTCTTTTCTGTCTCTTAAACAAAGTCAGCATATGGATTCTAAATATGCTTTTTAACTTGCATTTTAGTCTACGTATGTAATCGTTTTTCAACCAAAATCCTGCTAGAATTAATCTCAGCCAAACTTTTGGTTTTCTCAATTAGCCCATTTACTTTTATCCTAAAACCCTCACCCCAAACTTTCTTGTGATGCCTGAGTGTGATTACGGAGCAGGTTCCTGCGAGCGTCAACCACCAAGGATTTGAGTTTTTAATCTTGTCCACAGCTTCGGGATCATAAACCAAGGCCAATTTTGCTATAATAAATTGACATGAAATGTGCTCTTTGGTGACTTTTCAGAACTGGACACACTACATTCTCTGACTGTATTCTTTGCATTTTGGGAGGTGGAAGAGAGGCAGAGAGTTTTCTGATTCTACTACTAATCCTGGTTGATCAGTTCCTACCTCTTCTATGCTACCTGGGCTTCTCTGGTAGATCAGCTGGTAAAGAATCTGCCTGCAATGCAGGAGACCCGGGTTTGATTCCTGGGTTGGGAAGACCTGCTGGAGAAGGGATAGGCTACCCACTCCAGTATTCTTAGGCTTCCCTGGTAGCTCAGCTGGTAAAGAATCTGCTTGAAATGTGGCAAGCCTGGGTTCAATCCCTGGGTTGGGAAGATTCCCTGGAGAAGGGAAAGGCTACCCACTCCAGTATTTGGGCCTGGAGAATTCCATGGGGTCGCAAAGAGCTGGACACAACTGAGCTATTTTCACTTTTATTTCTATGCTACTTGCAAAGGAAACCCCTTTCCGGTGCTCACATCCTGCTGATACTTATTTTTTTAATCTTTCTTGAACTATTTTCTATCTCCCTCCCAGAAGTGGGAATTATTTAATTGCTTTAGCAAGCTTCAATCTTTTTGCTAGCCTGTAAGAACAGAAGGATGCACCTTTTAAAATTCCTTATGAAGTAATCTTTAAAAATTACCGATAGCTCTAACATACCCATGTAAAGGAGATGTCAACATGGAGCTATGCAAAAAGAAGCACATCCAAGCAAGGATGGACAATGCAGCATGTAGATCCTTAGAATTCTCCACCAGCCACAAATGAAATGGGAGAGTGCAGAGATACACTGCCATTCAGAAGCTTACACTCAATGTTACCTAGGAAGCTACTGTTTTCCCCTTAGTTAGGACACACTGTGGCATTTATTCCACCAGGTATCCTGATTGTTCTTGACAATTTTGTTTTTATTAAAATTTTTACACTGTTTTCCCAAATAGATCTTGATGACTGGGATGGCTTTAAAAACAGTATACTTCATACTCCCCCCACCCCAAAAAAAACCCTCAATAATGTTGTAGGATTAAATTTTTTCTATTTACTTATTTTTTGCTGAGTCCTAGGTCCACACTTTCTCATGGTTCATCTATTCTTGCATGTGCCACACAGGAAAAAGCCCATTTGAATTTGTACTGACCTGAATTTAGTATTCATTTCCACTCAAATTATTCTCAGCTAAAGGTAACAGCCACTCTGACCCGCTCCCCTCACCAAATGACATTTGGAAATATGGTGTTATTTTTTCTAATATTTATTTATTTATTTGGCTGTCCCAGGTCTTAGTTGAGTCCTGTGGAATCTAGTTCCCTGACCAGGGATTGAACTCAGGCCCCCTGCACTGGGAGTATGGCATCTTACTCGCTGGACTACCAGGGAGGTCCCCAGAAATATGGTTTTTTTTTTTTTTTTTTTTGAAATATGGTATTTTTGAACCAAGACTTTTGAGAATCAAAGGATGCTAAAAGTTCTTCAAGATAAATAAGTTCCCATTCAAAATAACAATAGCATCCTCACTGAAAAAGGCTATGAGTTCAGTCCACTAGACAAATAAAACTGAAATTGACTACACTGCTGCCATGTGCAAAAATGCAGGAGACCACCTTCAAATCATTGACAAGGAATTGGATGCTCCAAAATTTTCCATGGGACACTGATATCTATCCCAAATCCATGTAAAAGTACACAATATTTTAGGTTGTAGCATTGTTTCCAAATCTGCCTTCAAGAATCTCATTACACATCCTTTTATTTGGAATTTTTTGAAGTTCCCTATCACCATTTTTAAAAAGTTTTGGGATTAAAATATGTTTCTTTCTTTGGCACAGACATTCAGGAAATCTCTTCTATGCTTCTATGAATCCCTGATAGATCTAAAAGAATAAAAAACTGACTTCCTTGAGCCCCAAGGCGGGAAGTCCATTCTGGTAACATAGGTATATATCACATTCGGATTCCAGCAAGCTTCTAATTTTGCTTTATTATCTCAATGTCTAACTGCTGCCTTCTGGAGACTTACTAATAAAATTTGAATTGGAAATACACTGCAACATGTATTAACATTATTTCATTTATTTCTATTGATTCACTATCAAAACTATGATTACATTTGCAGTGTATTTTCTCAGTCTATTGAATAAAAATACAGTGCTCACCATCATCTAAACAGTACTTTAACACATTCTAAACTATAGGATTCCATCTATATTTGAGATCATAGTGATAAGTAAAGTTACTTAAAATACTTTTTAAGAGACTAACTCATTTGAAAAGTAGAAGGAAGATTATAGAAGCTCATCATTATTATGTTTATGACCAATACACATTAAAAATGAGAAAAATTAGAAAATTGTTCTAAGTATCAAAATGGCAGAAACTTGATCACCTGAATTTACGTATCTTGTAAAACTGCATAGCAATTACCTGAGTGACAGTTGTCAGAAGACAGATGTGCATACAGAATCAAGTGTGTTAGTTTAGAGAAAATCACTTAATCTTTTTGTCTTGGTTTCCTCATCTGGACAAAATAAAAAGGTGAAAAACAACAACCTCACAGGAATGCTGTATGTAATAAATGCAGATGAACATCAGATTTATTTGGATTCACTTTGTAAGCTGAGCCTCACTATGCAAATGATGATCATTTTCATTGTTACTGTTTCACTAACAGTCACAATAGTTCAGACTCATCTCACCTAGGTGAATCTCAAAAACTTCCAAGCACTTTTTAAAAAGATTTTAGTCATCTTTGGTGGATTTCTTTAAAATAATTACATATTTCTCAGTCTTCTTAAAGTAAGTCTACTGAATACATCTTTAATTTTCCTGATGACCAGGATCAGCACGCCAGGACCCATCAGGAGATCCAAGCTGCCCTGAGTTACCCTTAGAGGTAGCTGAAGGATGCAAGGCTGCCCAAACCCGTGTTACTCAGCCTCCAGTGCTGGGCTTCTTAGGACTTGATTTGCATTTTATATTTTTACCTGCAGACTCTTGCTTTCTATTGCCATTCAGATTCCTTTTGGCATTATCCCTCCTAAAATTTGCTATGTTTGAGAAGAAAAGCTAAGGTATTTAGAATGGTTCACAGAAACAATTGACTAGTCTATGAATGAGGGGCTGAGGGACTTTACAATGACAACAGTTTCGGATATTATCCAGAACATTTTTTTATGTTTGTTTTCAGTTATGCTATAGGGAATTGGGCTGTTCAAAATTTGACACAATATCCCTAGAAGGAGAGAAACTGAGTTGAAAGATAGTGATATAAAGTTTACTTATATAGAAATTTCTGTGTAAAAAGATGGTTATTATGGTTCATTGTTTTTCCTCTTAAATGATTAGAAAAACAGTTTAAGAATTAAAAAATGTCAGTAAGAGTTGAATTATATAGCCTCATGAATTTTTAAGAGTAACTGCCAAAGTGTTTATGCAATAAAGCAATACATTTACATATAGCAGCTTTATGTAGACTTTACACAACTCATTGACAAGCTTATGACATAGCCACCCCAACTCAGCAATTTTAAGAATGTCCAGGTTAATATTAACATCTTTAGTGTTATTCTAAAGTTATCTGTATAAGTTCATATAAAAGATATCTGTCAAAAATTCAAATGTCTTCAAATACACAAAGCATTTAACTGCATGCTTAGAACATTTATCACTGAAGATTTATAAATTTTTATAAAAATTTATAAACATTATTTACATCCAAATAACTCTGAAAACATTTCTGTTCAATGAATAAATACATATTTATATATTTGTTAAGATGCATATTGCTTACTGGAATGTGCTATAATGGCCCCTTTCTCATCATTACATGTGAATATGTAATTAGCCACATAATAAATATCTCCAATGAAATTTCCAAGAAAGCTCTTAACTCAAATGTGTCATGATCACTTTTCAGAGATCACGAACCTTTCTGTTTTATTTTTTTGAACACCGAAGATAAAATTATGGCTTGGCCACAAAAATGCCAGTGCAAATGCACCTTGGCTGTCCAATAAATCTTTATTGATCTTGTGGATAAACGTGGCTTCTTGGGAAGTGAAGCCTTCTCTTTGGTAATAAAGCTACCATATTTATTTATGTATCCATTTAAAAGATATGCAAAACTGAACACTAAACTCAAAAACCTTATGAGTATGATGGCTTACAATAGATTTTTCAACCCCAAAACTACTGACATCTTTGGGTGCCAAATTCTTCACTGAGGAGCAAGGGGTGGGCGGCTGATCTGTGAACTATAGAAGGTGAAACAGCATTCCTGGCCTCTCTCCACTAGATGTTCCTCCTTCTCTGTTGTTTCCCTAATTGTGACAAAGTGTCTCTGCTGCTACTGCTGCTGCTGCTAAGTCACTTCAGTCGTGTCCGACTCTGTGACCCCATAGACCACAGCCCACCAGGCTCCCCCATCCCTGGGATTCTCCAGGCAAGAACACTGGAGTGGGTTGCCATTTCCTTCTCCAATGCATGAAAGTGAAAATCAAAAGTGAAGTCGCTCAGTCGTGTCCAACTCTTAGCGACACCATGGACTGCAGTCTACCAGGCTCCTCCGTCCATGGGATTTTCCAGGCAAGAGTACTGGAGTGGGGTGCCATTGCCTTCTCCCCAAAGGTCTCTAGTCACTGCCAAATATCCCCTGTGAGGCAAAATTCTCCCTGGGTGGGGACCACTGGTTAAAGATGATGAGAAAACATCTTTTCCTCCCTAAATGAGCTACCAGAAGTTGAGAATCATGGTAACAAAAATAAGTTTTCTCGGCCCATGTAGCATTTTCCCAGCCCTAACCAATCAGAGACTTGAATAAGAGAGGCTCCTCTATTTGCCAAACTTGTCCCCAAGCAAAATTTGCATCTCTCAAAGGAACACTAGGCCTGCTTCATGGCTAGCTGCCCTGTGTAGGGAGCGGCACGAGGTTGAATCCTCTGCTGTTGCCACTGCGAAATCCTTAATAATTTTTAAACCACCATGGGTTCTGCATTTCCCTTTGCACTGAACCTCATCAATTATGTAGCCAGTTCCATAACTATCAGACCAACATTATTGGGATGCACCAATGAAATCTGTTTTGCCAGCAGAAGTTTCTGAGGTCCCACTGTGCTAAACAAAAAAATCAGTTTGGAATTTTTTTTTTTTAAAAAGAATTAAGTTTATAATTTGTGTTAGCATAGTAGGCAAAAATCAGGGATTTTGAATGCAATAAACCTGAATTGCAATCTCATTGTCTCTATTTTACTAGCTTCAGAATCTCAGGCCAAGTTGGCCTCTCTAAATTTCAATTTTCTCAATTATAAGATGGTGTCCAATTGACAAGGGGATAGATATATATAAAATGGAATATTACTCAGCCATTAAAAGTGAAATACTGGTATTTGCAACAACACAGATGGAACAAGAGAATATTATGCTTAGTGAAATAAAGACAAATATATGATATCACTTATATGTGGAATCTGCAAAATTATATAAGTGAATCTATATGCAAAACAGAAATAGAGTCATAGGAAAACAAACTAGTGGCTACCCAAGGGGATGGGGGGCTGGAACAAACTGGGGGTACAGGATTAACATATACAAACTACTATACGTAAAAGAGGTAAGCAACAAAGATTTACTGTGTAGCACAGGGAACTATACCCACTATCTTATAATAACCTATGGTAGCTCAGACGGTAAAGCGTCTGCCTGCAGTGCGGGAGACCTGGGTTCGATCCCTGGGTCGGGAACACCTCCTGGAGAAGGAAATGGCAACCCACTCCAGTACTCTTGCCTGGAAAATTCCATGGATGGAGGAGCCTGGTAGGCTACAGTCCATGGGGTCGCAAAGAGTCGGACACGACGGAGCGACTTCACGAAGACATAATGGAATATAATCTGTACAAGTGCTGAGTCACTATGCTGTACATCTGAAACTAACGCAATGTTGTAAATGACCTATGTTTCAATAAATAGCATCAGAGGTGACACTTAGTTACAGGGCTTCTTTGAAGAGTAACAGAGGTAATTCATACAAAACAATTAGCCTGACACCTAGTAAGTGCCCAGTGAATGTAGCTCCATGACCGTGATGTTGCCGAGATTCATTCAAGATTGGGATAAGAAAATAAAATCTCAACCTGAAAAGGGTCATCATACTGTTTGTGAAGGCACATTTCCAGAGTGCAAAGCATCAATCCACTAGATGGAGTCCTACTTGCCCAATCATTTCCAATCATTATTCACCCAAAAGTCTCAAATCTAAATTTCAAAAACACCTACTAAGTGTTTAAAACCTGGCCCTGAATTTGCACCTGCGGGTCCAAAGGTCCAGGGGAACACACCTGAGCCGGGCTGTGCGTGCTTGGCTGCTGATATCAGCCGAAGTCGATGGTGCAAGCGTGCGTGTTAATACATTTCATACATTAGAGATGTAAATTTTATTCTTCAAGCTGAAAGCCAGGTGATTAATTCTCATAGCATAGTGATCAATTGGTGCAGATGCTCCACCTGTATTAATGTTTGTTTTTGTACGCATTAGGAGAGGGAGCACACCAATAACACAGGTGTCTGACGCAGAGCTCCGCAGCGTTGCCGTTAGCCGGCAAACACTGAGATCAGAGCTTAGGCTGCACGTAGCACTGCCAATTTTTTCAATTAGACCCATTATTGATTTGATGAAAAAGCAAATTAAACATACCATGGTGGTATGTAAATCGGTTAGAGAGAGCATAAGGTTCTGGTACAAAGAAGCCATGAGCTGCACGGCTTTCCTCAGCTGTAGCTCAGAAGGGGTTCTTGGCAATTGCTGTCCTGTATGGGGTTCCTTGTGGCTTCCTTGGTGGCTCAGACAGTGAAGAATTCTCCTCAAAGGCAGGAGACCCGGGTTTGATCCCTGGGTCTGGAAGATCCCCTAGAGAAGGGAATGGTTACCCACTCCAATATTCTTGCCTGAGGAATCCCATGGATAGGGAAGTCCATGAGGTCGCAGAGTCAGACCTGACTGAGCGATTAAGCACACACGCACATGTACGGGGTTCCTGGCGCTGCATGGGCTGGCTGGCTAAACAACCAGCTGGGAAGAGCAGAGCTGTGTTTTAAAAATTTTTTACAGAACAGTTTTGCAGAAAGGAAGAGGGATGCTAGAAAGCAACTAACTTTGAAAGAATATGGAGATAGGAAGGTTGCAGAAGCAGCATAAAATGGTTTTCATCAACTGATGGTCCATTTTGCTCAGATGTATATGGCCATCGAGAGTGCATCCGGCAGGCATATACGTGAGACAGTTAAGAAATTTGATTTTGCTGATTCAAAACATTGTCCTGACTGCTACACCTCAAGCTACTGCATGTTTTCCTTGTCTAAAGTTGAAAGATCCTAGCCTGTCTATGATCAGAGTTTAATCCAGCTCCTATAATTTCTTATAATTTGAAAGAATGTTCTTCGTTGGTCAGTGAATGATGTTCTCCAGTCCTGCTAACGAATGGGACAAAGTACTAAAAATGAGCCTGTTTAACCTACTCTATTGGTTGCTTTTCATTCAAACCTTTCATTTTTATTTTATTTATTCATTTATTTTTGGCAGCACTGCCAAAACTAAATCTCACAACATGTGAGATTAGTTCCCCGACCAGGGATGGAACCTGTGTTCCCTGCAGTGGAGCACAGTCTTAGCCACTGGACTGCCAGCAAGTCCCCACTCTATTGGTTTTACTAACACAAGGAAGCTAATGCTTATCTCAAACTTCTCGATACCTCCATAAACATGTATCTTCTCTAGATTTCTATACAAGAAGGCTTCAAGGCTTCTAGGAGCCTTCCCTGATTCCCAGTGTTAGAGCTGCCACCACGGTGTATCCCTGGAATGCCATGCTGCTCCATCAATGCACTCAGAACACCATGCTATAATTGCCTCTTTGTTTATTTGTGACCTTCAACAGATCCAACTTTTGACAACTGTGTGATCATCTCTGCTGTTTACTTGTGTATTCCACCACCAAGCAGAGTGATTAGCATAAAGGTACTCAACATTTTTACAATAAACATGTCACACAGACAAAATTCAATTTTGTTGACTTTTTAAATAAGAGAGCTTATTAAATAATATTCCGGGGTCTTCTGTGGTAGTTCAGTGAGTAAGACTCTATGCTTCCACTGCTGGGGGGAAGGGTTTGATCCCTGGTCTGGGAACTAGGATCCCACATGCCACACAGCCTGGTCAAAATAAATAAATAATATTCCAAAGAGTTGGCTCTTCTCCTAGCAAATAAGGGGGTCTAGTAGGCCAAAGGGTTGGCCTTGCCAAGTCTTAAGCTCTAAGTTTCAATTATAAAGTCTATGACAAATCTGCCAAGATAAACTGGAATCAGTCACTGATGATTGAAAATGTCACCAAAATAAGCAGCAGGTGAACCAAGGTCATGCAGATATGTTTTTCATATCTTATTTAGCAACTTCCACTGAGAAGGCAAATGACTTCTGCAGAGAAGAGAAAGAATCGAAGCAATGTCAGTAACTGGATGAGGTTAATGACAAACACAAACCAAAGAGGAAGTGCTGAAAGTTTTAAATTCTGCAAGATCAATGATTTAAAGGAGCTTTTTATATGAGCACTCATAAAAAGAGATTTAGACAAGAGAAAAATATTGGGAAAGGAGGGAAATGTAGGACCATTGCCTGCATTGGGATAAACAGAGCCAAGAGGGATCGAGAGGGATGGAGGGATCCTCTATGTAGGAGAAGACAATTTCTATGAATGAATGAATGGGGAACTGTCACAGCTCATCTGAAGGTACTGAGCTGCTATGCAAGTATAATTAGGGAAAAGACATTCAGATCAGATACTCCATCCAAACAATTTCATTTGCTATACTGTGAATTATAACATGATGTATATATATATATGTGTGTGTGTGTGTGTGTGTGTGTGTATGTGTGTGTGAGTATATATATGAAATCAGGCTTCCCAGGTGATGCTAGTGGTAAAGAATCCACCTGCCAACGCAGGAGACACAGGAGATACAGGTTCAATACCTGGGTCGAGAAGATCCCTTGGAGGAGGGCATGGCAACCCACTCCAGTATTCTTGCCTGGAGAATCCCATGGACATAGGGTTGCAAAGAGTCAGACAAGACTGAAGTGACTTAGCACAACACAGCACATATAAATAACCAGCATTTCTCTACGGTGCCCCCAAATCAACACTCTTATCAGGGCGCTGCAAAGACACACATCTTCACAAAGAATGGCTTAGGTGAAAAGAATACCTTGCCCAAACAGAGAGGTTCTAAAAACGTGAAATTAAGAAAAATAAAGTTTTTGTTCACTTTTTCCCCCCGAGGGAAACTCTTCAAAGAGATGGTGTAAGTCATCTGAAGAGTTCCTGGTTGTTTTCTGTTTTCCTTTATTTTTACATTTGTGGGTTCATTTTTTTAAAAATCAAAAATCGAGAAGATTGGAGCTGGCACGGCCATCAGTGTCTGATAGCAGAGAGCATATGTTTCCTGTCATGCTGGCATCTGAGTGCAACAGCCGTGCGGAAGTCAGTGCAAGTCCTTACATCAAAGTTTGCTTGCCATTGTACGGACGTTGTTAGAAGTTGAAAAAAAGCAATGTCCATTTGAAGCTTGTCTGTGAACTTTGCATGAACCGCTAGGAATAATGTAGTGTGATGACAAGCCAGTTATACCTTCCACTAAATTTGCTGTCTGGAATGAACTGAAATAGTGTTTGGTTTGTGTAATTACGTCCATCTATCTTTATATTCCAGCGGCATATCGCAAATTGAAAATACTAAAAATTGACTGTTGGTTCTGATATTTAATGATTGCCAAAGACAAGACGATGATTTATTGGTTACTTACCGATGTGACACATTTGCATCTTATTAGACGGAGATTACTATTCCTTAAAATGCGGACGAGGCCTGATCATGTCTGATGGATTGATTTGATTTGCAAATGTAATCAAACTAATAAGAGGGAAAAAATGAGCAATAATGCCTTGTTTTTCAACTGGCAATCACTCCCCTGCCAACAAGGCTGATATCCCTGACTAAGCAGCCTTTACACAGTCTTCCTGTCGCCTCAAATAAACAAAGGGATGCTAAGAGCTTGATAAGAGGATAACAAGCCAAGTATGGATGCAGCATGGAACCCACACCCTTGAACTGTGCTGCTGCAGGCGAGAACAAAAGTTAACAGCAGGAGATGCCACACGACCTGAACAATCTGGAGAAAAGCGCTCATCAGCTCTCTATGCCCAAATTCTTCTACCTCTTCAAAGTAAATGAAGAAGCTTTTCTTCGAGTGGAAAACACTGTCATCTTCCCTCATGCAGTAAAGCAGGCCTCTATTCATAAAGAGACTGTTTCTGAGAGAGTTTAACCACGTAACCATCCAAGTGGGTTTAGAACCACCACACACACGTGGTTTGAAAACAGCATAGAAGCCCTGTCAGGCAGTCACTGACCCTCAGCTGAGACCCTAGAAGATCACTGATATCCAGAATACAGGAAGGGGTGCTACAGAGTGGGGAAACTGAAATAAGGACCAGGAGATGCGGCTGACACCTGACTTCGATCATTCTCAAAGCCTTTCTTCAAGCCTCTTGAGTACATGCAGGACAGAAGAATAAAAACCATCATCCTCAGTGAGTTGCAAAGCAAATATTCTTAAGATGAAAATTCAAAAAGTTTTGATAAAATCAACTATGCCTCATAGTCATTTACTAATGCCAGAGACAGTCTCCCTAGAACAGAACTTTAGTATAAGGGCTACCATAGAGTAGGCTTTCAATATACATTTTTGTTCAGTGCATGAGTGAATAGGCATTAGGTTGCTACAAAAATATATTACAAAAAGTATTTTTGCTGGGGTGTTGAATATTACAAAGTGTGCAAATAAGTCAAATTGAATTTATCGAACTTATTATCATATTCAGATCTCCAAAACTATCATAGTTGATGTTTCAGAGATAACCACATCAACCCATCCTCAGCCCATAGGAAATTTATTAAACCACAAGAACACAGCATGGTCAGATTCAAATTAAATAATAAATAATTCTATAGTAACTATATAAAGTTGTCTTGGAAATCTGAATTAAACATACATGGCACACACAGAGATGTTAAAATCTAAAATCCTCACTGGGAATAATGGGTTGGATCACTGACTAGGCTAATTAGAATCTATGGATTATCTACAAGCTTATTTTAATCAAACGTTATAAACTCATCTGCAAGAGACATTGTTTTCAAAGATAGCATCAGTGTTTGCATAGCAAGTATACTCAGGGATGGTCTATAAGTAAGGTGCACCTTGTGTATTCATGTTATTTTATCCTGATGTTATCCAGACCCTTAGCTCTGCCTCAAGAACTTCCATTGAGAAATGCTTGGTCACCTTAAGCTGTTGGCCATGTTTACCAACCTCAAGCTTCAGCAATGATTTCTCTCTACTATATACCCCTGCGTGAAACAGAAAGATTCTAAGCTAAACCTTTAGATTGATGATCCTTCAGATTATGATCTGATATATCCAGATATTATATCCAGGCTATATCAAAGAATAACAAAAGAAACATGCACTTATTGTTTATAATGCAGGGTCCACAGTTTAAAAAATACACAGAAATAACTTCTCTATAATATTTGCATTACTGGTCTATCTTCCGAGTCTATGTTGTCCATGTAAATACATGTATGCTTATATATGTGTGTGTGTGTTAGTCATTCAGTCATGTCTGACTCTGCGACCCCATGGACTGCAGCTCGCCAGGCTCCTCTGTCCATGTGGATTCTCCAGGCAAGAATACTGGAGTGGGTAGCCATTCCCTTCTCCAGGGGATCTTCCCGACCCAGGAATCAAACTTGTGTCTCCTGCACTGCAGGCAGATTCTTTACCATTTGACCCACCAGGGAAACTCCTGGTTATATATAATGTGCTATATATATAGATTAGAAAAAACATTGAGGATAACTTGCTAATATTTAATATCATGCATAAGAGTGTTTATATTCTCTTTTCCAAAAAACTGGTGGTGACAATGGTAAATATCAACAGTGTTCAACTGGGAGTTAAAAGACTGAGTTTTAGTCTCAACTATGTCCTGAGTAGCTTGTGACCTTGGGTAAGTCATTCAGTTTTCCTGGTCATAAACATGTTTATCTGTAAGTGAATGTGCAAGTAAAGGCATTTAACATTTACTGAACACTTAACAATTAAGATATTGGATTGGGCACTTTATAATACATTAATGCATTGATTTGCCCTAGCAACCTATAAAGTTGGTTGCTATATCATTATCATCCCCATCTTATACATAAGCAAAAAGTTCCTTGCAGGTAGCAGATACAGATACTTTATATCTAACTCCAAACTGCCCATCGCAATACAGTATTTCCTCTTAAGATGGAAAGTTCTAGCAAATGATCTCTAAGGTTTATGCCAATTCTACCAACCAAGAACAAATTTTTAAAGAGATCTCTCTTTGATATTATTCCTTTTTTTTTTTTTAAAGAGTGTCACAAAACTTCCTCTAGGCATTTTTCTGAATAAGCAAGCACACCTTTTTAAACTTTGGAAAAGTCTATCATACAGCACTTTGCTTCAGCATCATAGCTGTTCACAGATATAAATCTGAAATGTTTGAGTACAGATTTCGTGTTTTTCCACAAAAGGTTAATCTGACTAACGTGCACAGTTGAAAGGACCTTTGGGAAGGTATTTCTCTCTCACATTTATAAATCTGCATTGCGGGCACCCTGCCACTGGGTTCTGCCATGACACAGAAAATGACCAGAAGGCACTCTGGTTGGGAGGGGAGTTTGGGGGAGAATGGATACCTGTATGTGTTTGACTGAGTCCCTTCATTGTTCACCTGAAACTATCACAACATTGTTAACTGGCTATGTTGTGTGCGTTAGTCACTCAGCCGCGTCCGACTCTTTGTGATCCCATGAACTGTAGCCCGCCAGGCTTCTCTGTCCGTGGGATTCTTCAGGCAAGAATACTGGAGTGGGTTGCCATTCCCTTCTTCAGATTAACTGGCTATACCCCAATGCAAAATAAAAAAAGTTTTTAAAATCACAAGAATAAGTACAGCTGGACTATTTTTCCCCCTAAAGTGCTGACCACATCAGGAGGAGTCAGTCCTTCCATGAGCCCCCAGCGGCTCCTTCTCCCTTGCTCCCTCCTCAGCCCCGGCCACCATGTGTCCTGCCTCAAACATGCTGACTGGCGGCGGGGGCCCCACACGTCAGGTAATTAATCCTTCCCTAATGTAGGTTAAGCAGGTGTGAAGCCCCCTTCGTACAGGGAGGAGGGGGCTACTCTTCAGAGACACCCCTGAGGTACGGTGCTTAATTGGGCTCCGATGCCTCTCTCAATTCATACAGGCCATGCTGCTGACCTGGATGCCCAGTCATCCACTGGCTTAATCTGAATCCAGTGGAAGAAGCTGGTCCTTTCCCCTTCTTGATTTTGTAATACTAACTATATGCAGTGAGGACTTAATTGCCCATTCAGGCAACAGAAATATAATTTTCTTATTGGAAGCAAAGTTATGTGATTAATGGAGACACATAAAATTGCGGGATGAACTAAGTTGCATTGACTCTAGTGCTTAGAATTAACAAGAGGTGGTATTTATCCATTATATTTTTCTCTTCAACTAAATTACAATGCATTAGTACCTTTAAGTTATATAATGATAACACTGAACTGCACATTAAGAGATCCAAGTATAAAATGAATGCTGAATACCCCTTTGACTTGGGGCTTGTACACTTTGTACATCATTCCTGATTCTTGCTGGAGGGAAAAAAATATATAACCTGACAAAAATAAAAGTGGTTGATTGTTTCAGAGAAAACCATAGCCATTTTTTTTTCCTGGCAAAACAGAACATTTTTCTTCTTAAGAGAAATATTAAGGTGTTTACAAACAAATGGACATACAATGTCTGTTTATCGTATACCATAAACTTATTACAAAATTTGGTCAATTAAAGTGATTTTGGGACTTTCTTGGTGGCTCAGCTGGTAAAGAATCTGCCTGCAATGCAGAACACCTGGGTTCAGTCCCTAGGCTGGGAAGATCCCCTGGAGAAGGGAACGGCTACCCACTCCAGTATTCTGGCCTGGAGAATTCCATGGACTGTATAGTCCATGGGGTTGCAAAGAGTTGGACATGACTGAGCAACTTTCACTTTCAAAGTGATTTTGGCTGGTTAAACACATTCTTTTGGTTGGATTCTTGTAATAAAGAGTCATTTATGATGGCTGAAAAGTGGCCTGAATTTGGGAGGGAGCCATAGGTCAGGAAGAAAGGAATAACTACCCATTCCAGTATTCTTGCCTTGAGAATTCCATGGACAGAGGAGCTTGGCTGGCTACAGTCCATAGGGCTGCAAAGAGTCAGATACGACTGAGTGACTAACATTTTCACTTTTCAGCTTAATTTTAGGGAAATCATAAGCTTACAGCCATGTTTGTTATCATCTGACTGATAAAACACCACTGATAGGGGTAGCGTGGGTGACTTCGTACATGCGTGTGTGCATGCATGCACTCAGTTGCTCAGGCGTGTCCAACTCTGTGACCCCATGGACTGTAGCCCACCAACTATAGGCTTCACCAATATAGGCTCCTCTGTCCATGGGATCTCCTAGGCAAGAATACTAGAGTGGGTTGCCATTTCCTTCTCCTGGGAATCTTTCCGACTTAGGGAATCAAACCCATGTCCCCTGTGGCTCCTGCAACGGGGGGCAGATTCTTTGCAACTGAGACATCCAGAAAGTTCCACTTTGGACATACATGGGTTGAAAATTAGAGAAAAGAGAACAATGAAAAAGTATAGTTAAAGGGAGGACAGTGCTTTGACCGTGTGGACCCTGACTTTGGTTAATAAGGAAGATTCATCTGGAAGAGGAAAAGGTAAATGAACAGCAAATACTAGCTGCAGATTCCCACTCCCCCTTCTTGTCCCACCTCTCTGATAACCCCTCAGCAAAGGCTATCCAACAGTCTAGGAGATCACAACATCAAAAGTACTCCTGGGACTTCCCTGGTGGTCCAGTAGTTAAGACTCCACACTTCCACTGCAAGGGGCGTGGGTTCCACTCCAATCAGGAACTGAGATCTGGCATGTCCCGTGGAGGCCAAAGGAAAGAATACACCTTGATACTCCTTACACCTTTCATTCTTCCCCAAATAGCCGCAGCAAGTTCAGTTTAGCCCTCTTTGCTTCACCCACATCAACATCATTTCCTTTTACACATCAAAACCACACTTTGTATCTTGATCCTGATGCTCACTTACTCACCAGAGCTTGGTCTAACAAGGAAGCAGGCTGACTTAGTCACTTAAAAAACACAGCCAAGGTGGGCACTCTTGGGAAAAAGATAAACAGAAGACCACAGTTACCTGGCTTTTCTGTGGCTTGTGAACCAAAATTATTTTTAATTCTCTTTCAGTTCAGTTCAGTTCAGTTCAGTTCAGTCGCTCAGTCCTGTCTGACTCTTTGCGACCCCATGGACTGCAGCATGCCAGGCTTCCCTGTCCATCACCAACTCCCAAAGCTTACTGAAATGCATATCCATTGAGTCAGTGATGCCATGCAACCACCTCATCCTCTGTTGTCCCCTTCTCCTCCCGCCTTCAATCTTTCCCAACATTAGGGTCTTTTCACATGACTCAGTTTTTCACATGAGGTGGCCAAGGTATTGGAATTTCAGGGTGATGCAAAAGCTCCATTCCTTACCCCCACCTCTGGTGTGCATGCACACACACACACACACACACACACACACTACTATATAACATTCACACTTTCAAATTAACGATTCCACTTTATGTGGATAATTTGACTATTCCTTCTTCCAAAGTAATTAGGCTGTGTCCTAGCTTTCATAAACTCATTAGGTATAGGCAATCTTGGATTACATAGCTATTTTTATCTACTAAATATAACACACTGTACCAGAAATTCTGAGTTTAGCTGAGTAATACATACACCCTCTTTCAAAAAGAAAACTCAGCAGTTAATTTTTTTTTTTTTTTTTAAGAAACCTCTTCTCTGTGAGTTTAAAAAAGTGCTTTCAAATTACTCGGCATTCCACAGAAAACTGTTTCTCTGATGCTTGAAGTCTCCAGCTGCCTCACAATTTATATCTCTTTTCTCTGCTCTTTGTTTTTCAGCCATTTTCCCTGAATGTCAAAGTCAATTTAGTGCATTTCACTTTGCTGAATAAATCAGAGGCGAAATCCTTGCTAAAAGTGAAAATTTGATTTGCTAAAAGGAGCTTAGGGCAACTATTAATCAATATATCCAGAGTGCCAAAGCCAAGGCCACTATAGACATGCATTCATTTGGAGATTGGCTGAGGCAGACCAAGGGGGACGCAGGGGAAAATGTGTGACCAGCCCCCAGGAGGGAGGTGGGATTAGGGATGGGGAGAGGGGTCACAGAGGAGCAGAGGGAGAAGCAAAAACACATCGGCATGGTGTTCAGACTTCTCCCTTCAATTCTTCTTTTAGAGGTGGAGAAAGATTCTAATAACGCCTTTAAGCATATATGGGTTATGCTCACTACACTAGCTGCCATGCCACAATTTTTTCACGAGACACAAAAGTCTTTTTCTCTAGAACTCTTCAAGCAGCCTTGAGAAGAACCTAAAAGTCAGAAGCAACAGCTTTATAAACAAACAGAATTCCAGAATAGAAATGAGTTGGGTCAGGTCTATCGGATGTCAATATTTTGATAACCCTCAGGCTTCTGATGCACAATAAAATGAAGGACAGGACTCATCCTGTCACCTTATCATTCAGAAGAGCTTCACAATTACAATTACTTGCCTGAAAATGATACCATATTTTAGGATGTGATGCCTAAAGAAATCTTCAAGCTAGTGAATCTGAACAGAGTCAAGGAGGGAGAGCCTTCATTCTAGCAACCAATCACTTAAAAACTTTTCCAACTATTCCGCTGAGTAGCTACTCAGGGATCACTTTGTTTCATTAAAATTTGTGATCAGGGATATAAAGGACACACCTTTATATCAAACACCTTGATTTTTACTGATTTTAAAAGTGTGTCATACATTCCCTCTTCAATCATTTTCATTTTCTTTTCATTTTATAAATTAACAGACAAAATTTAAAGATAGGGCAAACAGGTTACATTTGCCTAAACTTGCTATGAAAGGCAGGTAGATAATCTGGAACAAATGACAAAAAAAAAAAAAAAAAAAAGTATGGGAAAGTAGATGAAGAGGGGTGTGAAAGGCCTAATGAAGCTACTGGTAAAAAGTGATTTAAGCTAAATAGTCTATGGGTTCTAGTAACAGTACTAACAGTGTGAATCAAACCTCCTGACTCAAGAGTTTGCTCATCTATAAAGTGAAGGTAATAGGAATTACATTATGATATGTAAAATTAGATAGCCAGTGGGAATTTGCTGTATGATGCAGGGAGCTCAAATTCGGTGTTCTGTGACAACCTAGAGGGGTGGGATGGGATGAGATGGGATGTGGGAGGGAGGTTCAAAAGGGAGGGGACACATGTATATCTATGTCTGATTCATGTTGATATATGGCAGAAACTAACATAATATTGTAAAGTAATTATCCTCCAATTAAAGATAAATAATTTAAAAAAGAATTAAACTGCCAAACTGTTGTAGACATCAAATAAAAGTTTGTGCACATGCTTTGTAAATAATAATAAACTATATAGATATTAGTTATTTTTGTGCTGAAAGCTTATCTGCGTACTTTAGTCACTCAGTCACATCCAAATCTTTGTGACCCCAAGGACTACAGTCCGCCAGGCTCCTCTGTCCATGGAATTCTCCAGGCAAGAATACTGGAGTGGGTTGCCATTCCCTTCTCCAGGGGATCTTTCTGATCCAGGGATTGAACCCGTATCTCCTGCACTGCAGGCAGATGCTTTAACATCTGAGCCATCAGGGAAGACCTTTGAAAGCTTAACCTCACAAGAAAAAAGATGACCACATTTCAGTGAACACGTGTATACACAGAAATTTCTGTAGACACAGATCCATGATTCAGGGTAGAGATCAGGTCACTTGTGTCTTTAATAACCCTCACAGTACCTAGATTAATACTAAGTCCATAGCAGACACTCAAAATGCTTAAACTGTATTCATGATTGCTATGAAATTATGATCCTTCTTTGATCAGAGGTATATGGTGGCATGACTATGAGTGGAAATGCAAATCTCTTTGGGGGACACCTAGTAATGCAGCAGAAATAATGCTGGAATAGAGGTCATGTGAGCATAGGCAATTAAGCATGGTCACTGCACTGTACATTCGGTCACAAACAAAAGGCACTGAACGTGGAGGAGAGGTCTCTGTGAGCATCTTTAACAACATTTGAGGTGTGTCTCAGGAACTGAGTCTCTGTCTGGGAAACCTCAAAACTTCTTTGTTGGTCTTTCTCCGATATAGCAAGGGGAGCTGCAGAAAATGAACAAATCTCTAGGGGACTTTGCAGATTATTTTATTCACAACAGTTTTCAACTTGTTCCTGTCTCCTTATCACAATTGTGGCTTCAGGAACTGATAAACACAGTTATTTTAGGTTTGGCTGAGGAGGACAAACTAGATTATTTAGAAGCTAATGGTCCTGCTCACCTAGGATAGAATGATGACAATATCCATACAATGATCCTCTCGGTTAAATAACCTTTCCCTCCCTTTCTACTATAATGAATGTTTGCCCTGAATATTTTTTGAAATAGCTCTTATGAATACTAAGTTTTTGGATCACTTGCCTTTAATTACAATAAAATGACAATCTATGTGCAGTCTCTTAGATAATAAAATGAACACTGAATATTTTACGTTTAGATCATGCTTTATAATGTGCAAATTAATTATGCATATGTATGTAATTTGCATGTGTATTCTTCTCCTCATTTGATTTTCACAAAATAACTAATGGTTGGACCAGTTATACAACTTACAAAATAGTACTCAACTATATACAGCTCAGGTTTTCTGATTTTACTTTCAGCATTATTCTACCTTTTATAAACCACAACTACAGGTACACAGGTATACAAGTACCAGGTGCATTAAATATAACTTCTGATTATCTGATAATTGAATTTAGCTATAATTTAAATAGTCTTATTAAGTGCCAGAACAGTGGATCTTCAATTTAAAATTTTTCCACTTAACTAAAAGACTCAATGACTTTATAGTTTTGAAATCACTGTTACATGCATATAAGAAATATTAACCCTAAGAAAAGAGCTGTAATCACTTTAATTCACTCATAGCAAAGTAGAAATCACAACTACATGCAAATTCAGTTATAGAATGGGGTGGAGGGTGGAGCCTCAGAGCCAATTAACAGTTTCATGCTATGAATATTTTTAATCAATAATATATTTTTCAAGTGCCAATGATATAGATCCAAAACAGCATATTAGGTCCTTTTTATATATAACATAGGGGATTCCCTGGTGGCTCAGATGGTAAAGAGTCTGCTTGCAATGCAGGAGACCCGGCTTCGATCTCTGGATCAGGAAGATCCCCTGGAAAAGAAAATGGCAACCCACTCCAGTACTCTTACCTGGAAAATCCCATGGACGGAGGAGCCTGGCGGGCTATAGCCCACAGGGTCACAAAGAGTAAGAGACGACTGAACGACCGACACACAACACAACTCCCAGGTGCCTCAGTGGTAAACAACCCACCTGCCAATGCAGGAGACTCAGGTTTGATCCCTGGGTCAGGAAGATCCCCTGGAGAAGAAAACGGCAACCCACTCCAGCTTTTGCCTGGGAAATCCCATGGACAGAGGAGCCTGGAGGGTGCATTTGGTCACAAACAAAGGCACTGAATGGTGGGGAGAGGTCTCTGTGAGCATCTTTATGGTCTATGGGGTCACAAAAGAGTCAGACATGACTTAATGACTAAAACAGCAACAATATATAACATAACTCTCTTAGTCAACTATGCCATTTCTTGCGTATGAAACCATGATCATATACACATATACATGAAACATACTGTTGTTACAGATGGAAACATGAGCATACAGTAATTATTTCCATCACAATGCTATGTACTTTTTCACATATCAAAAGCATGAGGTGGTGCTAAGCAGTTTAAGATAAATAATGGGCATTTGAAAAACAAAACCTTCACAACTTTGTCTGGGGGGTGATATAATTTAAAAATTTGTCTTTACATAAAATGCACCAGGACAGTAAACATTTCTTTAAAAAGTATCATTGACCATAAATGTTCAAAATGCTCTTGTGTATTCTCTCACAAGACATATCTTAGTGTAGAAACAGTTCGTTTATTTTCTTTAGAGATTTCTTTCATTTACAGAAAACTCTCAATACTTTTATTGAGAAAACTATTAAAAAAAACACTCAATGAACAATTTTAACACATTTTCCTAAGTAAATAAATGTCTTTGTAAAAAAGGTTTCAGAGTAAATGGAGAATACTGGTTTCTATGTTAATTTCTGTTTCTTCATGAATAAACAACTACATGTAAAGAGTGTTCTATCACATACCTTCCTAGTGTGGTTTGCTTCTCAGGCTTAATATTTCCTGCCTTCGTTTGGTATGAAGAAAAATTCCAGGTTTTTTCCTTTCCTGTTTAATGCCATTATATAGACACTATTTTAAAAATGTGACTAAGAGGCCCCAAACTTAAACAGAGTCCTCCTTCTTTAGCAAGTAATTGTTTAACCTGTCATGTTAAAATTAAACAAGCCCACCTGACAATTTGCCATACTTGATAAAGGGACCAAAAAAAACCCTTCTAACATACATTCATTCAATTCACTTAATTGTTCAAATACCTTTCTCTTCTTTTAAAGTAATCCATCTGGCAAGATCCATAAATATATTTAAGCCACTTATATAGGTCAGCTAATATGGGTGATGCTTTTTTAAGCACCATCTGACGAAGCACATTCTGCATTCCGCTAACAAAGTTACAGTACAAAATAATATTTTAATCAAGCCCAAAGAACAATAACAGATCTGACTGCTGGGCTGATAATCGTCTTATCACACCGTGTGAAACCTAGCTCTAATATTTGACGGAGCCTCCATTACTTGGCAGCCCATTCTAAAAAAGGCCAACAATGGAGAGAGAATGAAGTGGAGTGTGCAAGACCTCCGTATCTACATAAAAGAGATTAGACGCGACAGCGTTCCATTTTACAGCTCAATCATATTGTGTTAGCATGCGCTTATCCGAGCGCGGACGAAATTGAAAGAGAAATAAAAAAGAGTCAGGCAGATAGGAACCAGAAAAGCGAGGCCTGAGCAATTTCCAAGGATATAAAAGGATGCTAATGGCGGGGCCCTGTCATTCTTAAAAAGGGCTATTAGGGCACCATCATCTGTTCTGGTGCCCTTATGCTCCTTCAACTAAAGTCAAGCATTTTCTAAAGCCCTTGTGATCTTTTTGCTTCTAGAGATAAAGTATGGTCATGTTTCAGAACAACACACTTTCCATTTATGTGATTTATTAAAGTAAGTCAACTAATTCTATTTACTGATTTAAAAAAAAAAAAAGAAACCCACTCCCTATGTATTTTTCTTCAATATTTGCTTTTGTTGAATTTGTCACTTTTTTACGGAGCAAAAGAAGTATATGAAAATACTTTCCCAGCAGTGCAGAAAGGCTATGATGTTATCTGAGATGCTAAACTTGATTTTGAAAAAGCGTGTGGGTCTACATGTGTGTGTGATTCCACAATCTGAGAGCAGCATACAGAGAGCAAAGGCTTGGATGTTAGTATATTTTTTTTAAAAAAGATTTCACTTAATTTTCACATAAGCATTAAAAGCATAACAGTTTTGAAGTGAAATTTCAGTTCTGGTTTGGCTTTAATTCCAGCCCTGACCCCAGTGATCAGGACTAGGTCATGGTATCAGAAACACATTTTTACTTTTATCGAGGCAGAAATGGGACCTCCATCTTTATAATCTCTTAGGCGTTACCCTCCCACCCTACATGGCACGCTGCCGCCGGGCCCAGGCAGCCCGAACCCGGGATGCACATAGCGCAGCTAGCTCGAATCACAGCATCTTTCTCTTCCACCTCAGAACACTGCCTGGCACGCTCACTGTTAGCATTTCAGCGAATGCGTGGTTTGCTAATCCCTCTCTGGAAAGCCAAGAGACTCCTTGCAATCATTTAAAACGCCCTCCGGGTATCACGAAAACCAGAGCTGTGAATCATCCGCGCACAGCAACCTCCTCTGGCATTTGCTGGGCAGAGAGACTCACGTCAGCCCCCACCGATTCTAAGCCTCCGCTTAAGACTGAACACATAATCGGACAGCAATTGTTTCCACCACTGGAAATGCTGTTACTCATAGTTATTTAAAGTTACTGTCTTCACAGAAGTCACCAGAGCCCCTTTACTGTGACAAGTTCCTCTGTAAGCTGACATTTCTACTTAGATACACAACTGGACCCACAAATTTATCACTGACTTATCCTGACCGGAGAGCATCAGCAGGCATTGTTGACTTCTTGGTCGTCTTTATGGAATGTCTGCACAGTTTCAAAATACGGGCTTAGTAAAATTTCTGAATTCGAGGAGAACTGGGGCAAAATTCTCTGAAAGAATGGGCGGTGTGGAGTCACAGTGACATAGTCTTTGATGCTGTTGCTATGAATAATGGTAACATTATCGCTATTATTTTGAACTTATTCTCTCCAAGGTGATCAACTGAGGAACTAAAATACACAGATTCTACTCCAGGAAGCAATGATGAATATGGGCTTTGAAGGCTCTGGACACATTTGTGAACCTGTGGAAGTGCTTTTATTAATACCTCCTTCTGCCCCAGATCTCCCTATCTTTGAATTATGGATAATAATGTCTGATTCCTGGGTTAGAACAATGGTTCTCAACTGGGGAAGAAGCGGGTGATTTTGCCCCCTCAAGAGGACATCTGGCAATGTCTGAAGACATTTTTGTTTGTCATAACTCAACGGTACCAGAGGATGGGAGAGGGTAGAGACCGAGGATGTTGCTAAATTCCCTACAAGGAACAGGACAGCCCCCACAACAAAGGGCTACCTGGTTCCAAACAACAATTGTGTCAAGACTGAGAAACCCTGGTTTAGAATAATGCTATTGTAAATTTGTGACAATATATGTGTGTGCATATATAAATGCTGGGGGAGGAAATGGCAACCCACTCCAGTATTCTTGCCTGGAGAGTCCCATGGACAGAGGAGCCTGGTGGGCTACAGTCCATGGGGTTGCCAAGAGTCGGACACAGGTGAAGTGACTTAGCAGCAGTAACAGCATATGTAAATATAAATGATATACTATATATTGGTTATTTTAAAAAGTATATGTGGACTCTTCAACAAATCTTAGTTGTGTTTCTTTCTAAATCCCTTTATTAACACTTTCTTTCAAATAAGCTTTCATATAATTGTTTAGGCAAATTCCAGCTTTGTCCCCTGCTACCATTCCCAATGTCTTACCATCTTTTAGGATATTCTATTCTTTCTTTTTTTGCTTTTCCTGAAAATCTGTCAGCTGTGATCATAATCCAAACGCAAACCAACCATCCACACGATCAAATTCTCATCTTTCTTTTAGATGTAGTGACCCTTGTGGAGGTATCTGCTACAGACCACACTCCAGCTCACCTATTTAACTAGTTTTGACCTAATTTGGGGTGCTTTATTAACAAACAGTGTAAGACAAAGTAGCTGGTATAATACAGAGTGATGTTTAAATTAGTTTACAATTTGCTTGGCCTCATCTAGAACTGCAGCGAACAAAGCCATTCAGAAATGTCAGCTGTGTTCCCAAGCACTGTAACAAATTGTCGCCTGAACGCTGCACACCTAATGACTTCAAATTAGCTTCACTGCGATATCGCCTGACAGTTCGTTACGACTGTTAGCAACATAGCTGGCGTATCATGACCAATAAATTGGTTTCAGTGTGGGCTGGGAAAGGGACTTCCATCAATTTGATTAAAGAAATTACTGTAGCATTCAAAGCATAAAGACAAACTAGTTTAAGGAGACAGAAATAAGTTCACTCTACCAAAGAAACATGGCTCATCGTCCAAAAATTTGTGTGTAAACTATTTGAAGATCAGAGTTCAAACAGACAATAATTCAAGTAGACAACTAAAATTCTTAAACCTTGTGATCAGGTAATATGTTCACTGATCTAAGGATGAGACGGTCTGGAAAGAAAAGTCACTGGATATTTTAAAATACTACTCTTAAGTTAACAGAACAGAAAATTTATGTTAGTTTAACATTTATTTTTGTAATTTATGTATAAAATCATGGTAAATATCTCATTGTAAACCAAAGCAATAAGCAACTATGAAAAGCAATTCAGTATAGATTGCTACTACAAATGACAAAATGAGTGATTTTTAAAAGGAAAAACGGGATCTAGACTACTCTTGATAAAAACCATTTTTTAAAGTGAAGAGAAAAAGCCAAAGTATTTTCTTAGGCTAAAACAGACTTTAAAAGGAGTAAAAAATATTTTAACAAGTTACATTCTATTTATCTGAGGTTGGCAATAATAGTACCTTCAGGTGTGAAAAAATAATGAACAAGCATTCAAGATGGTATAACCATAAAAAGATTTATGATTCTATTAGGATAGGAAAGCTCTAAATTAAGTATGACAAAGACAAATGTAAAGGTTTAAAAAAAATCCTAATGAACAGGATTTCCCTGGAAGGCCAGTGGTTAGGACTGTGAGCTTTCACTGCTGAGGATGTGAGTTCAATCCCTAGTTGGACAGCTAAGATTCTGTATGCCTTGCCGGGTGGCCAAAACAAATAATATATAAATTTTAAAATATATAAATTAAAAAAAAATTTTTTTTAACTCCTAATGAGAAAACTGTGAATTGGCCTAAATCAACATATACACCCTAGGGGATTAATTGCAAAATTTTCTTTTTCATTTCAGAAAAGGTACCTGGAATATGCTTCGCCCATCCAATGATAACCACCAGCTCTCGATCGGCCAAGTCACACAGTGTAGTGAGGGCTTTGATGTCACTGTCGGGGACGGTAGGGTCAGGCATGGCATAGATCTTCTCCGGTTCAGCCACCAACAAATGTGAGACAATCTTGTTATCTGCAGGATCAGACCAGAGCACTCCAGGATCACTAGAAGCATCATTTCTCTTTCACACATGCTAAACTAGGTGGTGTTTTGAAAGGAAAAAAAAAACAAAGCCTCGAATAGCCTATAATCAACCCCAAATATTCCATTTATGGTTCAACATATGTATATTAAGGTGTTTCGGAAAACCCATAGCACGAAATAAGCCGCTGCAGTTGTGATAGTTCTCTGCTTCTCCTTGGCTTTACCTGCCTTTGCTGGAATGAAGCATCTGTCCTGTAATGAAATTTTTTATAGCAAACAGATAAGAGGAGTTAGACGCTTTCTGGGTTTACTCTTTGATTCTTAAGTGGGATTTGGGGAAGTAGATTAAATAGTATACAGCAGTTTTAAAATAAAACTCTATGTAAACCGCTGAAATGTAGAAGGCAATGTGGGAGGCAAAGATCTAGTGCCCGTAGACCTAATGGGCATGAAAGTCATTAATTGTCCTAAATCCTTTAAAAAAGAGCAAAGGTCAGAGCCCTTCTGCCTGGGTGAATTACTGACTGTATAACTCTATCTCTGTGGGATGCCAGGAGATATCTTTCCTGACAGGAATATCTTTCCTGTCTCCCTCTCCACACACCCAGCCCATCTTCCAAATAGAGTCAGTTTCCAGAAAAACACTCCTTAACTTAAATGTGACAGTGTTTTCTCTTCTGAGCGTCTAATTCTTCAGTCCTCTTTTTTCATCTGTTGTCTTTAGTTCACTCTGGTTCAGATTTATCTGTCTGAAATTTGTGATATATGTTTTTAAAATCCTTCATAAAGTAAACACTAGAGACAAATGGAAAGCATCACATCAAATGTGTTTTATCGCTTAGGGCCATGTGAGAGTTTATGGAAGGGGTTATAAAGCCTTGCTAACAGAATGAATTTTCTTGTTGGCCCTATTTCCAATTTTTACACGTAGTTTTAGATTTGATACTTTCTTCTAAGTGAGGAGATACAAATAGGTAAGAATAAACCCAGATATTTCAATATTCTACATCTTATTAATTTAGAAAACTAAGGTCTTAAATGGGATCTTCTGAGTCAAGCCAAAGAGTCTTCTCTGTTCACTGTTTGCCTTTTCCTCTAAATTTTTAACTTTTTAAACTCAAAATGAAAAGACTTCATATACCTTAGAATTGAAAACAAAGCTTTCTTTTTGTCTCCTTTAACAACAAGAATTCTTATCCAAGCTGTAATTTTTCTGATATAGTTTAAATTTTTATTACTATGACTGCCACATGAATTTTTTTTATTTCAAATTATAAACATCAATATTCCCTGGCAGTAATATTCAATTACTATCAAATTAAAAGTACAGATTTGGGAGGAAATATTCCCAAATATCACATTTTGTAGAAAAAAATTAAGATCAAATAGATATTCTTTTTTTTTTTTTAATTTGCAGGATCTGCAGAGAATGGCATTTGTTTCTCGTATATGCTACAGAAACAACATCCTGTTTTTTAGTTATGCTTGGAAAAGTTTCTGCTTTCATTGCTCTGACATTGCAACAAAACCTGTCAGCAACTACTAGATTCTCAGGACTAGAAGGAAATGCAATAATAAAGGGTCCAAAAATGTAACTGAAGGAAACAGTGATTCGAGTTTTTTTTAGTACCGGGAAAATGTCACCTGTTTTTAGCCAAGTCAATGGATAGTTGACCAGAGGGGCCAGAAAAACCTGGTGGAGGCTTAGAAATTCCTATCATTCAGAAAATGGAATAGCTGGCAGCACTGTTTCGAGGTGAAGCTTATTTAATGTTTCCCTAATTAGAATCAATAGAACCCAATTTTCATTCTTGGGCTTTTGTAGAACACAGACAATCAGTCAGGCTCCAGAAATCTCCCCCAGCCACTTCCTCAGCAATGCCGGTGCCCAGTGTCTTGACACTTATCTGACAGGATCTGAAAATTAAGTTTTATAAATGTTTGTTACCAAAACACACTAATTGGATGGACTAAGGAAAATTAACACAGAGGCCTTAAGATAATGAGTAATGATTTATTAGGAGTCCTCTTTTATCTCACACCAGTGGAGCTCACTGAAATTGCTGTAATCTCCTTCAAGGTACTTGACAAGCCTCCTCCCCATTTCCCAGGTTTGTGCTGAAAACCATAGATGTTTCTCTACCCTGTGGACTTACGAATGGGCTGGTGCTCATTTCTCTCTCAGTAGAGGAAATCATCAATGGTGTCAGTCAACGTTCATAGAAAATGAATGAGAAATGGCCTGTCTGGACATTTACTGAATCCAGGAAAACGAAACCTCTAATGAAATTAAGCATTAGTGTTTATTGCATTTTATTGTATTATCAGAAAGTTTTTTATTCTAATGTGCAAAATCTGCTTAATGCAGTCCTAGATCGTATTTGCAGAATGCCAAACAGCTTATGCAGGCTGAGGAGAAGATGCCAGATTGGACAATTGAAGGTATAATCAACATAATGTTTTTTGGAAAGGCAAAAGGAAACTATGCCATATGTTCACTTAAGCTTTAATTTTATGTAAAACTGGTTGTTTTTCCTTTGACATAGCTAAAATGTCCTTTCATTTACAGTTCAGGGTCTGTTTTATTTATTTAACAGATGCCCATATGCTCACATGGATGACACACAGCAGCGCCCCCTCCTGGAGAGCCCGAAAGAGGACAGTTTTTTTTTTCTCTCTTGCCCTGAAAGCTGATCAAAAATGACCTGTGTCTTTTCTAGAACTGCTCTAGCGGCAACTTCCTCTGGTGAGGGCCGGTTGTGTCTTCTGAACCAGAGACAGCTACATAGGAGAACTGTTTCCATCGCAGCACTTTTCAGTGCCTCGCAATAAACTCTATGCATAAACATCCTAAGAGGTTAGCTTTTTTGCATTACAAGAAGCTGCCCATATGTGAACCTTCACGTTGCAAACTTTCAAAGTCTGGCCTGAGTGAAGCTGTAGCTTGCCCTGGGTCTCCTATCACTGACGACCCTGCAGCTCTACCATCTCCCACCGCCTGTCCCTCCTCCAATCAGCAACTCTTCTCGCCTCTTCACTTGATGCCAGCCTCTGTATGCAAGCTATTGTACTGTACTTCTGCCTTTTTCAACATAGTGTAAGAGTAAAAATGTTTTCTTTTTGTGTCTGTGTCTGATGTGTTATTTGTGTGAAAAGTACTATAAACCTACTACAGTATAGCGCTACATAGCTGTGTTAGTAGGGTACCCAGGCTATTTGCTGGACTTATGAACAAACTGGACTTACAAATGGACTCTCGGAATGGAACCAGTTGGTCTGTAAGGGGCTTACTGTACAGCCATGAACTGATTTTTCAGAAACTGGAACACAGTTAACTGCCTTGATCTATATTCTACCTCTTTAAAAAGACGTATCTATATTCTAGTTAATGATGAAGAGGACAGGGCTTGCATTTTAGCTATGTACCCGTCACCATTTTAAACTGCAACTGGACATTATCAAACTATGGGCTTTTAAAAAATAATTCATAAAGCCCATAAGGACATCTGAAATGGAACCACCAACCTATGCTTGTTATTAGTAGGACTCAATCTTGTTTTAATCTATTGCTGGTTGGTGTGTTAACCTTCCATAGCTCCAAATTAATGAGGCTCCTAATGTATTTTCATTGGGAGGTTGAACAGTCAAACTCATTTAGTTAGTGAAAACTACAAAAATCACTTTCTTGTGAAATCTGAAGCTAACAGCCCCAATGAACTAATGATCATGGTACGATCAGTTTTATGTACCTCTGAAAATAAAGATAACCTGTAAATGTAAAAGTCGCACCATATAAGCTATGCCTTAGTATGCGTATGTTTCTACAAAATGACTAGGTTAAAAAAGGGGGGGGGGAGGGGCAGGAGGGGACAAGAAAGCCATGGGGGAAAAAGATAATCAGCTGAGTTGCCATTGCTCTTCAAAGGCAGTCCCTGGGAATAAAGCCACAGAACCCCCCCCACCCCCTTAGGGAAGAGAAGCCTCATTGGAGTCAGCAGGAATGGGCATGCCAAAACTGATGTACCTAGAGCAGCCAGCTGGGAGGACATCGTGTGCTGGAAAGCCAGACGTGTCTGCTGTACTTACATGGCTTTTTGGCGGGCTGAACCAGCTGGGGGTTCAGGTATGGGCTGTTCTCCGCATCTATTCTGCGCTTGTACTTCTGCCGACCTCCACGTACTCTGTCAAGACGCACTCCTGTGGGCAAAGACAGGCACTGACTTACTGTTGAGGTAAGTATCTTAGGGACCAGTCAAATACATAGAGGTAAACAGAATAGAATGCTGAACAGTCCAGGCGGATTAGAGGAATGTTTAAAAACAACGAAAAAAAAAGTGATGGTTAAGCCAAGATTGCCAGAAATTGGAAACCAAATCTGGAAGAGATGCCCAACCTGAAAGACATGTATCCAAGGCCATCAGAATCACCTACACACCAAAGAAAAGGCACCTTTCTTTGAGAATTAATACAAAGAAACTGGAAATTGGTGCTAATGTTGTTTCCTCCATTAGCAATGTGTATTCTCCTCATCATGGGCTTCCCCAGAGGCTCTGTGGTAAAGAATCCATCTGCCAAAGCAGAAGACTCAGGTTCTATGCTTGGGTCGGGAAGATCCCCTGGAGGAGGAAATGGCAACCCACTCCAGTATTCTTGCCTGGAGAATCCCATGGACAGAGGAGCCTGGTGGGCTGCAGTCCATGGGGTTGCAATAAAGAGTCAGACACAACCTGGCGACTAGACAACAGTCCTCTTCATCAGTCACCCCTGAGAGCTCAGTGTGTGGGCTTGAGTAGATGGGTAGATCCAAAGCTGCCCGATCCACCCCAGTCTATCAGAGGACTGCACGTGGACCTGTAGAAGTGAAAACTTCCCCGTGCCGTGGAGAGCAGGAATCCCACACACGGGATGAGATCCAAGGGCCGATCCATGTTCTAACGTGAACATGTCTCAGGAGTGTGTTATTTACATCTTGGCGCACATCTGTATTTTGCTTAATTGAGAGACTACAGAGAGCAGGTTTGGACTGAACACAGGAGAGAAAGAGGGGAGTCCTGAAAGAATACAGGAGGCTAGGATGGTGAAGAAGGGATTTGTTAAGAGGGCAGAGATGAAGCGTGAAGCTAGAAAGTAGGCAAAAGGAGACTGACAGTAACACTTTTTCCCCAAGAGTGATGGATTGGGTCAAGATTCAGGCAGGTTTTGCTGGCAGTGGATCAACAAGATTAAGGAAAGGAACAAAAGGAAAAGAAAGGAATTAGAAAGAAAGAAATGTCTCATTTACATGGGGGAGTGGTGAGGAAGAGCTTGCTAATAACCTGGTTTCCAGTCTATAATTACAAAGTTTAGGGTATAACCATATAAATCTTTACCAAATAAAGAGACAATAACTTGGGAGTAAAGAGAAGGGTGAGAGATTCTTTCTGTGGTCTTAGGTTGTACCTTAGCTGATTAAAAAAAAAAAAAAAGTATTAACACTCTCCATTAATAAGTTCAGCCAAACAGTTCATTTATTTTGGTATTTCTCACATACATACAAACTGTTTAGGAGATAGTTTAACAGCATCCTCAGTATTATTATTTTACTGAAGGACCTCTCAGAGCTTTTAACACAGAGATAAACTCTGTAAAACTCTCAGAGGGAGATACAGACTATGCAATGTCTTGCAAGCCAATATCACAAAGATCCTGTTTTGGAAACATTTATCAATATCATGTGGCACATGTGCATTGTGGGGTAACTGAGTTGTATGAAACAGTTCGGGAAAGGTTGATGTATTTCTTTGTGAATCCTGAAGGTGAATATATGCACTGAAATGTTAAAGGTGATTATCAATTCATGAGCTAAAGAAAAATACAAGTTTTCATATTATCTTAATAATACCACTTTAAGAGTTGACTTCCTTTTAGAGATACACACAAACACACACTTGGTTCTAGATAAAGCCTGAAATGTCAAATTGAAACTTCTGAGCATAGTTTAAATGAAATCAAGAGAAAACTTCAAGAGCCAGGAGAGTAGATTCAGATAAATAAATACCCAAAATTGAAGAAAGTAGGTATGGTATCTAAGTATTTAGGGGCTTCCCCAGTGGCTCAGACAGTAAAGAATATGCTTACAATACAGGAAACCAGGGTTCGATCCCTGAGTCAGGAAGATTCCCTAGAGAGGGAAATGGCAATCCAACCCCACTCCAGTATTCTTGCCTGGAGAATTCCATGGACAGAGGAGTATTTAATGAAAACAATAGTGCTAGTGAGTCACAAAGAAACTGTATTTCTTTTTTTTTTTTGAAACTGTATTTCTTGACTGTTGCTTTTAAAGTACTTTTGAGCCTATAGTAGAGTTTTACCCTTTTGAGTATCTAATTTTTAATGTTCTATTTTTATTGTGTCTATATTTACTAAAGTTTAACACTTTCTCCCTTTTTCCCTTTTTAATTCATGTTTTATGTTTTTCATTTCTTTCCTTCTCCAAGATGGTTTTCCAATTTACACAATGTGTCCACATTTTACTTGTTCATCTGAGATCCATTCAAATGTGTTTCATCATTAAGAGTTTAGGAAATTCAAAGCATACATAATTAAGAGTGGTATTATAGCACGTTTGACATCTAAATCCAACACAATGCGGACATTAATGTGATACGATTAAAAGTGTAAAAAGAAGGCAGGATGAAACAAACAGAGAGAGAAAGACATGGCAGACTGAAGCTAAGAAAAGGAGAAAACATTTAAAAATAACCAAAATTGTTAGAACCCATAAAGCTTGACATACTACATATAAGCTTGACACTACTATATATAAAATAGATAATCAACAAGGACCTATTTTTAGCATAGGGGAATTTACTCAAGTCTATAATGGTCTATATGGGAAAAGAATCTCAAAGAGTGGCTATGTGTATATGTCTAACTGATTCAGCTTGCTGCACAGCAGAAAATAACACAACACTATAAATCAACTATACTCCAATACATTTTTTTTAATTAAAAAAAAAGAACCAAGAAAGCTCATAGAATACATCTCAGCTAGGTTTTAGACTCCAAAATTTGCTTCTGGTGTTTGTCAGGACATGCATTCACTATGCGCAATATAGCCTCACACTGCCAAATGCTGAACAATACACTACATATTTTCTAATACAGGAGTCAGAACTGGTGAGTTTCTGACAATGGATTTTGTCTGTCATGAAGGCACATGGAAGCAAACTATGGCTGAAAGACTGGATTCAAGGTCCCAGCTGCAAACAGTCCTGACATAGTCAAACATGCCACACAGAGAGCCACCAATCAGCCGAGCCAACTGGCCCAAGTTCATGGGGAAACTGCAACACCGAAAACAAGTTATTAAACATCACGAAGAAAAAGTGAAGACTCTTTACTGACACAACTTTTATTATGTATTGTGCATTATTTTTGTATTTGTAGGAACAGATCCTTTAAGTATTACAAAATAATTTTATTACTGTGCATTTCCTTTCATCTTTGAACAATGAATTACAGACATACTCATATTACTCCCTGCATGCTCCCTCCAAATTTAAAAGTGTGTTCTCCCTCTTACATTTATTCTTTTTCTCCTTTTTCCTCTTTTTCTTATTACCTCCACCCCGCCCCACCTCACTGCAGTACGTGGATAGACTACTGTCTATCCATACATCTATCTCATCCTTCCCATTTATCCATCCATCCATCCATCCAACCAGCCAGCCATCCCACTGTATATAGCTCTCTAGTTTCTAAATATAAATACTCAAGCACTTTTTACATAAGCCATGGTTTCTTTATTTCCTAAAATAAAGACAATTGGACAAAGGATTCTTTTATGATTTGTAACTTTAGGTAAATGATATTCAGTAGATTATTAGAGAGGGAAAAATTAGATATTAATGCTACTTGATTAATAATTAATACAGTTATGTAGTGAAAATTGATGGACAGTCAACAGAAAAAGTGTTCCTGCCAAGTTCAGATAACAATTAATTGTAAAAATTTATAGAACCAATGTATTTTAAAAGACCATAATAATTTAAATGTGAAAATTTTATTCCCATTTTAAGGCATAAAAAGTAGGCAAGTATCAATAGTTTCAACTAAAAAATATTTATACCACTTTTAACCTCTTTTCAAAATCTGGGAAATCTTTTAATGCTGCCTGCAGTAAAATGATGATGATTTAGTTTAGCTGACTTCATACTCAGTGAAATGTTTGAACTCAAATCCTAGTAACACACCTGCAACTACTATATCATACTAAAATTACTCATATATTTACTCAGTTCTACTTGAAGAAAAACATACTCAGTAAAACCAATCCCCCCATCCCCCCGACCAGGACAATCACAGAACACACAAATACACAAGCAGCATAGCTGTAAATGTTAAATCAGCCTAAACTATGTCTTAAAACTCGTGGACCCAGCCTCTTTATTGGTGCATCTTTGAAAATAAACAGGTTTATTCAGCTGAGTCATAATAATGCATGCACTGAAACTGTAAAAGTTATTTTAAAGGGTCTGATAAAACAACACTATACAGATATCACGAACAAGTCTATTATCAGCATATTCATAGTTTTAAAGTTTTTCCAGAAAAATGTTTTTCTGTCATAATATAATAATTTATTCCTAAACACTATATAAAGACTATGCTAAAAAAAATAAAGCATAGTTTACAAATCAGAATGCTTTCTTTCTGGCTCTTTCATTAACAAGCTCTTGAATTTTGATGAACTCCTTAACTTTTTGCTTTCCAAATACATGAATATTAAGACAATATTCTCCCAGATGTTTTGCTGCAATGATCCAATATGATATGAATATAATATAATAATATATTTGGATATTGCACAAATGCATTATTAAAGTATTTTGTAAATACTAAAATGCCAAGGATATTGACATTATATCAAAATTTTGTTGAATTATTGCTATGTTACTTTATTGAAGTATATGCTGCATCATGATCATTTACTGAAAATCTACCCTGATGGAGTTTGACAGTCTACCATGTCTCAGTTCTATAGGTCAACAGATTTGATATATGATTGAATGGTAAGATAATACAAAAGATAAAAGCCCAATAATGATATTATTTGATGTATAAGTAAGTACAGAAATATGGTATCTCATTCTATTTACTGCTTATCCCTGTTACTAATAATATCCCTTAGAGATTATTTTAGAATAGGTATAGAAACTAACCCAAATTCTATCAAAAAGAAAAATGTTTTCTTTGAATTTAGCTATAAATACATAATACAAAGTTAAGAAGAGAGCTGATAATTATTCAATTAACCTAATGCATTTCATTTAAAAGTCTTAAACTATTTCAGCAGAAACAAAGAAAAACAACCATATTTACGATCCGGACTAGGAAGATCCTGATTTGCCATAAACAAACATCAATCTAATCCAAATATTTCCACTGCCAATGGCAAAGCCTGCCCCTCTACATCTTTACAATCTTAAATACAAACAATTTCTGTTGGGACTTCACTTGTAAACCATTTTTGAAAAAGTTTAAAAAAAAGATTTCTCTCAGGAAATAAGATACCCACAATGTTCAATGTTTGACAGGATGTGAAGTTAATTAAGGCAATTGGACTTCCTATTCATGTGGAGACTGCCATTACCTTTTTAAAAATAAAAGATTTTAATAGTTGGCATTACTGACTAAACAGAACGCTTCACATTGCTGCTTCTTTCAAATCCTGCATGTGCCTGCATTGCCACAAGGGAATCACAAATCTCATACACTGTCAGAATTTACAAAATTGAGAAAGCGAGAATAGGGCAAGAAGGAAAAAAATATGCTGTGAGGCAAATAAACGCCAAAAGCGGTAAAACAGTTCAGCACAAGGCCTTCTTAGGTCAGCTCATTTTAAGTCTACATTTTCTGCCCAAATGCAAATTTTTACAATATTATATAGTCCAAAGTCAAAAGTATTTTCCACATTTTTTAATAGCACAAAGTCAGAGGCATTTCGTAGGGCAATAAAAGTTCTCTTTAGATAATCCTACAAGGCAGCCCCAGCCTATTTTGGCCAAGTCAAAGACAAGGTTTTCATAATACTGTTCTCTAACAAACGTTTGCTTAAAAAAATAAAACAAAACATTAATTACACAGACCCATGGAATACTTAAGATACATAGTCATATTAAAGTAATGGCAATCTTTAAAAAGAAAGTGAAATCATTTTTTAAAAGATTACTGATTTTAATGACTCCTAAATAAATAGCTGGATTATTTAAATGTTACCGAACAGGACTTGTAATCGAGGATGGGAAACAGATGGGGAAGTACTGATAAAACTTACAAAGCAGTAAGATGAAGAGAGTGGAAACTTTCTCTTCCACTATGTCTCCTGATACTGCAGCGCCCTTTGCTGCGGAGGGAAACGTGGTTCCTTCCAGTCAGAAAAAGAAATACCTAGATGTGCCCTGGAATTTGCCTGAGATTTCTGTGAGGGAACCATCGTGGACAGAGGATAGGGAAAATCCCTTTGAAGGACTGCAGGAAAGAAGAAAAGGCAAGTCAGCAGCATCAAAACACCGCAGAGAGAATTTTAGTGGCAGCCTCTGACGGGGCTCTCCTTCAGAACAGCATCCTCAGAGACAGTACCAGCTTTACGTAAAGTAGCTGGGTGTATTTATAGGCACCACAGTAAAAGGTGAGTGGGACTTATTTGTATATTGACACACACACTCCAGCAAGCATCTCATCATCTTAAAGTACTGAGGATCATGAGAGACAATAAGATATGCCAAGCCTTAGTTATCTGCTGACGATTATTGCCCCTTCTCTAAATAGACAGCAATGCTGCTCAACACGGCTGCATGATGTAGTTCCTTTCTTCCTACTTCAGTAGTTTTTTGACTCCTGATACCCGCATCTCCCTACCAAGCAGTGTCTTCATTTCTAATGGAATGACTCAGTCTCTGGATGAAATGTCTTGGAATCAACCGGAACATCCATGGGTTATGAGAGCTTCTTCCATTCCAGGCAATGGGTTAACTCTTTTACGTACACGGACATACTAGATACTTAGAGCAACCCTACGAGGCAGGTGCTATTATCATCCCATTTTACAAATGAGAAAACTGGAACTGCAAGAGGCTGAGTCAGGAGTGGCAGCTGGGGACCGAGGCTGCAGAACTCACCTTCTCAAGCACTCTGTTTATACTGCTTCTCTGTCATCAAATTCTATTTTTGGAAAAGAGTGTGTGTGCTCAGTCCCTTCAGCTGTATAGACTCTTTACATTCGTATGGACTGTACCCCAGCAGGTCCTTTATTCATGGGATTCTCTAGGCAGGAATACTGGAGTGGGTTGCCATGCCCTCCTCTGGGGGATCTTCCCAACCCAGGAATCCGCATCTCTTCTATCTCCTGCATTGGCAGGCAGGTTCTTTACCTCTAGTGCCACATGGGAAGCCCTTGGAAAAGAGCATGTGGTATTAATATATACTCCAAAAGCAGAAGCACAGGCAGATAAAGCCCAATTGTGGTAAACAATACTTGCCTCCTGATGGGAGTGTGTGTAAACAGTGGGGCCGAATGATGAATGAGCATGAGGAGAGATGAACACCTTTACCCCACTGAAGGACTGGGGCTTCTCAGGTGGTCCCAGTGGTAAAGAACCAGCCTGCCAATGCAGGAGATGGAAGAGACACAAGTTTGATTCCTAGGTTGGGAAGATTCCCTGGAGGAGGGCAAGGCAACCCATTCCAGTGTTCTTGCCTGGAGAATCGCATGGAGAGAGGAGCCTGGTGGGCTGCAGTCCATGAGTCAGACACAACTGAAGTGACTTTAGCATATATGCACACACAAAAGGGCTAGGCATTTTGCATATATGACTCTATAAAGCATCTTCACATAGACGTTTATAGCTATGCAACTGTAAACCAAAAATGATAAACAGATTCAGTCACTCTGCTTTTCTATTGAGGTAGGGACCCAGAGATATTTATTTCCTTGCTCCCTGTTCCTCTTTAAAACATAAGTGAAATAAGACAAGGACTGCTTGGCCAGGGCCATGGAGGAAAAGCAACACTCTGGCTGAGTTTTGCAGTTTAGAAGGAGACCCAGATGGTGGCTTTTCAGCTAAACCCACTGACCAACGGTTACATTTACATTTACTTCTGCTGGAACACCATTGCAACAATTCAGCAACTTTGGAAACTGGGTGCATGTCCAATACTTCGGCCACCTGATGAAAAGAGCCGACTCACTGGAAAGACCCCGATGCCGGGAAAGAGTGAGGGCAGGAGGAGAAGGGGCGACAGAGGATGAGATGGTTGGCTGGCATCACCAAGTCAACAGACATGAATTTGAGCCAACTCTGGGAGACAGAGAAAGGGAAGTCTGGTGTGCTGCAGTCCACGGGGTCGCAAAGAGTGGGACCTGACTTAGCGTCTGAACAACAGTGTGAAAATACTGTAAGATCTGCTGAAATAAAAGGGGGAAATCACACAAGGAGAGAAAATGCATATCCATTAAGCGGGCTTTTTTTCTTTTTAACTGAGTCCTCAGTCACTAAAAGAGATAAAAGCCATGACTCACATTAAAGCTTCCTTGCTCTACAGATGAATTAACAATTAGCAAGGGGAAGTCTTTCGTTTTGGTCTCCTGATAGCTATCTGGACTATTAAACATGTGAGCCTTGCATAAGAAATTACAGAGGCTTCCCTCTGTTGCCGATTCAAGCTGCAACCAAAATACATTTGTAGATTTCTGCACCTAGGACACAGCCACAAAGAAGTCCCTCCTTTTTTTTTTTTTCCCCCAGGGTGCTATTCACTGCTCTTAGCTGGTTCTGAGGCATCTGTGCTAAATTTATAATCTGGGTGATAGCCGAAATAAAAATCACAGAAAGCTGGAATAGTCATAGTTTACAAAATACTTTGCAGGGAAAATATGATTCCACCAAGGGACCCAGGTTGCTTCATCTGAAGCATGGAGCCCTAATCTATGACACATACAAGTACAAATTAGGTCATCTGCAACAGGTGACAAGTTTTAATTGAATGTCTTCTGTCTGCAATTCTGACAAAAGGTGAATGGAAATAAATGAGTCTGGCAAGAACGGCCCTGAGCCTTACAAAACCCAATATCTCATTATTTTTAAACAGCTATCTATAAACTGATGCTGACAAGCCTTGAACCTTTTATTTCTGCTCAAGATGAGGTGGTGTGCAGGGAAGAAAAAAAAAAAGGGAAAGAAAAAGGGGCATCTAGAACATTACATTAAACATGCAATACCTACCATTATTACTTCCCCAATGTAATTAAAGGAAATCTCCTATTCAAAAGGCACTATTTCTTACTTTGCTTGATGTCAGAGAGGAAGAGAGAGAGCAATGCTTGCCTTGCATTTGCTTAAACATAGAGACTGCCTTCAAGGAAAAAAAAAAGAAAATCTTCCCTTTCTTTCTTTTTGGCCTGTTAAAAATTTCATAAACTATTCAAAGAGATATTACCATGGCTTAAACCTATCTAAACTCTATGTTGTCTTGTTACTATTTAATACTGGTGACTCTTCCTTTTATCCTTTTCAAAATTGCCTTCTCCTGTGAATAAAGTTGTGAATTAGCGGGTAAAGACATGAAATGTGGTTGCACATCACCATCAAGAAAAGTGATTCTACTAATTCACAATTAAATTTGACACTGGCAGCAATAAGTTTAACACAATAATAACAGTAATAACAGTGCACAGTACCCCATGGGGATGCTCTGTAAACAGAAGCACAAATATTATTTATGCAAAATTCAATGCCCTGTAAAAATGAATTAAATATGAAATCAACCAAGCTGGTTTATAAGTTGCAGGTTGAGAGCCATAGTCACTGTGTTTCATTCAATGGAGAGGAAGTCAGTGGAGACCAAAAAACCAGACATGGATTTCAAAAAGAATACAGGCTGTGGGAGAAAAAAATAAATGAGTGACAGGAAAGATGGTGGTAAGTAGGGAGGTCATTTGTTTTTTGTATGTGTGATTCTAGATCACATAGGCAACCAAGATAGCGTTTATGAAGCTCAAAAGAGAAGCTGACTGTAATGAATCTGCCTGCAATGCAGATCCCTGGGTTGGGAAGATTCTCTAGAGAAGGGAATGACTACCCTCTCCAGTATTCCTGCCTGGAGAATCCCATGGACAGGGGAGCTGGTGGGCTGCAGTCCATGGGGTCTCAAAGAGTTGGACAGAACTGAGTGACCGACATTTTCACTTTTCACTTGGTGACTTTAGTGGGGAGAACTTGAAGCCCTGGCCCATTTGTTAGGCACTCAGCAAAAATAATAAAAATGCTTTACCAGGGCAGGCTGCAAGTTAAATTGCTTCAGCTATGTCTGACTCTTTGAGACCCCATGGACTGTAGCCTGCCAGGCTCCTCTGTTCAAAGGATTCTCCCAGCAAGAACTCTGGAGTGGGTTGCCATTTCCTCCTCCAGAGGATCTTCCTGACCCAGGCTCAAACAGAAATTCCAAGAGCCAACTATAAGATACCAAAGTGACACATGATGCTTAATATTTTTCCACTGCTATGATCTGGCATTATTGAGATTGGATATAAAGCAAAGCTAGCAGAAAGAACATATGTCTGGGTCGTGTGAAAAAGAATGATACCTAAAACATAAAACACATAGGACAAAAATCAGTAGAGAGCAAATGTTAATATAATTTAATGTTTACACACCCAAATTTCGTATCAGTGAGACATTTTCTTGCGACCATGTGACACTTCTTATGATATTGGCAGCAATAAGTTTAATAGAGTAATAATAGTAATAAAAAACACAGGACTCCATGGGGATTCTGTGTGTAAATAGAAGCACAAGGAAAATTTAAGCAAAATTCAGTACCCTGTAAAAAAGAATTAAATATGAAATTAAGCTGGTATTCAAGTAGCTGGAATGAGAACCACAGTCACTGCATAATGTTCAAACAGAGAGGTACACAGTGGAGTTCAATGGCCTCACCGTAGGTTTTAGTGCCGTCAACAAGAAGTGCCACGGGCTGAATGTTTGTTTTCCCCCCAAATTCATATGTTGAAACTGAACCCCCCAAGTGATAGTATCCAGAAGTGAGGCCTTTGGGGGGATTAGATCACAAAGGGGCAGCCCTCATGATGGGACTCGTGCCCTTATTAAAAAGGTTTCAGGGGACGTTCCTGGTGGTCTAGTGGTTAAGACTCCGCCTTTCAATGGGTTAGGGTTAGATCCCTACTCAGCAAACTAAGGTCCTGCATGCCCAGAAAGCTCTCAGGAAAACCTCACTGAATGCTGAATCTGCCAGGGTCTTGATCTTGGACTTCTTAGCCTCTGGAAATGCGAGAAATAAGTTTCTCTTCTTTATAAGCCACCCAGTCTATGGTATCATGGTATAGCACCCCAAATGGACTAAAACAAGAAGAAATAAAGAAAAAATTTTTAAAAAAGACACGTCCATAAGAAAGAATGAAATAATGCCATTTGCAGCAATATGGATGGGTCTAGAGACTGGGCTACTAAGTGAAATAAGTCAGAAAGAGAAAGACAAATACCATATGATATCACTTTTATGTGGAATCTAAAATATGACACAAATGAATTTATATGTGAAACAGAAAAGACTCATAAAGAACAGAATTGTGGCTTCCAAAGGGCATGGGGAGTGTAGGAGAGAAGGAATGGGAGTTTAGGGGCAGCAGATGTAAACTATTACATATAGAATAGGTAAACAACAAGGTCCTATTATATAGCACAGGGAACTATATATATATAAATATATACACACACACATACACACACATATACACACACATAACATACATATATGTAAGTTTAGTCAATAAGTCATGTTTGTCTCTTGCAACCCCATGACTATCAGAATAGCCTATGAGACTCCTCTGTCCATGGGATTTCCCAGGCAAGAATACTAGAGTGGGTTGCCATTTCCTCCTCCAGGGGATCTTCCCGACCCAGGGATTAAACCCAGATCGCCTGCATTGCAAGTGGCCTCCTGCATCTCTGGTGGATTCTTTACCGACTGAGCCACCAGGGAACATAACATCCATACACATATATAACTGAACAATATATATAACATATATATATAACTGCATAATTTTGCTGTATAATAGCAAGTAATATAACACTGGAAATCAACTGTACTTCAATAAAATTTTTCAAAAGGAGGGAGATAGATATTCTACAATGGATTGATTCAACATCTAATATGAAATTTAAAAATACAATAGTTTCCCATATGCTTCTCATCCAAATCTATGCACCATTACTAACCCCCATTCATCTGCCAACTATGCTGTTAATTTGTGAGGAAAATTAATGAAGAAAAAGAAAAGAAAACCAAGAGAGAGTCTGAGAGAATGGTCTAAGTCTTGCAGAAGTACAGACATGGAGAAGACGGCATGGTGGATTTAGAATACACTTCCAGCTGCCTGGGTCCACAAGCACACATGGCTTCTATGAGCATATTTTCAAGCCAATTAGAATTCAGTTTTCCTCCCCTAAAGTTGACAAATTAGACTACTGAGGAATTTAAGACCTCATGAGAAAAACTAGGGTAGAATAATCATGAGTGGCAGTGATAATAAAAAAGCACTTATACGTAAGTGATATATTCACTTATAAAATTAAATAAAGACAAATATGAAAAGACTCTTAATAACAGACACACTAAATAAGTTGTGTTTCCTGTACAATTAATTTCCATTTATCATCCTTTGATCTCTGGAATATTTTTAGTATCTTCCTTCTACCTAGTTTTAGCAAGATAACTATAAATTCAGTTTGAATTGCTGTAGATGATACGTGTATGAAAAGACATTTAAAAAAAAAATCTGTTTTTTAAACCAAATGTTCACTGACACATTTATGTTACCATTTTGGGAACTGAAGCTTTAAGCAGGTGCTATTCCAGATTCATGCTTAATGAATGTTAAAGATTTGGGGGAGAGTGATGCATAAGCAAATATAAATATAAACATATCAAGACTTTCAGTCAAGGAAAAAAACAATGAAGAAAATGCTTACTCTGAGGCCAGTAAGAAACTTGTACATTTAAAGTGCAGTGGCAGGGTGAGGTCCATGAGTTGTACTTTTGTTCTATTAGGATGTGTGAAGAGTGTGTAAAAAAAGAAAGACAGAAAACACCAATGATATTTCCAGATGCCAAATACAGTGGGTCTTGGCTGAGGAAAGCCTGTATCCATACCAGATCATAAATTTCCTGAAAGACTTTCCTGTGTGTAGTTGTTATAGGAGGGGCTAGCTGGAGGTACTGCCAGAATACCCAGAATGGCCCACAAGGCCAGGAAGAATCTTGAAATCCTAAAGGTGCCAAGAAATGAAGAACAGGCTTTTCTAGGCACAGGCAGCTCAAGGCTAGATGTTGGGAGTTAAGCGTCTAAGTGTCACTGCTTCACATGGAATGCAGTAGAATTTCCCATGAAAATCTCCTTGCAGTATTCCAAAACACATTTTCACTCTTTCCTGTCAACAGGTTCACTCTAAACTTTTATATTATTTTATTTCTTTAAATTTATTTGGCTGTGCTGGGTCTTATTTGTAGCATGCTGTATCTTTAGCTGCAGTGTGCACGTTTAGTTGCTCAGTTGTGTCTGAGTCTTTGCAACCCCATGGACTGTAGCCTGCCAGGCTCCTCTCTGTCCATGGGGTTCTCCAGGCAAGAATACTGGAGTGGGTTGCCATTTCCTTCTCTGGAGAGCGGGGGGCGTCTTCCTGACCCAGGGATAGAACCCGCATCTCTTGTGTCTCCTGCATTGCAGGCAGATTCTTTACCTGCTGACCCACTGGGGAAGCCCTTTAGTTGTGGCATGTGGGATCTAGTTCCCTGACCAGGGATTGAACCTGGGCCCCCCGCATTGGGAGTTTGGAGTCTTAACCACTGGGCCACCAGGGAAATCCCATTTCTCTATATTTTAAAAAACACAATCTAGGTTAAACTCAAACTTATAAATATTTTATCTATTATGTATGCTCGTAATTTCATCAAAGAGTTGAGGGTGAGGTCATGGTGAGAAATGACACTCTAACTGAAACAGCTTCAAAGGACCCAAATACAGCCAGATGATTTTGAGGTACGTTTTAATAGCATGTTGCTCTGTCATTGCCCTTCTAGCATATGTCACACAGAAGACACTCAAAAACACTGAGTAAGTGAATACAATTTACAACATGCTTTATAGCCATGGACTAATCAGGGTCTTTTTTTTTTCTTTTGATATTTCTAAACCTGGAATGTAAACACAGAAAGATATGGACCTCTTGCCATTTCTCTCAGTAATTCTTATTTATCATGTCTTTCTTAACTAATATATTGTAACTTTAGAAAGGTACAGAAAGCTTGACAGTGGCAAAACAGCATGAAGCAATTAAAAAAAGAGAGAGTTGTTGAAAGGTGTGTGTGTGCATTTTGAGTCACTTCAGTCATGTCCAACTCTTTTTGACCCTATGGACTGCCAGGCTCCTCTGTCTGTGGGATTCTCCAGGCAAGAACACTGGAGGGGGTTGTTATGCCCTCCTCCAGGGGATCTGCCTGACCCAGGGACTGAACCCATTCCTCTTATGTCTCCTGCATCCGCAGGTGGGTTCTTTACCACTAGCGCCATCTGGGAAGCCTTCTGTTGAAAGGGAGGACATCTAAATTGAATTTTTCCATATTCATCCTTGTAATATAAGAGGAAACAGCATTTGATTTACTGGGAAAACCTCAGATAAATATTAAGAAAAGTTAACTCATAAGAATTATATTTAGATTCCAGATATTGAGCAAGAAAGGCCAAGGTCCCTATACTTGGGAAATTTGATAAATGAAGAAAACCATTCTCTTTCCGAGACATTTTTATTGCTCTCTAGTCTGGAAGCAGATGAATGAATGTGATCACGTGTTAAGCTCTCTTCCAGTTCTAAGACTCTATGAATGAAATGGTATACTTAAAAAGATGGAACTGACCCACAGATTCAGAGTACAAAAACTGCCTTGGCAGTGGGAAACATCAACATACTTCATATCTTAAATCAGGAAGACCAGAGCCAAATGGATAGCATTAATGAACCAGAAGAGCAGAAGGTTTTCTGGCACAGGCCTCAGCCTTCCCCTTTCACTGACCTTGGCCAAATGCATTTCCTTTTGTTCTTGACAATAATACAGCAAATAAAGTGCCCATGTTTAAAAAGCGCTTCTAGCTTATTACTGCATTAGGAGAAGATCAATGCCTGTTGCATATGCCTGTGCAGACTGAGGGATGGAAAATTAGAAACAGCTTCAGATTTGTGAGCACTGTACCACACAGAGGCTAGATTATGCTAAGGAGAGGACTATATGACCTAATAAAGGAGATTAAGAAAACGACCAATGAGCAGCTAATACCTATTCTAGTCCTTAAGTGAATTTCATCTGGAGTTTCAAAATAAAAAGGCATTTGGCTAAACAGGATCAGGTTTCAGTAAATATGCTACAATGAGTAATGTTTCATCTAAATATCTATAGTCATCCTTTTAGGGCTTCCCTGGTGGCTCAGTCAGTAAAGAGTTTGCCTGCAATGCAGGAGACCCAAGTTTGATTCCTGGGTTGAGAAGATCCCTTGGAGAAGGGAATGGCAATCCACTCCAGTATTTTTGTCTGGAAAATTCCATGGACAGAGGAGCCTGGCAGGCTACAGTCGGTGTGGTCGCAAAGAGCTGGACACAACTGAACAACTAACACACACACACACACACACACGTATACATATATACACAGAAATTATAGCTATATATCATGTGTATATATATATATACACATAAATACATATAAAAATAGATGTGTGCGTGCATGCTCAGTGGAATCTGATTCTTTGCAACTTCATAGAATGTAGCCACCAGGCTCCTCTCTCTATGGGATTTCCCAGGCAAGAATATGGAATGAGTAGCCATTTCCTTCTTCAGGGGATCTTCCCGACAAGATCAAACACAGGGATCAAACCTGCGTCTCTTGCATCTCCTGCATTGCAGGCAGATTCTTTACCACTGAGCAACCTGGGAATCTCTACATAGCAATAGATAAATGCACACAAATTCTAAATCAATAATATATAGTTCAATTTCTTTACCTTCTTGATAATGATCTGGCAGGTCTAATGATTCTGTGGCAATTATTTATTTGCAAGATTTTTCCATTCAAAGAAAACCCATGTTACATGAGTTTATATTGATGTTGATATCAGGAGCTGCAAATTCAAACAAATACAGGGACTCTCGATGTAAAGTTAAGAAGTGAAATGGACTGTGTGTTTAAAAAAAATGAGGACGTACTGTGGTAACCCAGAGACCACTGGTCCCACCATTTACACAGGCCCTCCCAGCGCCCCGTGATGTTGCCTGTGGGGGTGCAGGCGCATCCAAATGGAAGGCCAGCATTATCAGTTTTCAATTCCAAAAGAGGCCAGCAACCTGGATCTTTACACAAAATTACCCAATGATTACATGTTCACACCAATTTTTTGCTAATCAATGGCCCTCAGGATGCCAAATTATAGTCTTTGGTTTATATTCTTTAACACAGGGTCTATTTGTTACAAGTTCCCTGGTAGAAGTCAACTCTGACAGCTGGCTGATTAAACTGATCATACTATAAATTGGTAGCTATTTAGAAATTTTATTTAGGCCTTCCCTATATATGAGCACAACTCAACTGCTTAAGTTGTTTGATAGGCTATCTTTTGAAATTCTAATTGAAAAATGCCATTTTCCACAGGTACAGAAAACCAAAGAGGAAAGGAAGCGGAGGAATAAATTAGGAGTTTGGGATTAGCATACACACACTACTGTACATAAAATACAGAACTAACAATGACCTACTGTGTAACGCAGGGAACTCTGCTCAATATTTTATAATCTATAAGGGAAAATAATCTGAAAAAGAATCTATGTATACATGCAAATATACACTTATGTGCATAACTGAATCACCTTGCTGTACGCCTGAAACTAACACAACACTGTAAATCAATTACACTTCAATAAAAAAATAAATTAAAAAAATGCTATCTAGTAGGGTTTTAGGTATAATAATGTATAAAATACAAGGATTCTCATTAGAAATCATTTCAAACAAGAGTAAAAAGGGAACCATCTATGCCCACACATAGCACCTGTCAGTTAAGAATGTTGACATGTTTTGATCCACATAAGCCCTCTTAAAGAATCTTGCTTAAATAAGCACAAGTCTCCATGGCTGTTTATAGTAAACAGCAGCGAAGGCTTTCCTTAAATTCATCCATCATGTTTACAAAATATCTTTGACTTTAGGAAGGAATATCTTTCTGCCTAGAAAAATCTGTTGGAACCTGCAAAGTCAACTCTTATAACACAATTGGTGTGTCATGACTGTCACTAAGATGACACCAAATTAATCATTATTGGGAATTAGCTGACAAAGAACTGCTCTTCTGTTGGCCTAGACCCTTCCTCCCCCTACTTTTGTGTAATATGGAAGAGAGGGTCTTCGATGTGAAAAAGAGTAAAATATGCTGAACACCTTTTGGAACTGTCCTAGTAGGAATCTGGTTTTAATAATGATTTCTTTGGTTTGGCAGATCACCAAACACAACGGACTAGAGGATGCTACAGACAGCTGGAGGGGGTGGGTGTCAGTGGGAGATGGCCAAGACGGTGTTACTATCAAAGCTGTTGTAAGAGAAACGAAAGAAATTACATTTCAAAAGACTCGAGAGTCTAAAATATAAAACCTCTATGATTAAAAGAAGGTACTAAAAATCACTTAATCATTAACTCTTTAAAAATACATGGGGGGAAGAAGTGAGTCTCTAAGCAGATCATGACACACACTGGACAACCAACAGTAATATATCACTGAAGCCAGGATCAATTAAAATATAAACTTATTCATAACAGAGGGAAGTCAAATCCGTACACCTGCTGAACAAAACGGTTATGATTCTCATCAGTACCAAACCTCTCATGCAACATGAGCCTCTCTGACAAAGAGGTAAGGGCTTCCCCTAACTCTTCATATTTCAGAAACTCACTTTAACAAGCGTCTCATCTTTGCTGCCATCAAGAGAACAGGATAGGAATCCCTGGAAGTTGTCATCCAAGTGCCCTAATAATCAAGAAGGCTGTTACTGGGTAGCATGACCACCACCACCACCTCCGGCCCACATCCACAAGGGCTTCCTGGCTTCCCTCTTCAGCAGGCAGGGTCCTTAATGGCCAAGGAAATGGAAGACCTTGAAACTGAACTCAAGTCAAGACACGGCAGGTCAAGAAAGTGTAGCAACTGGGCCACCAGAGAAGCCCAAGAACACACTTAAATGTCATGATAACATTTCCATCAGCACGTTGAGACTGGAAAAAACTACACCACTTAGATTCCAAAAAAAATTTTAGATAGCCATATATGTTGGTTTACTCATGCCTTTAACCAAATCCTAAGGAGAGAGTCAATATAGACAAAGACATTATGTGATTTTGGGTAGGGGTGGGGAACCACAGCAAAGTCATTCTTCTCATTCTTCCTACTTCTCTCATCTGGCTACCTGATTTAATTTTACATGTATTATATTCATACACACACAAACATGCATGCTCAGTTGCTCAGTCATGTCCGACTCTTTTGTGACTCCATGGACTGCAGCCTGCCAGGTTCCTCTGTCCATGGGATTCTCTAGGCAAGGATTCTGGAGTGGGTTGTCATTTCCATCGCCAGGGGATCTTCCTGACCCAGGGATTAACCCGTGTCTTATGCATTAGCAAGGAGATTCTTTATCACTGAGCCACCAGGGAAGCCCATACACACACACACACACACACACACGTATGTATGTATATTTAGGACTGGTCAGATCTTTTTTAAATTAATTGATATGTTCTGTAAATCAACGTACCTTGTTGTTAAAAACATGCTATAAACAGAAAAAACACAAGCTTTTCTGAGCATTCCTTGCTTGGCTATTACTGAAATGATTTCCCAAATTTCAAATAGTTTTCCAGCTCTGATAAAAACTAGTATATCTTAAAAATGTCTACATCACTTCATGTGTTTTACTTGCTATTTACAAAAGTAATAGCAAAAGTACTGTTTAGTATTAAAATGCAAAAAAACAGAGCTCAACTCAGTAATTCTCTGCATATCTGTCCATAATATGATGTAGTTTTTACTACTGGGGATATAATTCAAGAATGCCTGCATATCATGGAGTTGTTTTAAGACAAGCTGTATGCTGAATACTTGAAAGATCTCACAGTATCAAACACACTCAATAAATGTTCACTGGTAACAAGAATGAAAAGAAATATAACAGGAATTATTTTAGTTATTGGTTCTAATAAAATAACAGTTCATTTATCTATCAACATGTATTCAGTCCCAAATTGAGATAAATTTTAAAAGTTAAATAAGATACAGAAGAGACCTTAAGTATGAAGGTAAAAAAGAAACCATCTACAGAAAAGAATGCTTGGTTTTCTGTTTCCCTGATATTTAGTACAGATTTTCTTATTCAAGACTGAGGTACACTTAGAGAAAATGGGAAAATTAAAAATGTGGCATGGACTCTTGTAAATCTATACTGACTCATTTAGTAAACGTGTTAATGTGTTCTAAAATTTTTGTGAAGTCGTTAACATAGGATTACACCAAACACTGTACTAGCTCCATGTTTGAATCACGTGTTGCCTATTTAACAAAACAAGGTGGACAGATCTGGATTTGGAATACAATGCTGTAAAATTTTTCTTGAAATCAAGGAGTTAATTAAGAACAAAAGAAAGGAGGAATAAATTCTAAAATAGTCCCTGAAAAAAAATGAGGGAGGGAATGTGATTTTTGAGGAAAACAATATATACTTTCACAAGTGGGATGTTAATCACTTCAAATAATATCAAAATAGATGTCTGTGAACAGTTGTGCACAATTTTAAAAGTATCACCATAACACGTTGCTATTAGATAACACAACATAAATAGAAATATAGGATCAATTACATACATTTTATCAATGCAATGTCTGAATTCAATGAACATACATAAAAATAAAGCTATTTTATATTTTAAGTGTTTTTACCTTTTTCAAGAAATCCCAGTAACAGTATTCTACTTTTCATATACAAAGGATAATTCAGAACGACATTAACAATTCCTAAAACTGAAAACTGAAATCTGTCCAACTTTTCTACTTTCTTATCTGGCATAAGTATAATTTCTGAAGCTACCTGGGTTTCAGCTTCTTTACCAAAACAAATTTCAGCACAATCTTTCAAGATTCTGCAATAAAGATTGCTTTTAAAACATTTTGAAAAGAAGAACTTCAAAAGATATTTTTGTCACAGATGAAATAGCTGTGGTTTTGAAAACCAATAATCAGTGTTTTCTTTTAAAGACAATTAATGGTAAAGTTAAGAGGTACATTAACTTTGGCCATTAGAGGAATGTGCTATTTTTAAAATACAACACCTAATAATGATACAACTTTTAAGTGAAACCATAAAAATCTCTGTGCCAACTTCTACTTGTCCAAGGAATCTAATAGCCGAAGTAACTTTGGGATTTCCAAAGCTTCCTTTATTAGCACTGTTGCAACACTTGAGACATTTCATCCTACTTATAATTTCTATATATGCTGTCCAAACAATACACATATGATTATCCATGTTTTAAAAAATACTATCATATTATTTATTGATACTTCAATATAGATGAGGTACTATAAATCTCATACAAATAGTATACTGGCAATGGAAATAAAATAACTATGTATCTACTATAAAAATGTAGATAGACATTCTATGGAATTCTAAGCAAGAAAATCATTTTTGAAAAATTATATCTAATTCCTCAATCTATAATTATGCTTCAAATCAATGCTTTGGACCAAAATGAAATTATATTCAGAAATTCTAATGACAATCTATACTTCGATTGCAATGTGCCCCCTCCAAAATTTTAAAAGAAAACAGTACCAATTTTACTGTAATCGGATGAAGAAGCATTTAGACCTTTGGGGAAGGAGTTAATGAATTATAGATCTGAAACCAAGTTCCTTGGATTCACTATGGACTTTCATTCTAATAGTTAAAGTACATGTCTATCAAACTGCTCATGAGGACAAATTTATGGAAAATAACCAAGAGGAAAAGCTTTGTTCTTATTAAGAAACATGAATATGTATGTAATTTTAGCCAGACTAAATTAACCCAAAAATGAATAAATAAAAAAAATAAGGACAATAATTGTCACCAGAGAAGGCTTGCTTCCCTTCCTGCTCTTACAAAAGCATCTATGTTTAGAGTTTCAAAAAAGAACTCATCATTTTGAATAAAACTACTTGGAAAGAGACAAAAGAAAAGGAATATGAGAGGACACCATTATGGAGTAAGAAACAAGCACAGTGTCTCCCCCTTAGTAATCAACCTGCTTAAAGCAGGGATAGCCTGCAGGCTTGCAATGAACACTGTACATGATAATTAGTGTGCATGCAAGTAGTATGCTGTTGCCGAGGTGTGTCCACATCCTAAGCATGACTCTATTTAGAAAGGTTACACTGAGTCATTAATCCAAATTCTACATTAAACATCTGAAACTGCATGAATTCTGAAAAGAGCAAAATCCCATTTTAGCAGCAACAGTACAAACATGAAATGAATATGCAATGTATCACAGATAGTTGTACAAATTCTTCCCCATCTTTGTGGGCATGCTATGTTTACATGTCTTCTTCCTGGCAAATGCTCAATCATCAATTCATCCAAACCAATATCAACACATAAGTGGATTATATCTGTGATTTTGTCTCTACTTTCAATCTAATGCGGTCTTCCCAGATGGCGATAGTGGGAAAGAACCCATCTGCCAATGCAAGAGACGTAAGAGACACGAGTTCAATCCCTGGGTCGGGAAGACCCCCTGGTGGAGGGCATGGCAATCCACTCCAGGAGTCTTGCCTAGAGAATTCCATGGACAGAGGGGCCTGGCAGGCTTCAGTCCACAGGGTTGCAAAGAGTTGTAGACTACTGAAGCAACTTCACAGGCACTAATGGTTTAATTTGATTGATGTTTGCTCATGATTAGGGATTTTAGAATGTAAAATCAGTACCATTTGAGTTCAGCAGACATGCAAAATAATACTGCTGTTATCTCTCTCATCTTCTTAGGCTACTATTTCTTCTATAACCTTTTAATATATGAAGACCTGAAAGCGAGGAACTCATACATCAAACAACAAACAAATCAAGGCAATGTGGTTCATTTCTGTTAATAAACTAATTATTATGATTTAACTTTAGCATTGCCTTATATAAAATAGAAATAACTATAATTTTCATTTTTAAATTAAATAAGTTTAATATAACACCCCTTTATATTCCAGACATTTTAAATATATCAATCAACTCTACCTCAAAGACTCTGGAATACAGTAAGCAAAAACACCCAAGTGAATTATTATTGCCTACAAAGCACTTTCATGGATATCATCTCATTTAATTCCTAACAGTGCTATAAACATAGGATTGATATTTCCAATTTGTAGAGTCAGAGGAGACAAGCAACTTGTGTTCAAGATCTTGGACTTATTTTTCTAATTCCAAGTGCTCCTTAAACTACTGCGAGAGTATGTATGTGTGTGTGTGTATGATATATAATCTTCATTTTCCAAAACTCTTAATAAATTTATAAAAATTTTTTAAAAGTATAAAAAGCAAAAAATAAAGATTAGCAGATAATATACCCATTGCTCTCCCCAGCCCCTTCTCCTCAAACAGACACTCTGAGTATCTCCTGGGTCCTTTTCTGAGACTTTACAGGCAATGGAAGGAAAGAGAAGGGCAAGCTCATGACTGACAATGTGGCAGGGGAAGAGAAGACAGGGTCAAAGAAGAGCCAAAATTTGGATCCCAAAGGAAAAAACAGTGCTCTTGGCCAAAATGGGGGAACCAGAAGAGGGAATCGATTTCAAAACAGATAAGAAGTATGGTGTGTCTGTCAAGCTTGAGATGATTTGGGGGAAATCCAAAGTATAGCACACAGAATTCAAAACTGAAATTCAAGTCAGAACTCAGAACTGGTGTTGTAAACTTGAGCCCCAGTGCAGACATGTGAAAATATAAATGCAGATTTGCTTTTCAGGAAGTAGAATGGAAGGGCTAGTACCAATCTTGGAAACTTCTCATAAACACAGTGAAGAAGCAATAAGTGAAATGAGATGAAGGAAACTAGGAATGGTGATTTCAAAAGTAGGAGGGGGAAAATTGCTGACTATTGTACTACATTAATTGAGGGAGAACAAACCATTAAGAGGTGGGATTCCTACAAGCTTAGCAAAATGAATGGGGATAGTAAAATTGAAGAAATTATATAATATCAACTTAAGGAACACATGTCAATATTACTGTAAGTTACGATAAAACTGAGTATCTTAAACAAAGTGTGAATGTACAGTCTTCAAGATATTTTTAAATCAACCTTGATGAAAATATGGGCTTCCCAGATGGCTCAGTAAGATAAAGAACCTGCCTGCAATGCAGGAGATGCCGGAGATATGGGTTTGATTCTTGGGTGGGGAAGATCCCCTGGAGGAGGGTACGGTAACCCACTCCAGTATTCTTGCCTGAAGAATCTCATGGACAGAGGAGCCTGGTGGGCTACAGTCCATAGGTCGCAAAGAGTCAGACATGCCTGAAGCAAATGAGCACAGCGCACACAGCAGATGAAAATATAAGCAGTATCACAGACTCTTATCTAAACCAAAACTCTCCTAAAGGCAGTCATTATTAATAGCATGACTAATATAATGCATCATATCCAAAGGGAAAGGAGATTATTATATCCTATCGTACTGCTCTATTTGTGTCTGTGTAGATGGGTGTGGATGTGTTTAGTTTTTGAGTTGTAATATATCTTTGCACTTTCTTTAACACACTGTAAAAAAAAAAAAAAAGCAGACCAGAGTCACATGAGTAAATATCAACACAAACTGTAAGAATTTTAACAATCTTACATCTTTTAGAAAAACCACAAAGCTCTATGCTACCAACAGTTCTAAGGTCCAAGGGACTGGATTAATTTTTCTATTTCTGTTATTTTTTTAATTAAATCCTTCCAAACCCCAATCTCACATGAAATATCACTCTAGAGTACTCTGAAGGTTATGAACTTAAAGAACTATACAATCCACACTGATTTGGATGTTGTTTATGTTAAGGAGGGGCAAAAGAGTTTGGATAAACCCATAAAAAGGAGCTGAAACTAGCTACTCTCCTCCCTGGAGTAAGGAAGCAAAGACTCCTGCCATCTTACACTAGGTAAAACTGCTTCACTTACAAAGTTCATCAGTATGTTTTCTGGGCTAAAGATCCTGGTATAGATTTTTGGAGAAAATGAAAGCAGAGGGTAGTAGAAGTGGTTCTAATGATGGAAATCCAAGACAATATTACCCTGTGATTTTAAGTCTTTAAATAGAAACAGTATTGTCTGATCCCTCATTGGGGAGCATGGATGAGTAACAGGAAAACTAAAAACCCAACTTCATTTTACCTAAGAGAGTACAGGCCACAGACAACATCTCCATCAGACTCGTATTCAGTCACTAAGGGTGGGATGATAGGACATGTCCCTTTTTTTGTCCCTTAAGTCTATGATGCTTTATTGACAACTGACTTTCTAAAGCTTCAGCTTTATTGACACAAGATCATGACCACGCGGTAGGGTGATGCTCCTTTTTTTTTGGTGATGCTCCTTTTATACAAACACTCAAACAACAACTGTGGTATCATAGAAAGAAATTGCATCTTTGTCCCCATTCCTGACACACAGCTCCTAAAATCATCAGAACTGTCTGAGTGATAAATAAGCATGATAGGAGTCACTTTGGTGCTCATGAGACAATTCTTTGTGAGCCCCTTGACAGCTTCAGGATGGGGGCTCTTGGTCAGGAAGGCCAAACCTTGATTAGAAATTTAGAACTTTCAACCCCACACCCCTACACACAACTTCCAGGGAGCAGATAGTAGCTAGAGATTGAATTAGTTGCCAGTGGCCAATAATTCAATCAGTCATGATTATTTCGTGGAAACCTCCATTAAATACCCTAAAAATGGGACTCAGTTTGGAGAGCTTCCAAGCTGGTAAATATCATGGTGCTGGGAGGACAGAGCATTCAGGAGGGCATAGAAGCTCTGAAACCCTGCCCATCCCTCACTCTATGCCTATTTCCTATTTGTTGTTCTTTGAGTATATTCTTTGTAAGAACCCCAAAATACTAACTGCAGTTCCTTCCTGAGTTCCATGTGCCATTCCAAGAAATTATCCAACCTGAGGAGGGTCATTGAGACCATGGGAATCTGTGTGCTGCTTTCGGGCCCATGAAGTACTCCATCGACCTTACCTCACTGGATTCTCATATCCACTCAAAGAGATAAGTATTGTGCTTTCCCATTTTACAAATGAGGAAACTGAGGCAGATTCAATCCATTACAAGGTGGTGGATCACAGTTAGCACATTTATATGAGTACCACATGGCTGCCTTCCTTACATACAAGGAACTGTCTGCATCCAGCATTATAAAAAAAAAAAAGAAGAAGTCATTTAAACAAAGAGCTGCCACTGAAATAAGCTGGTATTGTCCAGGTTGCTCAATCCAAATGAATAACAGTCACTATGCCATCTCAATTAACGTAGGGAAGGCTATAGTCATTTATCTTCTTTTCCATTGTTGCGTAGCTTTTTAACTAAAATGGACGGTCCTTTATTGTTAATTGTGATTTTTTTTTAAGAAGTGGAAAGAAAAAAAAAAAAGAAAATGAACAAAATCAATTATGGTTGTTGGTGAATTTCATATATCTGAGGCCCAACTTTACTGTTTTAATTAAATGGAAATATAGGCCCATTGTTCGAAAAACATTAAAAGACAATTCCAACACTGACACTGGCCCTCCCCCAAGCCCCAACATTGTCTTTTTAAAGGGGAACACCTATGATAACCAGGCCAAGCTCTGCCTGGACGACTGAATGCTGATAATGGCCAATTGTAAATAACTATCTGCATTTTAATTATTCCTCTAAAAAGCCAACTCACTATAAGTCAACCACCTGGTACATTTCAATAAAGTAAGTAAATTATCTAAAGTCATTCGACACAGTTCACAGAGTTGAAATCAAAAGCATCTATGGATAAGTTTGAGTAAATTCCCAGTGAGTAATTCTAAGATTTATTCTATTCACAGTGACTGAATCTTACCAGGAGTTTACGTCCTGAAACACAAGGAAAATCTCTTAAAACTGGTGTGTGTGTGTGTGCGTGCACGCTTAGTCGCCAAGTTCTGTCCAAGTCTTTACATCCCCATGGACTGTAGCCTGCTAGGCTCCTCTGTCCACGCAATTTTCCAGGCAAGAAGACCAGAGTGGCTTACCATTTCCTTTTCCAGGGGATCTTCCTGACCAAGGGATTGAACCTGTGTCTCTTGCATCTCCTGCATAGGCAGGCAGATTCTTTACCACTCAGTCACCAGGGAAGCCCTGAGGAAGCAATTCATGGTGGTAGCATTGTGACTTTAAAGTTAGGAAACTGGATAAAGCCCCAGCTGTATCACTTCCCAGATGTGTGATCTTCATCTCTTTGGGGACTCAGCTTGCTCATGTGTAGAATGGGTATGAAATGAGTGTATACCTCGCAGACCCATGGTGACAAAATGAGATGAGTCTCTGGTACAAGAAATGCCAGCCATTGTTAGTATTCACATGTGCATTACAAATACACTTTACTATCCTTTAAATGTTTAGGTTTTCAATTTTCTGTCTAGAAATTAATGTCTTTTGGGGACAACAATATTACTTACACCCTTTTGAGTACTCTTTTAAGTAGGAATATTTTGAGAATAGCAAAATGTCCTCTAAAATCTATGTGCTCAATGATTCCATCAGTCCTGTTACGTGGTCAAACATCCAATCGAGAGGGAAGACTTGGCAAACTGTTTTACATCACTCCCACCTGTCAAGACTGGTCCTCTCCCTCCATCCCACCATCTGACCAGAGTGTTCAGCATCCTGGAACCAACTAATGAAAGCTAATCACTCATTTCACAAGAAAATGGAGTGGAAAAAATGACTGCTTTTAGCTTGAAACACAGCTCTGCCACTTTTTCGCTGTGTGATCTTTGCACAATTCATGAACACCTTTGAGTATCTTTTGTTTCCTCGCCTGTATAGCTAGACCGAGGAATTAGGAAAACAGCATCTTTCAAAGGCCTTACACTCAGTAAATATTCATTGTCTATGGCCTTCATCTACGTCTTTCCCAGGAAAGAAGAACATAGCATGTAAAGGAAACATTTGCAAAGCAGGCCAAAAAAAAAAAAAAATTAGTCATTATTGGTGGAATTTCAGGACTCAGTAGTATCTTGGTAGAGCAGCTATTTTGAGACCTGGGGCATTTTTAGCATCTGTCACAGCATAATAGGCAACCACTTGATCGGCGCTGCAGAGAGTAGGCTGTGGCTAGCAGTGATGTTTCCATAAACTCCTCAAGGTAAAATCGTACAAGTGCTTGTGTGAGAGTGAGAAATCTATCTTCTCTCTTTCTAAGAAAGATGAGAGGGACACTGTTCTCTAGGCAAATGTTTGAAATGAAAAAACTAGTATGATTAGAACAAACCAGTACGGAGCACATTAAACAATGTCTAATGATAGAAAACATTTTTATTTTTCAAAGCTGATACTATTACATGGGGAGGCCCACTTGATGTCTAAAATTCACACGGCACTTGGCCCTCATTACTTTAGGAACTCATGTTAGCTCAAAAATGACAGGGCCATGATACACACAGAAACAGGAAACCTCGACTAGGTACAACTGCTAAATTCCAACATAAGCAATCATAATTGGACTTATTTTATCTTTCCACTTGATAAAAATATATCCTGGAAATTGTGGAGAAGTATGTACAGTAAAAACCTGTTTAAATTATTTCAGAAAACTAAGTTTCAAATCATTTAAAAGATAAACTGCTACTATCAAATGTCAAATGCATAAAATGTCAATTTCTTGGGAAGGGTGCAGCACAGATTTCATTTCTATTATGCTTTTTGTACCTTTCCTCTATTTCTGGAGACAAATAAATTTTGAGAGAGCCTAATTAGCTGTCTATTCAGGTGCAACTCAGTGAAAAAGCTGAGGGCATTCTTGACTGTTTCTCCCCAACTTCTGATTTCTTAGAATGCTGCATTTGTGCTTACACTGCCTCAAAACCCTTGGGATCCAAGGGGTGATTTTATTTTCTGCAGTGCCAGATTATGAAAACAATTATACAAAGCATCAATGGCATCTCTTCTCCGCAGAATTTTGGTAGGAACATGGGAGAACATTAAAAGAAAAAAAAAAAAAACCTGTAACAAGTTACATATTTTAGTAGTACAGGGCAAAGACAAAGGTTTATTGCTATGTTTCATATGCATTATTTTGACTGCACGCTGCCCCAAAGCCAATTCAGAGAGCAATCAGGGATTACCTGCAGCTCCGTTTCCTCTGGAGAAGAACACACATCCTTACATTGCCTCCAACCCGTACAAGCCCCATCCCTGGGGTCAACTGGCTCACTGAGAAAGTCAGATGAGGAACAACATAAAACGCGATTACTGCTCTGGTTTTCCCTAAATGCTCTAGGTAGCCGTCACTTTGCCCTGTATACACCGCATTCCATTACTGCCCAAAGTAATAAAGACTTCTGTCACCGCAAGAGCTTTTCATCTTCAGAGCTCCTTTCTCTTCTCCTGATAAGACTGCCAACTCCACTCTCTGTAAATGAGCTCATGTGAACACTTTATTTTCAGCACGTGAAAACAAAAAGGGCCACTGCCCAGCTTCAGAGATGGAGGGGGTGGTGCTCTGTCTTCAAAGTAGCCGGGGATGTTTGAAAGGGATTGAAGCTGACCTAGGGAGCCTCCCTTGGAATAAGGAAGTTAAGGCTGAGCCATTCTATTCCTCCACTAGTCTCACTTCTATTTTACAATGAAGTAAGGGTGGGGGGGAGGGAGAGAAGAGAACAGAGCAGCTACCTTTAAAACCGATTTTCTGTGTGTGAACATTAGATGTTTGTATTCAATTTCACAACACCACTAGCCAATACCCATGCCATCACAAGTGTATGTGAGCTGAACATGTCACATGTGGGACAGATGGCTAAACCATCACAATGCTGTCAATTCTGAAATAAGTGAATCGCAGCTTAGGTGTCCTCGTCCAAACAGTAAGTAAATTTAATTTTTTTGCAATCAGTGGCATATGTTTGCATCTGTGTACAATATGACTTGGGCCAAATCTGATCTGGCCACGATGTCCTGAGTACTAAGGCCGTATAATTCCTAGGTTAAATGTATTGCAAATACCAGAGGGGGACAGGCTAACTAATTAAGAATATACATTGCTTTTCTGGCCCCCTGGATATCTACCATGCTTGTGCAAAGTAAGAGAGACTGATCAGCCAGAGGATCTTCTCTGTTGTATTTCTAAAATGCTTAAACTTGCCCCATCAAATAATAACACATGGAACACACTTAACTTCCTATAGTATCTAACAGAGATTGGCTTTATCTGTCCACATCATTATATCCACAATCATTATATCATTAATCATCATTATATCCACCTCCACAAAGCTAGTGGAGGTGATGGAATACCAGTTGAGCTATTTCAAATCCTAAAATATGACGCTGTGAAAGTGCTGCACTCAACATGCCAGGAAATTTGGAAAACTCAGCAGTGGCCACAGGACTGGAAAAGGTCAGTTTTCATTCCAACCCCAAAGAAAGGCAATGCCAAATAATGCTCAAACTACTGCACAATTGCACTCATCTCACACGCTAGCAAAGTACTGCTCGAAAGTCTCCAAGCCAGGCTTCAACAGTACATGAACCATGAACTTCCAGATGTTCAAGCTGGATTTAGAAAAGGCAGAGGAACCAGATGTCAAATTGTCAACAACTGCTGGATCAATGAAAAAGCAAGAGAGTTCCAGAAAAACATCTACTTCTCCTTTATTGACTATGTCAAAGTCTTTGACTGTGTGGATCACAACAAACCGTGGAAAATTTTTAAAGAGATGGGGATACCAGACCACCTGACCTGCCTCCTAAGAGGTCTGGATGCAGGTCAAGCAGCAACAGTTAGAACTGGACATGGAACAACAGACTGGTTCCAAATTGGGAAAGAAGTATGTCAAGGCTGTAAATTGTCACCCCACTTATTTAACTTACATGCAGAGTACATCATGAGAAACGCTGGTCTGGATGAAGCACAAGTTGGAATCAAGATTGACGGGAGAAATATCAATAACCTCAGATATGCAGATGACACCACCCTTATGGCAGAAAGTGAAGAAGAACTAAAGAGCCTCTTGATGAAAGTGAAAGAGGAGAGTGAAAAAGTTGGCTTAAAAAACATTCAGAAAACTAAGATCATGCCATCTGCTTCCATCACTTCATGGCAAATAGATGAGGAAAGAGTGGAAACAGTGAGAGGCTTTATTTTGGGGGGCTCCAAAATCACTGCAGATGGTGACTGCAGCCATGACATTAAAAGATGCTTGTTCTTTGAAAGAAAAGTTACGACCAACCTAGACAGCATATTAAAAAACAGAGACATTCCTTTGCCAACAAAGGTCTGTCTAGTCAAAGCTATGGTTTTTCCAGTAGTCAAGTATGGATGTGAGAGTTGCTCTATAAAGAAAGCTGAACACTGAAGAACTGATGCTTTTGAACTGTGGTGTTGGAGAAGACTCTTGAGAGTCCCTTGGACTACAATGAGATCCAGCCAGTACATCCTAAAGGAAATCAGTCCTGAATATTCATTGGAAGGACTGATGCTGAAGCTGAAACTTCAATACTTTGGCCACCTGATGTGAAGTACTGACTCCTTT